>NC_041391.1:581069445-581102019 GCF_002162155.2 Triticum dicoccoides | reverse complement strand
TTGCTTTACCTTTGTGCATCTAGACCGGATATCATGTTGAGTGTGGGGATGTGTGCACGGTTTCAAGCCGCACCAAAGGAAAGTCACTATGTGGCGGTCAAGCGAATCTTTCGATATTTGGCTCATACCCCAAACTTTGGCTTATGGTACCCAAGAGGAGCAAATTTCAAGCTTGAAGGGTTTACGGATTCCGATTGGGCGGGAGACAAAGTGGATAGGAAGTCCACTTCCGGAGGGTGCCAGTTTCTTGGGTGCTCTTTGGTAAGTTGGTCTTCCAAAAAGCAAAGTTGTGTGTCTCTCTCCTCCACAGAAGCAGAATATGTGGCGGCCGGTAGTTGTTGTGCACAACTCTTATGGATGAGGCAAACTTTAAAGGAATATGGTGTCATTTGTGACAAAGTGCCTCTTTGGTGTGATAATGAAAGTGCCATCAAGATTTCTCTCAACCCGGTGCAACACTTCAAGACGAAGCACATTGAGATTCGGTATCACTTCATCCGGGATCACATTAGGCGAGGAGAGATCGAGCTCAAGTATGTCAACACTCATGATAACCTTGCAGATATTTTCACGAAACCCTTGGATGAAGCAAGATTTCGCGAGTTAAGGCATGAGCTAAATATCATTGATTCGAGCAATGTGACTTGAACCCTTGCACACCCCACCCCACTCAACTTGGTATCTTGCTTAGATGTAGGCATGGATATAGGGGGAGTGTTGTTCTCTCAATGAACTTTCCCTCCCCCCATTATGCATAAAATGATCAACTCTTTCACAATAGCCATTTCTGATGGTACTTGTGCTTCAAAGACGAGTTTTGGTCATGGGCTCAAGGATAATTCTTCGGGGTGCCATACCAATTGACTCAAACATAGGTGGCTCCGGCTACCGCCCTCTCCTGAGAGAGGCCAGAGCTTGCTTTGTTTCGTGTGGTTGTTTGTGTTTGAGTTGTTTCTGGTCTGTTGTGTGTGTGTGTGTTGTCGCGTCGGTCCTCTCATTCTGTTGGCTTTGCTTTCCGTTTCTTTTTGAGCGTTAGTCGTTGGTCTAGAAGCAGCATGGTTGCTGAAGCGGTACTACCGCCCTCCAGAGCGGTACTACCGCTCCCAGCGGTACTACCGCCCTCCAGAGCGGTACTACCGCTGTGAGGCGCGGGCTGGGGGTTATATCGGGGGCAGGGGGAGTTTCTTCTCCCCCATACCCATTCGCTCACCCCTTCGCCCCGTTCGTCTCTCTATTCAGCAACCGGCGCCGCGGGAGGGCTCCAGCGGATCTCCCTCTCCGGGGCGCTCCTCTCCGTTTCCTTCGGTGGAATCGATCCCCACCTTGTCCTCTTGCCATGCATGCCAGTATTGCCCTCGTTCCCTGTTTCCTTTTGTCTAGATTTCCAATCTAGCGCTCTTGGGGCAATAGCAGTTGCATCTCTAGATTTTTGTCCAGATCTAGGCTTGAGTAGGATGGAGAATGCTTCTAGACTGTTTGGATTAGTGTTTGGTTGGAGTATTTTTGAATTTGGTAGGACGGTAGTACCGGATCTGACCACGGTAGTTGGAAACTGCTGTTTCCCTGCCTCGAGCGGTACTACCGCTCTCCCAGAGCGGTACTACCGCTGAGAGCGGTACTACCGCTCTACCAGAGCGGTACTACTGCTTGGGGCGGTACTACCGCCCTCTACCCAGTTCCATCATCCTTCAACCTTTCAGTGATCTTTTCGTTCATGTTTGTGGCTTACGCTCGTTCTTTCTGGTTGTTTTGTGTGTTTGTGTGTGTGGTTCCAGGTGATGAGGTTCCTGAGCATCAGGCTCGTCGTGTCAACCCCGGTCGTGCTTCGTCCAAGCACTACCGCACCACCGAGCCCACTGAGCCTGCCAGAGGATCTTCCAGTGCTCATCCTCCTCCCCAACTGTCGAAGAAGCCTGGGGTCAAGCCAAAGCAAAGCAAAACCGTGCCAGAAATGCCGCCCAAGGAGTTCTGGGCAAGGCACCGCCGCAACCCGTATGAGGTCGACCAAGATCCCACTTTGGTCAACCGTCCGTTCTAGAACAGGTTCCAGTTTGCCATCTATGTTGATGTCCTCAAAGCCAAGAAGAATCTCTATGTCAACATGCACTCCATCGACACCGAGCATATGGAGAATGATCCTGACTACTTTGGTGAAGCTCTTCAGATGTGCACTCAGCTGAACATTCTCGGGATCATGCAATTCAACAAGGACTATGATGCTGATATTGTGGCCCAATTCTATGCCACGGTTCACCTTGGGACCGATGAGGACAGGACTCTAACTTGGATGACAAATGGCAAGTTGCTGTCAGTCAAGTGGAAAGCTTTCATGCAGTTGATTGGGGTGGAAGATCTTGGACTTGAGTTTGCTGTCGGCTTTCGCCCCCACCGTCGTGCCAATGCCACTCACAAGCAAGCTCTGTGGCCCTACTGCACTCTGAGGATCAACCATGAGACGAAGAAGGAGACCTATGAGCTTCCTGCCCTATCTGGACATTCTTCACCGTATCTTCAGAGAAACTCTTTTCCCTTGCATCGGGAATCTGGACTAGGTTCACTCTTATCTCGTGGACATGCTTCTCTTCTGTCAGAGGGAGAAGGGGCAGAGCACCGGAGAGTCCTTGGATATCTCTCATGTTATGTGGTCTGAGCTGGTTTCTGCTATCTCCGAGCGCAAGTGCCCGATTTATGGTCCATTCATTATGCTGCTCATTGAGAAGGCCTGGGATCGTATATATCCCAAGGTGGTGCTGGAGCTTGGATACTTGGTTTCTCACGATGTCAAGCGTCTGAGTAAGAAGGATAACTGGGGCACTCAGGCCCCTAGGACTGGAGTTCCTTCATCTACTGCTGCCATGGAGACTGAGGAGGAGTTTGGGGTTGAGGCTGAGGATGAAGATGATGACTACGTGCCTTCTGAGGCAGAGCCCTCTTGGGCCAAGAAGCTCAAGATCAAGGTGAAGAAGTTGTTCTGCATGGAATCTCACGGTCAGTACATGACTCATGTGGCTGAGAAGAAGGCTCGAGGTCGCCACAAGGAGCTCATGCGTCAGATGGGTGCTATTGTGATTAGTGGTTCTGAGGATCAGCTTACTGAGGAGGAGGAGTGGATTCAGCAGCACTGCCCCTGGACTGATTCTGATGCTGAGCACTTCCCGGCCGACGATGGCACCGCAGATGATCCCTCTGAGATCTGATGGGTGTCCCTCATTTACCTTCACCTGGAACCGTAGCATCACTCCCTCTCCTTTTTGGTGTCTCGCTGCCAAAGGGGGAGAGAGTTTAGGGATTTGCGTCTTGTGTCTTTCGTCGTTTGTGTTTGTGCTTTCGCTTGTCGTCTTTTTTGGTTTGTGTCTGTGAGACCTAAGTTCTGGTTCTGTCAGTAAGACCTAAGCTCGAGTCATATGGTGTGAGACATATGCTACCTTATCTCTTCGTATCTTTATCTATGTCTATCTAGCTTATGAGTTCCATGCTTATCTTGTTATATATATGTTGCTCTCATATCATGCTTAGGTAGTTGGTCTCTAAAATGTAGGGGGAGCATTGTTTCTGGCTTCTGTGCCGTGCAGTCCAAAGCACCTTTCTAAGTAGCACACATCCAGGGGGAGCCCTTCTACATTTTAGGACAGTTGTACTTTTGCGCTTATCCTATATCTTTCATATTGTGCAAATCCCGTATTGTCATCAATCCACCAAAAAGGGGGAGATTGTAAGGGCATATTTATTCCCAATATGTTTTGGTGATTGATGACAATGCTTGTGCGGACTAATCGTGTGTGTTAGTTCTTTCAGAGATTCATCCATTGGCACGAGACGATTTCCTCCCCTCGGTGTTGTAATTCAAGACAGTGTAGCTCCTTCATTTCGTTGTTGGTGGACTAGTTTCGTAGGAGTCACCGTACTATCAAGAGGGGATCCGTTTTGGTAAGACTTGGGTGGAATCACACGTACACATATTTATCACACCCGTCGTCTTTCCTTCCGCAACTCTGGAGCTGCTGTTTTCCCCTTACTATGCTCTGCTTTGCCCTAGCGGTAGTACCGCGTCCACAGCGGTAGTACCGCCGAAAACTCCACAGCGGTAGTACCGCTCTCAGAGCGGTAGTACCGCTCCAAGCGGTAGTACCGCTCTCAGAGCGGTAGTACCGCTTGGGTGTTTCGGCCATAGTACTGCTGTGCATCTGGGCTACTTCCGCCTCGATTCTTGAACGAATTTTTCGTGTCGGGTTTTGCGGCACTAAGGAAGGTAGTAGGGGCGGTAGTATCGCTCTAAGCGGTAGTACCGCCCTTCCCTAGCGGTAGTACCGCCCTGGCGACAGGGCCCTGGGCAGCGTGGCAGTACCGCTGGGCCTAAGCGGTAGTACCGCCCTGAGCGGTAGTACCGCTCTTTCCTGGCGGTAGTACTGCCCTGGAGTCAGGGCCCCTGGCAGCGCGGTAGTACGCTGGGTGGAGCGGTAGTACCGCCCGGAGCGGTAGTACCGCCCTTCCCCGGCGGTAGTACCGCTCTGTGCGGGGCTGGTAAGTGGGATAACGGTTGGATTGTTCTTCCCACTATATAAAGGGGTCTTCTTCCCCAAAGTTGACCTACCTCTTTCCCCCAAAGCTCCATTGTTGCTCCAAGCTCCATTTTCGCCCGATCTCTTTCCCTAGCCAATCAAACTTGTTGATTTGCTCGGGATTGGTTGAGAAGGCCCAGATCTACATTTCCACCAAGAGAAATTTGATTCCCCCCACTTATCCCTAGCGGATCTTGTCACTCTTGGGTGTTGAGCACCCTAGATGGTTGAGGTCACCTTGAAGCCATACTCCATTGTGGTGAAGCTTCATGGTGTTGTTGGGAGCCTCCAATTGTTGTGGAGATTGCCCCAATCTTGTTTGTAAAGGTCCGGTTGCCGCCTTCAAGGGCTCCAATAGTGGAATCACGGCATCTCGCATTGTGTGAGAGCGTGAGGAGATTACGGTTTTTTTGTGATTTGCCAAGTAAGTCACTTTGCCAGGCCTGTTGGGCTGCAAATCTTTGAAGACCAGGAGAGCTTTCATTCGGCTGGCCGAGAAAATGGCCTATCAGTAATGAGAAATGGGTTGTACATTTTTAAAACACATCAAACCGGCAATTAGTTTCAAATATCTTTTTTTTCATTTCGAGATTTTAAATTACATTAATTTTTATTTGTGGAGAATTTGTTGGATTTTATATTGATATACATTTATTTTAAAAATCAGTTTGAATGTGAGTCGAAATTTCGGGATTAAAAACAGTTCGGACCGCACCGAAATATGCAAAATTTCATATAATTTTTTAACCGTGGCCACAATATGGGCTGTAATGCTAACAAAAAGAATATGGGCTCCAAAAAAAACCTTAAGAATTAGCAAATGGGCTGTAAATTATTAGAAATAATGGTAGATGGGTTGTATGTTGTTCTCCACAGATTTGAGGCTTTCCTAAAGAAAAGGTTTACGCACAAGCAGTGATTGTTGGATGGCCATCCAATGGCCGTCTTGCTTCTTCAATCTCTGCTCTTCCTGCTCCAGCCGCTCAAACAAGCACCAGCGGACTGCCTGCTCCCTCCTCCCCGCGGCCGGCTATGCTGCCGCGGAGGCCTCACCGCCCCACCGTACTCCCATCGCTGGCCTAGCCATCCCTCTACTCACCCACACCTGCTGTTATTCTCCGGCAACGGCAGATGAACCAGTAAACCCTCGTACAGTCGTACTCCCCTCCGCGTGGGAAATAACTGCCGAGTCTTCCCAACCTCCGTGTCGTTCCCTTCCTAAGCCTCGCCGTCGTCCACCGCCCTGGTGCTCTTGGCGCGGCCTGGTCAACGTGGTCAACAACCGACATGCATCTGAAGTAGACTGTACGTGGAGAGGCCGACAGCTGGGTCCATGGCCGCACGCAAGGAAATGCCTCCTTATTACGCGCAAAATAATGATTTCTCCACCTGATATCTGGGACCCACCGAAAGGGCCTCTGTATTTCGTGAAAAAAACGTTATCGCCGCTGACAGCTCGGACCCACCAGCTATATCTTTGCATGCAAGGAAGTGCCTCCTAATTACGCACAAAAAAATGAATACTCCCCCTGTTAGCTGGGACCCAGTATAGTGGCAGGCTGACTTGTGGGCCTACTAAGTTGACGGGGACGGAGGGCTTTGTCAACTTAGTCAATTTGCACGATTCTAGCTCCAGCGACCGTACGATGTCCATCCAACGGCCGTAGTGCTTCTTCAACCTCTGGTCTTCTTGCTCCAGCCGCCCAAACCAGCGTCGGTCATGCCTCGTGCTCCTGCCTCCCGTGGTCGGCTGCGATGCGGCGGAGGCCTCACCGCCTCCTACTACTCCCACCGCTGGCCAGGCCATCCCTCTACTCACCCCCACCCCCTATTATTCTGCGGTGATGGCAGCCTCACACCGCAGCGAACCAGTGAACCCTTGTACTCCTCTACGCGTGGACAACCACTGTCGCGTCTTCCCCGGCTCCGCGTCGTCCCCTTTCTAGGCCTCGCCGTCGTCCACCACCCTGGTTCTCTCGGCGTGGCGTGGTCAACATGGTCAAGGAACGGCTTCCATCGGGCGTGGACTGTATGTGGAGACGCTGACAGCTGGGTCCACGGCCGCAGCAAGGAAGTGCCTCCTTATTACGCGCAAAATAATTATTCCTCCACCTGACAGCGGGGACCCACCGGACAGGCCACCGTATTTCGCGAAAAAATGTTTCCCCCCTGACTGCTGGGACCCACCAGCTACACCTTCGCACGCAAGGAAGTGCGTCCGGGCAAAAAAACAAAAGGATTTTCCGCCTGACTGCTGGGACCCACCAGCTACACCTTCATACACAAGGAAGTGCGTCCAAAAAAAAACGATTCGCCCCCCTGACTGTTGGGACCCACCTGCTACATCTTCGCACGCAAGGAAGTGCTTGACAGTCGGGACCCACCTGGTCGAAGCGTACGTAGCATTGTCATTCTGCTCGCGAACATGTACGTACATATATACTGGTCGATGTAGAGGCGCGCACGTGTCGTAGTAGAGGCGCGCACGTAGCATGTACACGTACGTACAGCGGCCAGTGTGCAAGAAAGAAAATACGGCCACCTATGTGTACATACGGGCGGGGTCTCGAACACCTACTCGCGCATATATACGTACGGCCATGGCTCATATACATGGCTGGGTCGGAACGGAGATACATCGTCGTCATCGTGTTCATGGGGAGCCAACCGGCTGGGTCGGAATGGAATGCGTGGTCGTGTTCATCGGGAGGGCTTGGACGGAACAGGCGATGGAAACGAGGCCTGGCGTACCGCACAACGGAGGAAACAGACCTCCTACATTCGGAACGGGGTCCTGTTGATCGGGAGGGGTGTGGCGTACCGCAAAATGGAGGAAACGGACCTCCTACAGTCGAAATGGGGGTCTTGTTGATCGGGAGGGGTGTGGTGTACCGCAAAACGGAGGAAACGGACCACCTAAGTCTAATAAAAGCGCTGCCTAAGTCTAATGTTTACGTAAACTAGTACGGTTTTCTTTTAAGTTTGACCAACCTTATATAAAACTAAAGAAAGCTCCCACACGCGCACTCATCAATGTGCCGCCGCCGCCGTTGCGCACGCCGGCGCCCGCCTGCTCCGGCCAACAATTTCTCGCACATCACCGCCGTGTCGCCGCCATCCCTGTGCCATGAAGTCGAAGGCTCGCCCGCTCACGTCGTATGCAGTCCCTTCTCGCCATGCCTCTGCACTGCCAAGCATGCGAGCAGCTGGTGGAGCGACGTCTATACACGCAGCGTATGAAGAGGAGGACGAGCACGTGCTCCAGCATGCCGGCGAGGACGAACTAGCGTGTCATTGTCGTCTCTGCCCGCGCGGAGGAGGCGCGCATGGTGGCTGTCGCGGTGGAAGCCGGTCGCGCGTGCGTCGAGCCCGCAAACCGGGTGCGGATGCGGAATCTACCTTCGAGACCTTGAATGCCACGTGGATCTTGCAATCTGAAGGAGCAATTTGGGTCAGTCGACTCATGTGAGCCGTTTGATGCAGCATGGATGGCTAGAAGGGCTTATTCCCCCTCTTCTGTCGTCTTCTTCCTTCGCTCCGTTGAACTTCTTTCACAAATCGACTGACCCAAATTATACTACTAGTACGAACGTATTAAGTATAGTAGGAACATGAAGATACGAGCAGTAGTACCAACTGCAAGAAGAACAGTAGTAAGACATAGTACTAGTACTACTGTACGTACTAAAGAGTTCAAATAACGAGAAAGAACATAAACATAGTTCTGCTGGGGCCTCAGCACAACACACCCTTGAAAATAAACTAAGCAACTAGTTCGATTGACACCGCAGTAGAACCAGCATGAGCAACGGCACTGCCACCTACTCGGAGTTCGAGTCCACGTCCTCGACTTCGTCCTCGTCCCTCTTCCTCTTCCTCTTCGCCGACGCTTCTTTGCTTGAACCGGACACTGGGCTCTTCTTATTGATCCAACCCTTGTAGATATTTAAACAAAGGTAGGCATCCATTGTTGCGTACAGGATGTGATCTTCATCTAATGTCTTCGACTCCCATGCATGATGAAACTCGTGATGAGGTTTCTTCAGTTTAGCGTACGAAGGATCAATCATGGCTGCTGCCACGGTCAGCATTGAAGGTTGAGAGGAGGACACCAGGCTTGCCTTCTGGAGATCAAAGGGCTGGCCTACAACGAGACCTATCCGACGCAGGACATCCCTGTCGTTCTTAAAGCCTACAGTAACAAATTTCACTCTTTTGTCCTTGAGGAAGTTCTTAAAATCCTGGCACTCAACGTCGGCATGGCATATGTGGTAGACCAAGCAAGCGTTATGTACGCAAACCTGGATCATGGCAGGTTTCTTCCTCTCTTCGTCCTTTAGATCCTTCTCTCGTCCCAGGACTGTGGTGTACTCATCATCTAGCCTAGCGACCCACTCATCCGTTGAATTGTTGAACATGCGTAGGAAGCGAGCAAGCCATGCTTTCACCGTTGCGGATCCACATGTGTAGATGACGATGAACTGATCGCCGGTGATGGCTCTAACCCGGTACTTAGTGCCGACCATGGAGATTTGGGAGGCCATGGATTTTGGGGGAGGGTTAGGAGAAGTTGAACTATTGTACCCCGCAAAAACTGGGAGCCAACTAATGTGAAAGGACGGGACGACTGGGAGCGAACTGTTGTGAGGTAGAAGATGGGGACGAGTAGGGCATGCGAACGGCGTGGGCTTGCTGGTTGCCCGGTGGATAAACGGCTGCAAGCCCCCAAAGAGTTCTCGAGAACTATGCGGGACCCACTAGATGTCATGTCTACTAGACCCATATCGTAGGCCTGATGGTATAGCTTCTGCCTGTTCGCACGCCATGCCGGCGCGTGGATGTAACTTCACTTAATTCCGTCAACAGTCGCGCCTCCCACGACCTTCGCCTCCCTCGCGTGGTCGTGCCCTTTGAGACTTCGACCGGCTACAAATGAGCAATTTTTTTGCCTACTCCGCATGCATGATACCCCTTCTAGTCCTTTTTACTCCCGTCAACCGTTTGCTAAGTGTTTGACCAAATTTACACTTTTTTTAACACTACCTTATATTAATTAACCATCCACACCAGTACACTCATTCGATACAATATTCACCACACAGGGCGGTACGTTATTTACAAGAATACCATCTAATCTATTGTCAAAGCTATACTTAGCGATTAAGTGTGCCACCTTATTGGCCAAACGGCTAATCTTTGACAATTGAAGATTGTTGATCAACTTTGAGATGCTCAACGCTTTCATCTTCAGGTCATGCATAGCAGACCTGTCATAGTCCCCCAATGCAAGAGACACTACCACAAAAGCGCAATCAGTCTCTAAAATTACAGGATTATGAAGAGAAATACCTATGTAGAGACAAGCAATGCAAGCCCTAAGCTCCGCTTCCTCCACGCTTTGACAGGCATCAATGAAATCCCACGACCAAATTTATACGAAAAATATCAATATCTACAATACTGATTATAATGAGTATAGGAACTACGTTTTATAATGAGTGTAAAAATATTGATTTGACATTGTGAATGTTGATACTCCCTCCGTCTAGGTGAGTAAGTCATCTTAGGCTATGCACCGTGACCAAGGAGGTGGGTAAAACGAGAGACATTAATGTTTATTTGTTAATTAAATAGTATTGCATGCAATGAACTAACCACTGCATGTCATGTTTGATAGTGTCAGGTCATTAAAAGCATGCACACCATCATCTCTTATTGGTTGATATGTCAAGAAACAAGAAACGAGGTAGAGGTTAATGCACCGCGCCTACGTGTTTTGGGTTATTTGGTTTTCGTAAGATGACTTACACACCTAGCTATTAGAGTACCACTACCTCCCTTCTAGTTTAAAGGGCTCGATTCAAATATTTCACCTACTCTTAGCGAGATAGTAGAGGCGGTGGAATAGTTTTTGAAGTCTGCAAAAGTACTCAACTAATGCTGTCGTTCTTCACAAAAAAATGTGTTTACCAATGCATGCAGGAACACTAGTTACTCTAACCCCCCCTCTCTTCTTTAATTCTTTTCCACATCAGCATGTGTGCTATTCCCGTGTGCATGATACCAGCTAACATACCACTCCACCCCATGTGAAAAAATCTGCATGCATGACTCTCCTCCCCCACGCTCGTCCAATCCGTTGTGACCATCAATATTTCCACCCCTTCGCTCCCTCGTAATTTACTCCAACAAATATGCCCACGTAGTTTTTACTTATCTTCAGGTGCATTGGGTCACTGACATATGGGCCCAACAGGGGACTGGCCCACATGTCAGTGACGCAACTGGACCTGCAGTTAAGTCAGTGCAGCTCAGTCCATATCTTACGTAGGTGTTCCATTGCTCGCTATAAATACTACGCCTCCCACGACATCGCTATCTCCTCCCCCTCACATTCACGTTCATCGCTATCTCCTCTCCCTCCCTCTCACTTCGACCACCATGGCATCGCCCCTCCCAAGCCCTAGGAGCCCCTCGCTGCACCACGCCGACGGACACACGTCGTCGTTCCGTTCCTCGCCGCCACTAGTTGAGGAGGACGCGTCGGTGTTCCGCTCCTTGCCACTACGCGATGTGTTGCCGTTCCGTTCCTCGCTGCCACTAGTCGAGGAGGACGCGTCGGTGTTCCGCTCCTCGCCGCGACGCGTCGAGGTGGACGCGTCGGCATTCCCAATCTCGCCAGCACGTGCGTCGGAGGACGCGTCGGATCCCTGCTACGAGGAGAACGCCGCGCCGCCCGCCGAGCCCCCCAGCCTTGAGGAGCTTTGGAAATAAATGGATGTCGCCTTGTGGGAGGCTTTGCCTCCAATAGAGCGCGCCAAAATAGAGGCGGAGAAGAAGGCCGAGGAAGAGAAGCGCACCATGCAACAAGCTGCCTGGGAGGCCTATGTCGCGTCCTAGAGAGTCAGGCAATTGGCTCTTTAGCAGAAGGCTCGTGCGAGGGCCGTGAGGGTGGCGGAGGACGCCCGTGCCGACGCCCTGAGTGCAGTCAGGCCCAAGCGCCTCATCTACGCTTGGCGGTACCTGGACCGGGTGCATGCTTCCAGCCAGGAGGAGTACCTATTGGCGCTGGCTCACCACACAGGTGAGATCGCGCTCGCCCGCCGGCAAGCCGCCAATCAGCACCTCGCGAGTTGCGAGGCTGAGGAAGAGGCGTTGTGTCGACGTGCTGGGAAACGGCCGTGCACCAGGGCACTCGTGGCGCGCCGCAAGCGCTCCTACAAGCACCGTGGCTTTTAGGAGGAGTATAATTTTTGTTTCGTAAGGCGATCTCATTAGTTTTGGGACGCAAATGATAAATCCCGAACGTTCAGGAATTTTTAGCGTCCTTAATTAAGTATGTAAAAGGGAAAGTTTGGAAACGTTGTGTATTATTATGCATTTTGCAAGTACATGCATATAGCACAAACTTTACTATATACTATCGGACTACACGTCTCTCTCGATATATGCTTGCAGACTGTGCTACTCCCTCCGTCCAGGTCAATAAGTCATCTTTGGTTGTGCACGGTGACCAAGAAGGAGGGAAGACTTGTACACCTAGACGGAGGGAGTACTACTATTACTTATGTACGTGCAAATGCACGTTTTAACATTACGATGGGGTTTTTGTAAAAGTGGAAAAACAACACTAGTCAAGCTTGTGAAACGATTCAATGCAAAACAAATGCAAAAATGCTCGTTTGATTGTTTACTTTAAGCTTCCTTCTATGTGGTTATTTCTTTGTCGTACTTTGTACGGAGTATCTCACTGGTTGGAAAGGCATGCAAATTCCCAAACCGCTTCCTACACCTTGTATCGAATTTTTTTTCCTAACAAGTTGTGTCGTGCAATTGGAATTCCAAATTGAGTACTACTAGTAGTAGGAGTACCAGGGGCCAGTTCTTTTAGGCTTCTAGATTAGTAATCCCTTAACTACTACCTCCGTCATGATTTATTGGTCCCCATTGTAATCTGTGTCAAATTTTGATCATAAATTTAGCTAATGAAATGTTAGTGCATGCCACATGCACTACTCCATCCGTCTAGGTGAGTAAGTCATCTTAGGCTGTGCACCATGACCAAGGAGGAGGAGAAAATGAGAAACATTAATGTTTATTTGCTAATTAATAGTATTGCATGCAATGAACTAACCACTGCATGTCGTGTTTGATATCTCAAGTCATTAAAAGCATGCACACTCTTTATCTCTTATTGGCTGATATGTCAAGAAACAAGAAACGAAGTAGAAGTTAATGCACCGCGCCTAAGTGTTTTGGGATTATTTGGTTTTCATAAGATGACTAACACACCAAGACGGAGGGAGTAACATTTTATCAGTTAAATCTTTGGTCAAAATTAAGCATAAATTACAATGACGAGGAATAAACCAGGACGGAGTAGTAGTTTAGAAGCCCAAATAAATGAATGAGGCACCTTATTGTTACTCTCCACTATGACTAGTCTTGTGGGAAAAGCTGGGGAAGCCGCCAAAAGAACTGGCCCTAGGAGTAGTAGCTAGGGATCGCGTGTGCGAGATGAACTGGAGAAAGTAAATGTAGAGAGATGAAATGCAAAAAAGACTGAGGGATGTGATGTTTGCTTGTCCGTTTATTTTACCAGGCCACTTATTACTGGGAGTGGTTGGGTTTTGTGATATGACGGCTTTACTGCCGCGCCACGAGCGGGGTGAGAGGTGAGACTCCTGTGCAGTGCCGTCCTCTACACTTGTACTACATCAGTCGTGGTTTATTAGTCCCCCATTGAATTTGACTGAAGATTTAACTGAAAAAATGTTAGTGCATGTCAACAAAAACTATATCGTTGGATTCGTATTTCAACATAGTTTTGAATGATATAATATTAGGTTACATGCATCAGCATTTATCGTACTATATATAATGTTAGTTCAATTTTTGGTTGTACTAATCTATAGTAGTAAGGTGCCCGTGCGTTGCACCAAAGAGTGAAATGCATTGATCTGGGAGTTGTTTATTTTGACAAAGGATGTGGGGGTCATCTCATGTGCAACGGGTATCGATAGGTTTCTTCGGATATTATTTCAGCTCTAGAGCTCACAAACATCCGGGTGAAATAGATAAAAAGGTATCTTTTGCAAACAAAAGTGTTCAACTGTTCAACCTGCATCCAAAACTTGTGAAGAAATAACACTTATTGTGCTTTGCAAGAAATGATCTTTACGTATTAGTTTTTGAGTATCGATTGTTATACATGTTGGCTACAGATGACATGGCACTTTCTTATAGTCAACAATTGGCTATACTATTAAGTAATATTAACCATGCCCTTATACACCTAGACGGAGGGATTAAATCAGCATGACTTGCAAGGGGGCAGAGGAGATGTAAGAAATGGTTCATCATAAGTCTTTCACCAGTACTGTAGTAAAAATTCATACATGGAAGATTCTAGACTAAACCATAAACTGATACACTTTTATTCATGCGCGATACTCCAATAGAGCAAGATCCTGCATGGAAGTATCCACATGCTTAGACAGCGGATTACATTGAGCGAAGACTAATCATCAACATTTAACTTGATAATGCGTATGTCCAGGTGAACCTCCTTGGAGTCCCCGTGCACCGTGTTGGCGGGTAAAGGATGCCATGGGTTTTCCAAGTCCACATTGGCGGGATAGTCCCAGCTCCCTAGAGTCCAAGTCCGTCCGATGAGGCCGGTATCGCCGCCCACGCGACCCAGAGGGGTAGTAACACTAACCACACACCCGTACATCGGCCTCATGTCAGTGTCAGCATCAGCGACGTCGCCCCTGACGCACATTACAGAGACGGGGCGGCGGCCTGCGCGGGCCTCGCCGGTGCCCACGATGAAGAGGAAGACGTTGCCATCCTCCTCCGAGACTAGCAAGCGGTGGCTGAACACACCTCCTTGCCTCCATCATCACCAACTGAGTCTTTTATAGGAGTAGGAGTAGAGAAAAAACCGAGTTGGTGATGATGGTGTGTCGTGCAATGCACGGGTATCTTGCTATTTTTTGCATATAAGTCCAAACACCACGTAGACACGGTCTTTGAGCATGGTTCGTAGTCGTTCCACGCTCGGGCATTGAAGTTTGTAACTATTTTAGATTAGAATATACTAATCCTCCGGTGCTAGTAGTAGAGCAAAGTCCTACTCTACTACTCTACTCAAGCAAGTTAGGGCATAGCACTGTAGGGAGTACTAGTACTGTGATCACTCAAGCAAGTTGTCTGGCATCGACATCACCCTACGCTGCTGGTATGTGTCTAGTAAGTCAAGCGGCATGCTGTAGTCATCATCACCTGTCCACTTCCCGCAGCACATATTCTCTTCTCCATCTTTGTCCGCACATAATCTCGTCCAATCTTCCATCCCCGCTAAGGCGCCTCCACCCTCGTCCGAAACCCAAGCACTAACAATGGCAGAACCGAGCAGCGTTCGCCGAAAGAGTGGCTGGAATTCACTCCCCACAGAGGTAATCAAGCTCATTGTCTCGCGTGTGGACAATCTCAGTACCATCCTGCTCGTCGCGTGCTAGTCAGGGATGTACCGTTTACTCAAAGCCCTCAGGCCAGAGGTTTTTAAGCCAGCTCCTTACTTGCTGATGCCGCCTGATCTTCAGAAACGGCGTGTCACGCAGCATAACGATCGTAGGGTGGGGAGCATCAACCCCCTTGACTGCGATCTGATCCCCTTCAGCCTCAACTACATTAACGGTATGTACTGGGTCGGCATGAACACGTCTTGGATGGTGCTCATCGACGGTCGCGACAGCTGGATGCTCGTGGAGGTCGACACCAGGCGA
This sequence comes from Triticum dicoccoides, assembly GCF_002162155.2. Classification (NCBI taxonomy): domain Eukaryota; kingdom Viridiplantae; phylum Streptophyta; class Magnoliopsida; order Poales; family Poaceae; genus Triticum; species Triticum dicoccoides. The sequence goes on along the minus strand of NC_041391.1, from coordinate 581,086,670 downwards.
TTGATGCCCCTTCCTTCGATTAACGTTGCACTGCTTTGGCACCGCGGCCCAGAATACTCGGAATCTTACAGTAGCCAACATGATACCAAGTTTTATTTGCTCAAGGTTGTAATCTGTCAAGTGCCCACAAGATCTGCGAATTATAAAGACTTCAGGCTAATTGCGTTCTTCAACCGCGATCTCGCCTATCTGACAGGTCACTGCGGTAAGTGGATAAATCTGCACATCCATCGCAGGATCATACATCTTCCATGGTTCTCTGATGCCATTGAACACAAGGGCTTCATTTACGTTGTCGACTCCTTCTATGGCTGGACGTATTGCTGGCCTACTCCAGTCATCGCTACAAACGGTTGTTACAGTAGTATGTTACTTTCCTATGATATCATGATGGCTTGCTTATATTACTGTCAACATTTACTGAAAAAATATTCATGCTCATAACATGTTGTTCTTAAGATTGACTAAATCACGAGCCCCTTTTTATCTAACTCCAACTTGATATGATGTTGTAGGCCGCCTAGTGTCCCCACCCTTCCTAATCCCAGAACCTTTCAAAGAAAAGCGGCATGGCAGTTGCAGGTGGTTCCTGGCTCGACCAGACGACGGCGAAAGATTGATGATCGTTCGCACGTACCGGATGTGTTGTTTCGCGGAATACAGTCACAGTCACTGCAAGGTCTATGAGCAGGATCCCAACTTCTCTAGGCCTTCAGGAATTTTTGACTGGAGGCTGGTAAGTAGCCTTGGTACACGCTCTCTGTTTGTCGGACTGAATTATCTGATTAACCAGGAGATAACCGACGGCAAGGATCATGATGGCAGCGCGGTTTTGTTCATCGGGCAAAACTGTGTGTACACAGCGTACCATGCGTCTCTGCATGCATGATACCCTGATATGTGCCGCCATGCTCTGTAGCCCAAAGTAGGAGAGAGGGTCGCAAGTATCAGACTTTGACCTGCTGGCTGGAGTTTCCCCCGTCAGGCACCCATCTGGTTCAAGTCGTCAGCCAATCTCCACAGCTTAATAAATAGTAACGTCTAACTGAGCCAGTTAGATAGATGCGTACACTTGGTGTAGTAGGATCTTTATTTAGTTTGATGCATACACTTGTTCTTTTTTGGTAGCCCTTTTGTAATGATGGCTGATGTTTGGTTTGGAAGAGAGAGTTGCGTCTTCACTCTTCTGGCTTGCTTACTGCGTCTGTTGCACCCCCAGCCCTGGTTGCTGCTGCTGCTGTTTTCAATGTACAATCAGTAGTATATTTTGTTTGTTGGTTGAATAAATGTGTTGTTAGAACGACAAACACAATGTCTTGGAAGTCGTTGCATGATTCGATCCTTTAGTGCCTCGTACCGTACGTAGCTCATACTATTTTTCGTACGGAACACATTTTCCACTTGTCAATAACATGCAGCCCACTGATGAAGGCCCAATAGAGAAGCCCATAATTAACTGGAAGAGAGGCTCTCACATGAATCCGGCTCAGGTACATGCTCATGGTCCCCTAAACATAAATAAGTAAATAAATAAATAAAGCTAAATGCTCATGCACCAGTTCTTTGCGAAAATAGGTAGCCCAGTATTTCTTTTTGAAGAATACCCAAGCTTGGCCTATTTGTTTTCTCCGAATTACTGGGCTGCAAATCTTTCAAGACGAGGAGGGATGCATTCCGTCCTGGCCAAAGAGTATGGTCAATGTCTGTTAAAAGTAATATCAAAGGGGGTTGAAAATTCCAAAAAATTATAGCAAATGGGATATTAGTTTCTTTTTTGTTTTTGTTCTTCACTGATATCTTATACGTATTTCATTGGATTTAACATGACATAGTACTAATTTATTTTTAAATTTGTTTTAGTATGGCTATTAATTTTTGGATTAAGAATATTTCGTTCCCCAGCAAAAATTTGTGAATTTTCAAAATTTCCCACATATTTAGTTAATTTTTTGACCCTGGTACTGACCAGAAAATGGCCAGCAATTCTAAAAATGGAAAACAGGCTGTAATAAATTCCATATGAATTAGAAAATGAGTAAAACTTATAAAAATAATAGCAAATGGGCTGTACACGCCATAGATTTCGAGGCTGACTTGTTTATGCAAGGCTTTGTCAGTGAACACACGATTCTAGCGGCAGTGACTGTTGGATGTCCATCCAACGGAAGACGTGCTTCTTCAATCTCTGATCTTCCTGCTCCAGCCACCTAAACTAGCGCCGGCGGGACTGCCTGCTCCCTCCTCTTGTGGCCCGCTATGATGTTGTGCAGGCTTCCCCGGCCCACCCTACTCCCTCCGCTGGCATGGCCGCACGCAATCAACTGCCTCCTTATTACGCAAAAAAAATGATTCCTCCCACTAACATCTGGGGCGCACCAGTTGGGAGGCTAACCTATGGGCCTACTAAGTTGACGCGTACGCAGGGCTTGTCAACTTACTCAACAAATGATTCTAGCAGCAGTAACCGTTGGATTTGAATCGAACGGTCTTGCTGCTTCTTCAATCGATGCTCTTCTCGCACCAGCCGCCCAATCCAGCGCCGGGGAGACCGCCTGCTCCTGCCTCCAGTGGCTGGTTGTGCTTCCCTTGAGGCCTCATCGCCCCCTACTACTGCCACCGCTAGCCAGGCCCTGCGGCGATGGCATCCTCCCACCGCAGCCAAACCAGTGAACCCTCGTACTCCTCTCCGTGTGGGCATCCACTACCGCATCTTCCCCGGCTCCGTGTCGTCCCCTTCCTAGGCCTTTCAGTCATCCACCGCCTTGGTGCTCTCGGTGCGGCGTGGTCAATGTGGTTGTAAGGGCATATTTATTCCCAATATGTTTTGGTGATTGATGACAATGCTTGTGCGGACTAATCGTGTGCGTTAGTTCTTTCAGAGATTCATCAATTGGCACGAGACGATTTCCTCCCCTCGGTGTTGTAATTCAAGAAGGTGTAGCTCCTTCGTTTCGTTGTTGGTGGACTAGTTTCGTAGGAGTCACCGTACTATCAAGAGGGGATCCGTTTTGGTAAGACTTGGGTGGAATCACGCGTACACATCTTTATCACACCCGTCGTCTTTCCTTCCGCATCTCTGGAGCTGCTGTTTTCCCCTTACTATGCTCTGCTTTGCCCTAGCAGTAGTACCGCGTCCACAGCGGTAGTACCGCCGAAAACTCCACAATGGTAGTACCGCTCTCAGAGCGGTAGTACCGCTGCAAGCGGTAGTACCGCTCTCAGAGCGGTAGTACCGCTTGGGTGTTTCGGCCGTAGTACCGCTGTGCGTCTGGGCTACTTCCGCCTCGATTCTCGAACGAATTTTTCGTGTCGGGTTTTGCGGCACTAAGGAAGGTAGTAGGGGCGGTAGTACCGCTCTAAGCGGTAGTACCGCCCTTCCCTAGCGGTAGTACCGCCCTGGCGACAGGGCCCTGGGCAGCGCGGCAGTACCGCTGGGCCTAAGCGGTAGTACCGCCCTGAGCGGTAGTACCGCTCTTTCCTGGCGGTAGTACCGCCCTGGAGTCAGGGCCCCAGGCAGCGCGGAAGTACCGCTGGGTGGAGCGGTAGTACCGCCCGGAGAGGTAGTACCGCCCTTCCCCAGCGGTAGTACCGCTCTGTGCGGGGCTGGTAAGTGGGATAACGGTTGGATTGTTCTTCCCACTATATAAAGGGGTCTTCTTCCCCAAAGTTGACCTACCTCTTTCCCCCAAAGCTCCATTGTTGCTCCAAGCTCCATTTTCGCCCGATCTCTCTCCCTAGCCAATCAAACTTGTTGATTTGCTTGGGTTTGGTTGAGAAGGCCCAGATCTACATTTCCACCAAGAGAAATTTGATTCCCCCCACTTATCCCTAGCGGATCTTGTTACTCTTGGGTGTTGAGCACCCTAGACGGTTGAGGTCACCTCAAAGCCATACTCCATTGTGGTGAAGCTTCGTGGTGTTGTTGGGAGCCTCCAATTGTTGTGGAGATTGCCCCAATCTTGTTTGTAAAGGTCCGGTTGCCGCCTTCAAGGGCTCCAATAGTGGAATCACGGCATCTCGCATTGTGTGAGAGCGTGAAGAGATTACGGTGGCCCTAGTGGCTTCTTGGGGAGCATTGTGCCTCCACACCGCTCTAACGGAGACGTACTTCCCCTTAAAAGGAAGGAACTTTGGTAACACATCCTCGTCTCCACCGGCTCCACCCTTGGTTATATTGTCCCTTTACTTTTGCAAGCTTACTCGAGTTATATCCATTGCTTGCTTGCGTGCTCATTGTCTTTGCATCATATAGGTTGTCCACGTAGTTGCACATCTAGACAACCTATTTCATTGCAAGTTTTAATTTCTTAAAGAAAAGTATAAAAATTGTTAGTTGCCTATTCACCCCCCCTCTAGTTAACCATATCGATCCTTTCAATTGGTATCACAGCCTCGTCTCTTTATTAAGGACTTTGCCGTCTGAAGAGTATGGTTGACGTCAACGACGGTGCGGAGGAGCACTCCGGTGTGAATCTCGTCTCGTCTTCGGCCGAAGGGGGAACCTCGGTCTCTCGTGAGGAATTCAATGTGGCTTTAGACACATTGAAAACCTCCATGACGACCGAGGTTAAAAGCATGTTTACTGAATTCCTAGAGGGACTGAAACTATCTACCTCGCCGATGAAAGTGGGTGATCCCACTAACAAGGTGACGGATGCTAACCCTGACAAGGGGGAAGCTAATAGTGAAAAGAGTCTGTCTACTAGTGGTAGAAATGGCACCGGCATCTATGCCCATGTGGAACCCCCGGTGTATAAAGGACCGATCCCCTCTACGCATTTGAATCATGCCGGTCCTCCTCCTAAATATGTGAAAAATGAAGATTTTGATTCTTGGGTCTATCGCTTCAAGCGTCATTTAAAACATGTGAATACTAACCTTTGGAGAATTTTTGAAGAAGGTTTCTATCCTCATGATCCAAGAAACTTCACCCCTCGAGAAGAAGTGGACAACCAATTCAATGAGAGTGCTCTCTTCATCATCCAAGATGTTATCCTTCCCGAAGATCTCCCTCATCTTCGACCTCATGTCATGGCTAAAGAAGCATGGAAGTGTGTCGAGCGTATGTATAGAGGAAGTGCTAGCATTCAACGCTCCAACTATGAAGTGGTGCAAGATGAAGCCGATGAGTTTGCAATGAAAGAGGATGAAGAACCTCGTGAGCTCTTTCGAAGAGTGACCAAACTTGCGGTCGCACTCCGAGATCATGGGAGTAAAGACACGGATGACAACTGGATCAAGCGCAAGTTCCTCAAGGCCATGATGCCCTACAACAAGGCCATGTCCTCCATCATCCGCCAAAGACCGGACTTCCACTCCATGACCTCTGGTGAAGTGTTGGATGAGTTTATTACAATGAACATCTTGGATAAGACCGCCGATAATGCGGTGCTCTGTTTCCAAAGGGCAAAGAAGCCCAATCTTGCCTTGAAGGCCAAGGTTAGTGTGCAAGAAGAAGAAGAAGAGGAAGATGAGGAGAGCAACCCCGAGGACACGAAGTATGATTATCATGAGCACATGGCTCTTGCCTCTAGACAGTTTTGGAGTAAGAAGACTACAAGACCCAACTTCAACAAGAACAACTCAAGTGGCCTCAAAGGGAAGCAACGAGTTAGAACTTGTTTCAACTGTGGCAATGTCAGTCATTTCATTGCGGATTGTCCATACGAGAAGCGGGAAGACAATGGTGGCAAGTTCATTCGAAAAGACAAAGCCAAGTCCTTCCCCAACAAGAACAACTTCACCAAGAAGACTCCTTCTCGCGGGTTGGTGGTTCAAGAAGAATAGCGTGAGGATGACGATGATGATGAAGATGGTGAAACAATGGCCATGGCATCTGTTACCATTGTCGCAACTCCTTGGGTGTCTCTCTTTGATGCACCTAACGAGAACATCACCGCCAAGTGCCTCATGGCTAAGGCCACCAACAAGGTAACCCCCAACATCAAAACCACCATTTTTCCTAACCCTCCTTCAACGGATGACTTTGATAATGGTAAGGGGTCTAATGAGGAGATCAATGAATTTGAGTCCTTCATGAGTAAGCTAAAGGGCAAATCCAAGAAGCATTTCGTTGCTCTCTTGGAACAACTTGGTGAAGCCAATGACATGATCGAGGCTCATGAAGAAACCATCACTAAGATGGAAAGTCATAGCGTGACTATGCCGACGAGATATCGGATCTCTCTAATGCTCTTGAGGAAGAGCGTGAGCATCGTTTGACTCTTGAGGAGTCACACAACGATGATCATGCTAAAGTAAAGAAAGATCTTGATCATGCTCTTATGGTGTCTCGTGTTCTAGCTTCCGAGAAGGCTAAACTTGGGGTTGATCATGTTATACTCACGGAGGAGTTTGATGTACTTGACAAGGCCCACAAGGTCTTGAAAAGTGCTCATGCCACCCTCAAGGAGTCTCATGCTCAACTCCAAGTTAAGCTAACTAAGGAAAAGGCCACATTTCCTCACATGGTCTTAATTGATAATGCAAATGCTACTAACCCATGTTGTGAGCATGTGCATCTTGTGGAGGAAAATGCCAAGTTGAAGGAACAACTCGAGAAAGGTCTTGTGTCATGCATACAAGGTGAGAAGAACATAAATAACCTTTTGAGCAATCAAAAGGAAGGTGTGGGAAAGGAGGGAGTTGGGTTCGCACCCAAGTCCAAGAACAAGAAGAAGATCAAGTAGAAGAAGAGCAAGACCAATCGACCTCCTCCACTCACGCAAACCTTTGTGAAGGAGGGAGAAGGTGCTCCTAAGGAGAAGAAGAACAATGGGAAGAGCCATGAAGCCAAAGAGCACAACGCCATCTCTCCCAACAAAGCCGGCGACTTTAACCCCTCTTATGTGTTGTGACGTGCTAGTGGTGGACATGTTTATGCTAAATTTGTTGGTTCTTCTTATGAGTACATTGAATGGTCTATTTGGGTTCCTAAGACCCTTGTTACTAACATCAAAGGACCCATTACTCAATGGGTACCTAAAATCAAGCATTGATATCTTGTAGGTGTTTGCTTCCGGTGGGGATCATGGTTGCTCGATAGTGGAGCAACAAATCATATGACTGGGAGCAAGGACTTGGTGGTGGACGTGCACAATATCCCATCTATGCGCACCAATATCTAATGGGGTGATGCCTCACATTCTAAGGTATTGGGTCTTGGCAAGGTTGTCATTTCTCATGATCTAACGATCGAGAAAGTCATGCTTGTTGAGTCCCTTGCGTTCAATTTAATTTCCGTTTGTCAACTCGCTCTCATGGGTTTTGCCACCTTCTTTGATATTGATACCGTGGCCCTCTTGTGGAGCAAGACTCTTAAAGTAGCCTTTGTTGGGCATGTCGAGAACGGTCTCTATGTGGTTAACTTCTCGGAGCAACCCACTAAGACCGCGACATGCCTAATGGCTAAAGTTGATGTGGGATGGCTTTGGCATTGCCGTTTAGCCCACGTCAATATGAGATCTTTGCAAAGTCTTCTCAAGGGGGACCATGTCCATGGACTAACGAATGTTAGTTTTGCCAAAGATCGTGTTTGCAGTGCTTGTATCGAAGGAAAGCTTCATGAGACGGCTCACCCTCCCACGACTATTATCTACTCGAAGAGACCCTTGGAGCTCCTCCACATGGACCTCTTTGGGCCCCCATCCTTTGATAGTCTTGGGGGTAGAAAGTACTTCTTGGTGATAGTGGATGATTATTCAAGATACACTTGGGTATACTTCTTCAAGAGGAAGAGTGAGACCCAACAAATCGTCATCGACTTTGCAAATGAAGCTCAACGTCAACATGATGCAAAGATCTTGACAATAAGAAGTGACAACGGCACCGAGTTCAAGAACTACACCTTGGATGAGTTTCTGAGTGATGAAGGGATCAAGCATCAATATTCTGCACCATATACCCCTCAACAAAATGGTGTTGCGGAGAGAAAGAACCGGACGTTGATGGATGCGGCAAGGACCATTATGGCGGAGTTCAAGTCTCCATACAACTTCTGGGCCGAAGCCATCAACACAGCTTGTCATGCATCCAATCGGCTCTATCTCCGCAAAGGCTTGAACAAGACTTCGTATGAGATACTCACCGGGAACAAGCCCAATCTCAAGTACTTCCGGGTGTTCGGGTGTAAGTGTTTCATTCTCAAGAAAGGTGTTCGTTTGTCTAAATTTGAAGCTAGAGCTCATGAGGGCATATTTGTTGGTTATGCTACAAACTCTCATGCTCACCGTGTTCTCAACAAGTCCAACGGACTCATTGAGGAGACGTGTAACATAGAGTTTGATGAAAATAACGGCTCCCAAGTGGAGCAAAGTGGTACTTGTGATGTAGGTGATGAAATTCCTCCCCAAGCCATAAGAAGAATGGGTATTGGTCATATCCTACCCATTGAGGAACCCCTTGTGGCCGAAGGAGAAGGACAACACTCCACTAAAGTGGAGCCATCACCTCCCCAAGACCCACACGCTTCCGAAGAACAAAGTGAAGGCCCTTACCTTCATGAACAAGACCAAGGGCAAGATCAACCTCAAGATGGAGGTGAACCTCTAAATGATGCCCAAGGTCAAGTTCTCCCCCTCGAGCAAGTTCAAGATCATGAGCAAGCTCAAGACGGCACTCAAGATGATCAAGTTAACTTTCCTCCTTCCACACCCGAGAAAGAATTAGAGCGTCGTGCCGCGAAAAGATTGCTTCCAAACTAACCACACAAGGCCATCTCATGGAAAACATGGTTGGAAGTCTAAGAAAGGGGGTAAGCACTCGTAGACAATTAGCTAACTATTGTGAACATCATGCGTTTGTCTCTTGTGTTGAACCCCAAAAGGTCTATGAGGCGCTCGAAGACTCGGATTGGCTCAATGCCATGCATGAAGAACTCAACAACTTCGAATACAACAACGTGTGGAGATTGGTGCCAAGACCTTCGGGGAACCACAACGTCATTGGAACAAAGTGGATCTTCAAGAACAAGCAAGATGCTCATGGGAACATCATTCGCAACAAGGCAAGATTGGTAGCACAAGGCTACTCCCAAGTCGAGGGTATCGACTACGGTGAAACCTTTTCTCCCGTTGCTCGTCTTGAATCCATTCGTTTGTTGATTGCATATGCTTCCCATCACAACTTTAAGTTGCAACAAATGGATGTGAAAAGTGCTTTTCTTAATGGTCCCATTAATGAGTTGGTCTATGTCAAGCAACCCCCCGGGTTCGAGGACCCCTACTTCCCGGATCATGTGTATCAACTCGATAAGGCACTCTATGGCCTTAAACAAGCCCCACGTGCGTGGTATGACCACCTTACCGAGTTGCTACAAGATCGTGGATTTGAAGTAGGACAAATCGATCCCACTCTTTTTACTAAGAAGGTCAAAGGGGAGTTGTTTGTATGCCAACTATATGTTGATGACATTATCTTTGGTTCTCCTAACAAAGCTTTCAATGAGGAATTTGCCGCTCTCATGACCTCCAAGTTCAAGATGTCTTCGATGGGAGAGTTGAAGTTCTTCCTTGGTTTTGACATCAAACAAAGAAGAGAAGGAACCTTCATCAACCAAGCCAAATACACTCAAGACATGCTTAAACGGTTCAAGCTAAGCGATGTCAAGCCGGCTTCTACACCAATGCCTACCAAGTGCCAACTCGACATCGATCCCAATGGTAAAGCGGTGGATCAAAAGTTATATCGCTCCATGATTGGCTCCTTGCTTTACCTTTGTGCATCTAGACCGGATATCATGTTGAGTGTGGGGATGTGTGCACGGTTTCAAGCCGCACCAAAGGAAAGTCACTATGTGGCGGTCAAGCGAATCTTTCGATATTTGGCTCATACCCCAAACTTTGGCTTATGGTACCCAAGAGGAGCAAATTTCAAGCTTGAAGGGTTTACGGATTCCGATTGGGCGGGAGACAAAGTGGATAGGAAGTCCACTTCCGGAGGGTGCCAGTTTCTTGGGTGCTCTTTGGTAAGTTGGTCTTCCAAAAAGCAAAGTTGTGTGTCTCTCTCCTCCACAGAAGCAGAATATGTGGCGGCCGGTAGTTGTTGTGCACAACTCTTATGGATGAGGCAAACTTTAAAGGAATATGGTGTCATTTGTGACAAAGTGCCTCTTTGGTGTGATAATGAAAGTGCCATCAAGATTTCTCTCAACCCGGTGCAACACTTCAAGACGAAGCACATTGAGATTCGGTATCACTTCATCCGGGATCACATTAGGCGAGGAGAGATCGAGCTCAAGTATGTCAACACTCATGATAACCTTGCAGATATTTTCACGAAACCCTTGGATGAAGCAAGATTTCGCGAGTTAAGGCATGAGCTAAATATCATTGATTCGAGCAATGTGACTTGAACCCTTGCACACCCCACCCCACTCAACTTGGTATCTTGCTTAGATGTAGGCATGGATATAGGGGGAGTGTTGTTCTCTCAATGAACTTTCCCTCCCCCCATTATGCATAAAATGATCAACTCTTTCACAATAGCCATTTCTGATGGTACTTGTGCTTCAAAGACGAGTTTTGGTCATGGGCTCAAGGATAATTCTTCGGGGTGCCATACCAATTGACTCAAACATAGGTGGCTCCGGCTACCGCCCTCTCCTGAGAGAGGCCAGAGCTTGCTTTGTTTCGTGTGGTTGTTTGTGTTTGAGTTGTTTCTGGTCTGTTGTGTGTGTGTGTGTGTGTTGTCGCGTCGGTCCTCTCATTCTGTTGGCTTTGCTTTCCGTTTCTTTTTGAGCGTTAGTCGTTGGTCTAGAAGCAGCATGGTTGCTGAAGCGGTACTACCGCCCTCCAGAGCGGTACTACCGCTCCCAGCGGTACTACCGCCCTCCAGAGCGGTACTACCGCTGTGAGGCGCGGGCTGGGGGTTATATCGGGGGCAGGGGGAGTTTCTTCTCCCCCATACCCATTCGCTCACCCCTTCGCCCCGTTCGTCTCTCTATTCAGCAACCGGCGCCGCGGGAGGGCTCCGGCGGATCTCCCTCTCCGGGGCGCTCCTCTCCGTTTCCTTCGGTGGAATCGATCCCCACCTTGTCCTCTTGCCATGCATGCCAGTATTGCCCCCGTTCCCTGTTTCCTTTTGTCTAGATTTCCAATCTAGCGCTCTTGGGGCAATAGCAGTTGCATCTCTAGATTTTTGTCCAGATCTAGGCTTGAGTAGGATGGAGAATGCTTCTAGACTGTTTGGATTAGTGTTTGGTTGGCGTATTTTTGAATTTGGTAGGACGGTAGTACCGGATCTGACCACGGTAGTTGGAAACTGCTGTTTCCCTGCCTCGAGCGGTACTACCGCTCTCCCAGAGCGGTACTACCGCTGAGAGCGGTACTACCGCCCTCTACCCAGTTCCATCATCCTTCAACCTTTCAGTGATCTTTTCGTTCATGTTTGTGGCTTACGCTCGTTCTTTCTGGTTGTTTTGCGTGTTTGTGTGTGTGGTTCCAGGTGATGAGGTTCCTGAGCATCAGGCTCGTCGTGTCAACCCCGGTCGTGCTTCGTCCAAGCACTACCGCACCACCGAGCCCACTGAGCCTGCCGGAGGATCTTCCAGTGCTCATCCTCCTCCCCAACTGCCGAAGAAGCCTGGGGTCAAGCCAAAGCAAAGCAAAACCGTGCCAGAAATGCCGCCCAAGGAGTTCTGGGCAAGGCACCGCCGCAACCCGTATGAGGTCGACCAAGATCCCACTTTGGTCAACCGTCCGTTCTAGAACAGGTTCCAGTTTGCCATCTATGTTGATGTCCTCAAAGACAAGAAGAATCTCTATGTCAACATGCACTCCATCGACACCGAGCATATGGAGAATGATCCTGACTACTTTGGTGAAGCTCTTCAGATGTGCACTCAGCTGAACATTCTCGGGATCATGCAATTCAACAAGGACTATGATGCTGATATTGTGGCCCAATTCTATGCCACGGTTCACCTTGGGACCGATGAGGACAGGACTCTGACTTGGATGACAAATGGCAAGTTGCTGTCAGTCAAGTGGAAAGCTTTCATGCAGTTGATTGGGGTGGAAGATCTTGGACTTGAGTTTGCTGTCGGCTTTCGCCCCCACCGTCGTGCCAATGCCACTCACAAGCAAGCTCTGTGGCCCTACTGCACTCTGAGGATCAACCATGAGACGAAGAAGGAGACCTATGAGCTGCCTGCCCTATCTGGACATTCTTCACCGTATCTTTAGAGAAACTCTTTTCCCTCGCATCGGGAATCTGGACCAGGTTCACTCTTATCTCGTGGACATGCTTCTCTTCTGTCAGAGGGAGAAGGGGCAGAGCACCGGAGAGTCCTTGGATATCTCTCATGTTATGTGGTCTGAGCTGGTTTCTGCTATCTCCGAGCGCAAGTGCCCGATTTATGGTCCATTCATTATGCTGCTCATTGAGAAGGCTTGGGATCGTATCTATCCCAAGGTGGTGCTGGAGCTTGGATACTTGGTTTCTCACGATGTCAAGCGTCTGAGGAAGAAGGATAACTGGGGCACTCAGGCCCCTAGGACTGGAGTCCCTTCATCTGCTGCTGCCATGGAGACTGAGGAGGAGTTTGGGGCTGAGGCTGAGGATGAAGATGATGACTACGTGCCTTCTGAGGCAGAGCCCTCTTGGGCCAAGAAGCTCAAGATCAAGGTGAAGAAGTTGTTCTGCATGGAATCTCACGGTCAGTACATGACTCATGTGGCTGAGAAGAAGGCTCGAGGTCGCCACAAGGAGCTCATGCGTCGGATGGGTGCTATTGTGATTAGTGGTTCTGAGGATCAGCTTACTGAGGAGGAGGAGTGGATTCAGCAGCACTGCCCCTGGACTGATTCTGATGTTGAGCACTTCCCGGCCGACGATGGCACCGCAGATGATCCCTCTGAGATCTGATGGGTGTCCCTCATTTACCTTCACCTGGAGCCGTAGCATCACTCCCTCTCCTTTTTGGTGTCTCGCTGCCAAAGGGGGAGAGAGTTTAGGGATTTGCGTCTTGTGTCTTTCGTCGTTTGTGTTTGTGCTTTCGCTTGTCGTCTTTTTTGGTTTGTGTCTGTGAGACCTAAGTTCTGGTTCTGTCAGTAAGACCTAAGCTCGAGTCATATGGTGTGAGACATATGCTACCTTATCTCTTCGTATCTTTATCTATGTCTATCTAGCTTATGAGTTCCATGCTTATCTTGTTATATATATGTTGCTCTCATATCATGCTTAGGTAGTTGGTCTCTAAAATGTAGGGGGAGCATTGTTTCTGGCTTCTGTGCCGTGCAGTCCAAAGCACCTTTCTAAGTAGCACACATCCAGGGGGAGCCCTTCTACATTTTAGGACAGTTGTACTTTTGCGCTTATCCTATATCTTTCATATTGTGCAAATCCCGTATTGTCATCAATCCACCAAAAAGGGGGAGATTGTAAGGGCATATTTATTCCCAATATGTTTTGGTGATTGATGACAATGCTTGTGCGGACTAATCGTGTGTGTTAGTTCTTTCAGAGATTCATCCATTGGCACGAGACGATTTCCTCCCCTCGGTGTTGTAATTCAAGACGGTGTAGCTCCTTCATTTCGTTGTTGGTGGACTAGTTTCGTAGGAGTCACCGTACTATCAAGAGGGGATCCGTTTTGGTAAGACTTGGGTGGAATCACACGTACACATATTTATCACACCCGTCGTCTTTCCTTCCGCATCTCTGGAGCTGCTGTTTTCCCCTTACTATGCTCTGCTTTGCCCTAGCGGTAGTACCGCGTCCACAGCGGTAGTACCGCCGAAAACTCCACAGCGGTAGTACCGCTCTCAGAGCGGTAGTACCGCTCCAAGCGGTAGTACCGCTCTCAGAGCGGTAGTACCGCTTGGGTGTTTCGGCCATAGTACCGCTGTGCGTCTGGGCTACTTCCGCCTCGATTCTTGAACGAATTTTTCGTGTCGGGTTTTGCGGCACTAAGGAAGGTAGTAGGGGCGGTAGTATCGCTCTAAGCGGTAGTACCGCCCTTCCCTAGCGGTAGTACCGCCCTGGCGACAGGGCCCTGGGCAGCGTGGCAGTACCGCTGGGCCTAAGCGGTAGTACCGCCCTGAGCGGTAGTACTGCTCTTTCCTGGCGGTAGTACCGCCCTGGAGTCAGGGCCCCAGGCAGCGCGGTAGTACCGCTGGGTGGAGCGGTAGTACCGCCCGGAGCGGTAGTACCGCCCTTCCCCAGCGGTAGTACCGCTCTGTGCGGGGCTGGTAAGTGGGATAACGGTTGGATTGTTCTTCCCACTATATAAAGGGGTCTTCTTCCCCAAAGTTGACCTACCTCTTTCCCCCAAAGCTCCATTGTTGCTCCAAGCTCCATTTTCGCCCGATCTCTCTCCCTAGCCAATCAAACTTGTTGATTTGCTCGGGATTGGTTGAGAAGGCCCAGATCTACATTTCCACCAAGAGAAATTTGATTCCCCCCACTTATCCCTAGCGGATCTTGTCACTCTTGGGTGTTGAGCACCCTAGATGGTTGAGGTCACCTTGAAGCCATACTCCATTGTGGTGAAGCTTCATGGTGTTGTTGGGAGCCTCCAATTGTTGTGGAGATTGCCCCAATCTTGTTTGTAAAGGTCCGGTTGCCGCCTTCAAGGGCTCCAATAGTGGAATCACGGCATCTCGCATTGTGTGAGAGCGTGAGGAGATTACGGTTTTTTTGTGATTTGCCAAGTAAGTCACTTTGCCAGGCCTGTTGGGCTGCAAATCTTTGAAGACCAGGAGAGCTTTCATTCGGCTGGCCGAGAAAATGGCCTATCAGTAATGAGAAATGGGTTGTACATTTTTAAAACACATCAAACCGGCAATTAGTTTCAAATATCTTTTTTTTCATTTCGAGATTTTAAATTACATTAATTTTTATTCGTGGAGAATTTGTTGGATTTTATATTGATATACATTTATTTTAAAAATCAGTTTGAATGTGAGTCGAAATTTCGGGATTAAAAACAGTTCGGACCGCACCGAAATATGCAAAATTTCATATAATTTTTTAACCGTGGCCACAATATGGGCTGTAATGCTAACAAAAAGAATATGGGCTCCAAAAAAAACCTTAAGAATTAGCAAATGGGCTGTAAATTATTAGAAATAATGGCAGATGGGTTGTATGTTGTTCTCCATAGATTTGAGGCTTTCCTAAAAAAAGGTTTACGCACAAGCAGTGATTGTTGGATGGCCATCCAACGGCCGTCTTGCTTCTTCAATCTCTGCTCTTCCTACTCCAGCCGCTCAAACAAGCACCAACGGACTGCCTGCTCCCTCCTCCCCGCGGCCGGCTATACTGCCGCGGAGGCCTCACCGCCCCACCGTACTCCCATCGCTGGCCTAGCCATCCCTCTACTCACCCACACCTGCTGTTATTCTCCGGCAACGGCAGACGAACCAGTAAACCCTCGTACAGTCGTACTCCCCTCCGCGTGGGAAATAACTGCCGAGTCTTCCCAACCTCCGTGTCGTTCCCTTCCTAAGCCTCGCCGTCGTCCACCGCCCTGGTGCTCTTGGCGCGGCCTGTTTAACGTGGTCAACAACCGACATGCATCTGAAGTAGACTGTACGTGGAGAGGCCGACAGCTGGGTCCATGGCCGCACGCAAGGAAATGCCTCCTTATTACGCGCAAAATAATGATTTCTCCACCTGATATCTGGGACCCACCGAAAGGGCCTCTGTATTTCGTGAAAAAAACGTTATCGCCGCTGACAGCTCGGACCCACCAGCTATATCTTTGCATGCAAGGAAGTGCCTCCTGATTACGCACAAAAAAATGAATACTCCCCCTGTTAGCTGGGACCCAGTATAGTGGCAGGCTGACTTGTGGGCCTACTAAGTTGACGGGGACGGAGGGCTTTGTCAACTTAGTCAATTTGCACGATTCTAGCTCCAGCGACCGTACGATGTCCATCCAACGGCCGTAGTGCTTCTTCAACCTCTGGTCTTCTTGCTCCAGCCGCCCAAACCAGCGTCGGTCATGCCTCGTGCTCCTGCCTCCCGTGGTCGGCTGCGATGCGGCGGAGGCCTCACCGCCTCCTACTACTCCCACCGCTGGCCAGGCCATCCCTCTACTCACCCCCACCCCCTATTATTCTGCGGTGATGGCAGCCTCACACCGCAGCGAACCAGTGAACCCTTGTACTCCTCTACGCGTGGACAACCACTGTCGCGTCTTCCCCGGCTCCGCGTCGTCCCCTTTCTAGGCCTCGCCGTCGTCCACCACCCTGGTTCTCTCGGCGTGGCGTGGTCAACATGGTCAAGGAACGGCTTCCATCGGGCGTGGACTGTATGTGGAGAGGCTGACAGCTGGGTCCACGGCCGCAGCAAGGAAGTGCCTCCTTATTACGCGCAAAATAATTATTCCTCCACCTGACAGCGGGGACCCACCGGACAGGCCACCGTATTTCGCGAAAAAATGTTTCCCCCCTAACTGCTGGGACCCACCAGCTACACCTTCGCACGCAAGGAAGTGCGTCCGGGCAAAAAAACAAAAGGATTCTCCGCCTGACTGCTGGGACCCACCAGCTACACCTTCATACACAAGGAAGTGCGTCTGGAAAAAAAATGATTCGCCCCCCTGACTGTTGGGACCCACCTGCTACATCTTCGCACGCAAGGAAGTGCCTGACAGTCGGGACCCACCTGGTCGAAGCGTACGTAGCATTGTCATTCTGCTCGCGAACATGTACGTACATATATACTGGTCGATGTAGAGGCGCGCACGTGTCGTAGTAGAGGCGCGCACGTAGCATGTACACGTACGTACAGCGGCCAGTGTGCAAGAAAGAAAATACGGCCACCTATGTGTACATACGGGCGGGGTCTCGAACACCTACTCGCGCATATATACGTCCGGCCATGTCTCATATACATGGCTGGGTCGGAACGGAGATACAGCGTCGTCATCGTGTTCATGGGGAGCCAACCGGCTGGGTCGGAATGGAATGCGTGGTCGTGTTCATCGGGAGGGCTTGGACGGAACAGGCGATGGAAATGAGGCCTGGCGTACCGCACAACGGAGGAAACAGACCTCCTACATTCGGAACGGGGTCCTGTTGATCGGGAGGGGTGTGGCGTACCGCAAAATGGAGGAAACGGACCTCCTACAGTCGAAATGGGGGTCCTGTTGATCGGGAGGGGTGTGGTGTACCGCAAAACGGAGGAAACGGACCTCCTAAGGTCGAAACGGGGGTCCTGTTGATCGGGAGGGGTGTGGCGTACCGCAAAACGGACAAAACAGACTTGTGTTGGAGCGC
>NC_041391.1:580916709-581068885 GCF_002162155.2 Triticum dicoccoides | reverse complement strand
TGTTCATCCAGAGAGGAAGCATCCATCAGCTTCAGTTAGCAGCAGTAGTGAAGGAATCGCTTGATCGGGTTCAGTTAACAGCCATCGATCGATCATCGGGTTCAGTAACGCGTAGCCTGCAGTGCAATCGCTCGGGTTCAGTTATAGCCCAATGCCTCGCTCGGGTTCAGTTAGAGCCAACGCCTCGCACACACGCGTGTACATGTATGATAGAAATGCGCATCGCTCGGCCCCCGACCTCCCACCGTAACCGGGAACTCCCCGAAAGTTTCCTCGCCCTTGCTTCTACCATGGTTTTTTCCGTCATGGACGGCCCAAAGAATGTCATGCAGCTGCGTCTTCGGCCCGCCCAGGATGAAAAGCCCATTTTCTGTCATGATTTTTTGTCATAGAAGTAGGAGCCCACCACATCTATGATGATACCGGGTTTTGTCACAATTATCGTCATAGAAGTGTCATATGTATGACAGGAAAAAAATTCGTTCGGCCCAAAATGTCACGAATGTGTCTTTTTTTTATAGTGTATGGTGGCTGTTTTGAGGAAGATATAAGGAAGTTTATGTGTGATAGAGCGTATTGTATCACGGGGTTTGGATGCACCGGCGAAGTTTGCACCAACTCTCAAGGTGAGAAAGGGCAATGCACGGTACCGAAGAGGCTAGCAATGGTGGAAAGGTAAAAGTGCATATAATCCATGGACTCAATATTAGTCAAAAGAACTCATATACTTATTGCAAAAATTTACAAGTCATCAAAAATCAAGCACTACGCGCATGCTCCTAGGGGGATAGATTGGTAGGAAAAGACCATCGCTCGTCCCCGACCGCCACTCATAAGGATGCACAAACCAGGTACACTTCATGTTTCAAATTTGTTACACAAGTTTAACCATACGTGCATGCTACGGGATTTTCTAACTTCGACACAAGAATTCTTTAAATTCATAATCACCCAACAAGCATGACTTTAATATCACTACCTCCATATCTCAAAACAATTATCAAGTATCAAATTGATCATAGCATCCAATTCACTTCCTATGATAGTTTTTATTATACCCCACTTGGATGCCTACCATTCTAGGACCAATTTATAACCATAGCAAATACCATGTTGTTCTAAAAGACTCTCAGAATAATATAAGTGAAGCATAACAGACTAACAATTTCTATAAAATCAAGCCACCGCCATGCTCTAAAAGATATAAGTGAAGCACTAGAGCAAAAACTATCAAGCTCAAAAGATATAAGTGAAGCACATAGCAAATTCTAATAAATTCTAATCAAATAGGCTTCTCCCAAAATGTTTGTACAGCAAGGATGATTTTGGTAAACTAAAAAGCAAATACTAATATAATACACGACGCTCCAAGCAAATAACATATCATGTGGCAAATAAAAATATAGCTTCAAGTAAAGTTACCAATTAACGAAGACGAAAGAGGGGATGCCTTCCCGAGGCATCCCCAAGCTTAGGATTTTTGCTATCCTTGAATATCTTGGGGTGCCAAGGGAATCCCCAAGCTTAGGCTCTTGCCACTCCTTATTCCATAGTCCATAAAACCTTTACCCAAAACTTGAAAACTTCACAACACAAAACTCAACAGGAAATCTTATAAGCTCCGTTAGTGAAAGAAAACAAAACCACCACATAAGGTACTATAATGAACTCATTCTTTATTTATTTTGGTGTTAAACCTACTGTACTCCAAGTTCTCTATGGTTCATACCCTTACATACTAGCCATAGATGCATCAAAATAAGCAAACAACACACGAAAAACAGAATCTGTCAAAAACTGAACAGTCTGTAGCAATCTATAACTAACGCAAACTTCTGGAACTCTAAAAATCCTACCAAAATAGTACGTACTGGACAATTTGTTTATTGATCAGCAGCAAAACGAATCAATGAAAAATCACGTTTCTGTGATTTATTGATTTTTTCTCATGAGCGCAAAGTTTCTGTTGTTCAGCAGAATCAAATCAACTATCATCATAGTTTATCCTATAGGTTCTACTTGGCACAAACACTAATTAAAAGATAAAAACACATCTAAACAGAAAGTAGATGCAAATTTTATTACTAAACAGGAACAAAAACAAAAAACACAAATAAAATTGGGTTGCCTCCCAACTAGCGCTATCGTTTAACGCCCCTAGCTAGGCATAAAAACGAAGATAGATCTAAGTAGTGCCATCTTTGGCAGTTGATTCATACGTAGCTCGCATGATAGATTCATAAGGTAATTTGACTTTCTTTCTTGGAAAGTGCTCCATGCCTTTCTTTAATGGAAATTGGAATCTAATATTCCCTTCCTTCATATCAATAATCGCACCAATCGTTCTAAGGAAAGGTCTACCAAGAATAATAGGGCAAGAAAGATTGCAATCTATATCAAGAACGATAAAATCTACGGGCACCAAATTTCTATTTGCAACAATGAGAACATAATTGATCCTTCCCATTGGCTTTTTAATGGTGGAATCCGCAAGGTGCAAATTTAAAGACAAATCATCAAGATCATGGAAACCTAGAATGTCACATAAAGTTTTCGGAATCGTGGAAACACTAGCACCCAAACCACACAAAGCAAAACACTCATGATCTTTAATTCTAATTTTTGTAGTAGGTTCCCACTCATCATTAAGTTTTCTAGGTATAGAAACTTCCAAATTAAGTTTTTCATCCTAAGATCGCAACAAGGCATCAACGATATGTTTGATAAAAGCTTTATCTTGACTATAAGCATGTGGAGAATTAACACCGGATTGCAACAAGGAAATACAACCTTCTAAAGAACAATTATCATAATCAAATTCCTTGAAATCCGAGATAGTGGGTTCAATGCTATTTAAAGTCATGACCTCTCCAATCTCACTTTTACCAAATTTAGCATCAAGATCTAAAAACTCCGACTTATTGGGACGCCTTCTAAATAAAGTTGACTCATCTTCAGTCCCATTATTAACAAGATTCATATTGCAAAACAAAGATCTAATAGGAGACACATCAATAACTTTAAGATCCTCATCATTATTTTCATCTAACTTTTCTGGTTTGGCGGCCATCTTATTGACTAAGGTGGCTTGCTTCTCAGAAATTTTGGCTATAGCATTCTCAAGCCGGGTAATTTGAGAGTTCACACCATAAAATTCTTTGTCCATATCATCAAGCTCCTTATTCATAAAACTCAAAAACCCTTTTTGTTCTTTAAGCTCTTTTCTGAAGAAATTATTGTGCTCAAATTGCAAATTCATAAAGCTTCTAATATTTGATTCAATCTCATCCATCCTTCTAAGAAGGAGGTCGGTACTCTTAGGCAAAGCCATAAGGACAAATAGGCACACAAGCAAAAAAAGGCAAGCGAAAGAGAGGAGGAGATTGGGAAAGAGAGGGCGAATAAAACGGCAAGGGTGAAGTGGGGGAGAGGAAAACGAGAGGCAAATGGCAAATAATGTAAATGCGAGGGAGATAGGTTTGTGATGGGTACTTGGTATGTCTTGTCTTGAGCAAAGACCTCCCCGGCAATGGCGCCAGAAATCCTTCTTGCTACGTCTTGAGCTTGCGTTGGTTTTCCTTGAAGAGGAAAGGGTGATGCAGCAATAGTAGCGTAAGTATTTCCCTCAGTTTTTGAGAACCAAGGTATCAATCCAGTAGGAGGCTCCTCAAAAGTCCCACGCACCTACACGAACAAATAAAGGACTCGCAACCAACGCAATAAAGGGGTTGTCAATCCCTTCACGGCCACTTGCGAAAGTGAGATCTAATAGAGATAGTATGATAAGATAAATATATTTTTGGTATTTTATAATATAGATGCCAAAAGTAAAGATGCAAATAAAAGTAGATTGGAAGCAAATATGATAAGAGATAGACCCGGGGGCCATAGGTTTCACTGGAGGCTTCTCTCAAGATAGCGTAAATATTACGGTGGGTGAACAAATTACTGTCGAGCAATTGATAGAAAAGCGAATATTTATGAGATTATCTAGGCATGATCATGTATATAGCCATCACGCTGCAACAAGTAGACTGACTCCTGCCTGCATCTACTAATATTACTCCACACATCGACCGACTCCTGCCTGCATCTAGAGTATTAAGTTCACAAAGAACAGAGTAACGCATTAAGCAAGATGACATGATGTAGAGGGATAAACTCATGCAATATGATATAGACCCCATCTTTTTATCCTCGATGGCAACAATACAATACGTGCCTTGCAACCCTTTCTGCCACTGGGTAAGGACACCGCAAGATTGAACCCAAAGCTAAGCACTTTTCCCATGGCAAGAAAGATCAATCTAGTAGGCCAAACCAAACCGATAATTCGAAGAGACTTGAAAAGATAACTCAATCATACATAAAAGAATTCAGAGGAGATTCAAATATTTCTCATAGATAAACTTGATCATAAACCCATAATTCATCGAATCTCGACAAACACACCACAAAAGAGTTTACATTGAATAGATCTCCACAAGAGAGGGGGACAACATTGTATTGAGATCCAAAAAGAGAGAAGAAGCCATCTAGTTAATAACTACGGACCCGAAGGTCTGTGGTAAACTACTCACAACTCATTGGAGGGGCTATGGTGTTGATGTAGAAGCCCTCCGTGGTCGATTCCCCCTTCGGCGGCACCGGTGAAGGCTCCAAGATGAGATCTCGCGGATACATAAGGTTACGGTGGTGGAAATTGTGTTTCGGGTGCTCCCTGGATGTATTCGGGGTACGTAGGCTTATATAGGAGGAAGAAGTACGTCGGTGGCCGCCCGAGGGGCCCACGAGATAGGGGAGCGCACCCTATAGGGGGGGCGCTCCCTACCCGCTCGTGTCCGCCTCGGCTTCTTCTTGACTTGCACTCCAAGTCCCCTGGATCACGTTCGTTCCAAAAATCACGCTTTCGAAGGTTTCATTCCGTTTGGACTCTGTTTGATATTCCTTTTCTTCGAAATACTGAAATAGGCACACAAAAAGCAATACAGGCTGGGCCTCCGGTTAGTAGGTTAGTCCCAAAAATGATAATAATGTGTAAAATAAAGCCCATAAACATCCAAAAGGGGTAATATAATAGCATGGAACAATAAAAAATTATAGATACGTTGGAGACGTATCACGGAGCATCGCAGCGGAGAGCATCACTCCAACGAACACCTCGCAGTAGAAGGTGAAGATGGACAAAAGGAGGACAGAGTTGGGATGAATGTGGAGCACATGGAGGCCATAATGTTGGAGAACAGCATAGAAGAAGCGGGAGAAGGGAGGAATCATCCCTAAGCAGACGCTGTGTAGGAAGAAGTGACAAAAGGTACTGTTTGCGTATCTGGCACGGCGGAGGCGACCCGGAGCATCGTCTTCCCCCATTCGCTGTCATCGCTCGCCATTAGGAGAAGCGCGGTCTGGAGCTTCTCCTCGGTAACGGAGAGTGTGATCAGCGCTGGCTCAAACAAGGCGAGGCCGGCAGCCAGGGCTGGTGAGGGAGTCTTTGATTAAGGAGTCCTCGGGCGTCCGGATTATGTGACATGGGCCGGGCTGATGGGCTATGAAGATACAAGACAGAAGACTTCTTCCCGTGTCCGGATGGGACTCTACTTGGCGTGGAAGGCAAGCTTGGCATTCGGATATGAAGATTCCTTTCTCTTTAACCGACTTTGTACAACCCTAGTCCCCTCCGGTGTCTATATAAACCGGAGGGTTTAGTCTGTAGGACATCATCATAATCATACATGCTAGACTTCTAGGGTTTTAGCCATTACAATCTCATGGTAGATCAACTCTTGTAATACTCATATTCATTAAGATCAATCAAGCAGGAAGTAGGGTATTACCTCCATAGAGAGGGCCCGAACCTGGGTAAACATCGTGTCCCCCGTCTCCTGTTACCATCAACCTTAGACGCACAGTTCGGGACCCCCTACCCGAGGTCCGCCGGTTTTGACACCGGCATTGGTGCTTTCGTTGAGAGTTCTGCTGCGTCTTCACCAGAAGGTTTGATGGCTCTATCAATCATCTACAACAATACAGCCCAGGGGGAGATTTTCCTCCCCGAACAGATCTTCGTATTCGGCGGCTTCACACTATGGGCCAACTTGCTTGGCCATCTAGAGCAGATCGACAGCTATGCCCTTGGCCATCAGGTCAGGTTTGGAAGCTTCAATTATGTTGCTGATATCCGCGGGGACTTGATCTTCGATGGATTCGAGCTAGTGACGGACGCTCCCTGCCACCACAATGAACATGACTTAAATCTGTCATCGGACCATGCTCAGGAGATAGCGCATGTAACTGCTCTGCCTCTAGACCCGGAGCAGATTGCGCTGTCTGAGGACGGGAAGCTCAATCCCACCATGGAAGCTGCAGACTTAGCGGCATTGGAGTCGCACACAGACCCAACCTCGAGCGGGGCCTGTGTCACCGGAACCTCGGATTCGTCTCCGGCCATAGGTTCCAGACTGTGTGCATCCGCGCCCATCGAACCTGATTGGGCGCTGATCTTCGAGTTCAGCTCCGCGGACATCTTCTGGTA
Source organism: Triticum dicoccoides (assembly GCF_002162155.2). Classification (NCBI taxonomy): domain Eukaryota; kingdom Viridiplantae; phylum Streptophyta; class Magnoliopsida; order Poales; family Poaceae; genus Triticum; species Triticum dicoccoides. The sequence continues at coordinate 581,062,353 of NC_041391.1, read as the reverse complement.
CTCACCTCTAGGCGATGTATTAAACTCATTAAAATCCCTCTCCTTGTCAGAGGACTCTTAGCCGAACTATGTCCGGCTTAAATTGGAAGTGGATGACGAAAAATTCCGCTTCATAGCCACTATTGAAGATTTAAACGATCTACTTGACTACGCCTCCGAAGACTTCGAAGGGATGGACCTCTAAGCCGGAGAAAATATAGACCAAAACCCACCCGTAATAGAGCGATGGACGGCTACGTCCTCATATGATATATATATGGTGGACACACTTAAAGAGAAGGAGGCCGACGATGATAATCATAAGCCCGTCGATGAACCTCCCAAGCATTAGCGTCAGAAGCACCGGTCTCGATCCGGCAAGGGAAAAAATAGCAACATTGTCACTGACGATGGTGATAATCCGGACCAAGCCGAAGACCCTCTAGATCCAGCGATTGAGCGGGAAAAGCGATAGGACGGCGAGCACAGTCCGGGGCCGTTGTCCGACCACAGCGACGCCGAAGATAACAATTATCAACCTGTCTCCGAAGAGGAGATCAGCTTGGGCGACGATGAATTCTTCATCCCAGAAGAACCCTTAGAACAAGAACACCTCCATCGAAGGCTCATCGCCACCGCAAGGAACCTGAAGAAGCAAAAGCAGCGGCTTAAAGCCGCACAGGATACGCTCAATGATAAATGGAACAAAGTGCTAGATGCTGAGGAAAAATATGGCTGTAATCGCCAAACAAAGGGCTATCCTAAGCATAAACTGCTGCTCGAATTCACTGATGAGGCTATTGCGCCCATACCACCGAAGAACAATACCGCTGACAAGATGGGCCGACCACCTCATGGACGGGACAGAGTGGCTAGCAATGGCGTACACAAGCCCGCACCCCCTCCCCGTAAATGAAGAGAGGCCGCGGCTTAGGGCCACAAACACGATCTACGTGAGGACCTGAACGAAAAGGCTGGCAAGGCCAGATCCATCTACAGAATCCAGGGACCATGCCCCCACGCGGGACTGTGGTTATCAAGCCAAATATGCCGGTCATATACCAGTTCGGAGCCGATACCGAACATCACAACCATCGGACTCACGCCACGACACAGCCAAATACAGGGGTGCCTCACAGCCCCTGTCCTTCACCGATGAGGTGCTGGAACACAAATTTCTAGAAGGGTTTAAACCCGTAAATATCGAGGCATATGATGGAACAAGGGACCCTGCAGTCTGGATAGAATACTTTATTCTTCACATCCACATGGCTCGCGGAGATGATCTCCACGCCATCAAATACTTAACCCTTAAGCTGAAAGGACTAGCTCGGCACTGGCTGAAAAGCCTCCCTGAAAACTCCACTGGAAGCTGGGAAGAACTTGAGGATGCTTTTCAGGCCAATTTTCATGGGACCTATGTCCGGCCCCCGGATGCGAATGATCTAAGTCACATAATCCAACAACTCGGGGAATCAACCCATAAGCTTTGGAATCGGTTTCTCACTAAGAAGAACCAAATCGTTGATTGTCCGGACGCCGAAGCCTTAGAAGCCTTCAAGCACAGTGTCCGGGATGAATGGCTAGCTAGACACCTCGGCCAGGAAAATCCAAGGACAATGGAAGCCCTAACTACACTCATGGCCCATTTTTGCGCGGGTGAGGACAGCTGGTTAGCCCGTAGCATCACTAGCGATCCTGGCACATACGAACTCAGGGATGGCAATGGAAATCCATGACGCAAGAAAAACAAACGTTGAAACAATGAAGGAAGCCCAGATGATATAGCGGTAAACGCCGGATTCAGTGGCCCCATACCTTGTCAATGGAAGAAGCCATTTAAAGGCAATAAAGACGGTCCATCCAGCCTGGACAAAATTTTAGACAGGCCCTGTCAGATCCATGGCACCCCCACTAAACCTGCGAACCATACCAACCGCAGCTGTTGGGTCTTCAAGCAGGCCGGCAAACTCACCGCCGAACACAAGGGGAAGGGAACTTAGAGCAAAGACAAGGATGAATCTCGCCAACCAAACACTGGGGGACATAAGAAATTTCCACGGGAGATCAAAACAGTGAACATGATCTATGTCACTCACATCCCAAAGAGGGAGCGCAAACGCGCACTCCGGATGTCTATGCTGTTGAGCCCGTTGCCCCCAAATTCAACCCATGGTCGGCCTGTCTGATCACCTTTGATCGCAGGGATCATCCGACTAGTATCCTTCACGGGGGTTCGGCTGCCCTAGTGCTCGATCCAATAATTGATGGATACGACCTCACTCGAGTCCTTATGGACGGCGGCACCAGTCTCAATTTGATATATCAGGACACTGTCCGCAAGATGGGGATAGACCCGTCAAGAATCAAGCCAAGCAGCATGACCTTTAAAGGAGTTATACCGGGCATAGAAGCCTGCTGCACGGGCTCTTTAACATTGGAGGTCGTATTTGGCTCTCCCGATAACTTTCGAAGCAAAGAGCTAATCTTCGACATAGCTCCGTTCTGAAGTGGCTATCATGCACTACTCGGAAGAACAACCTTCGCCCACTTCAATGCAATCCCGCATTATGCTTATTTAAAGCTCAAACTGCCTGGACCGCGCTGCATCATCACGGTCAATGCAAATATGGAGCGCTCTCTTCGCACGGAGGAGTACACTGCGGCCCTAGCAGCCGAAGTCCAAAACGGCCTATTCAAGCCGAATAGCTCATCGGTCGTTAAGACCGCGGACACAGCTAAACGTGTTTGGCGCACGCCTCAGTGCGGTAGCTCAGATAAATCCAAGCTCGATTAGCAGTTACGCCCCCATCGACTGCCCCATAAGGTGATAGCATACGTGCCTCATGTACACGAGAATACCCTTAAAATTCCTTGGGTGGCGTTGGGGGCACACTACATACAAATAGTCCATAGTTTGGCTCGACCCTATTCGTACTCTAGAAATTATCTTTCAAGGTTCATCAAACGAACCAGCTCTATTTACGGCCACACTGGATTCCTTTTTATAGATTTTTTCTTTTTTATAGCTGGCCATCACAACCCCCCCCCCCTTTAAGGACACATCACAAAGGAGAAACGGTGCAGATGTGCAGCAGGGCCCCGCTCTAAGGTTTCTTTTTATATTAATTGTGTAAACCTTTTATCTCTTTTTGTTTTATACTTTTATGGCATGTAAAATGTCCAAATAAGCTATCGGCATTATTTGTAAGTAAACGGCTCGCCGTACTAGAAAGGGGTATTACAGAAGCAGCTTGGTTCACATTGTATTTGGAGTTCTATTCTCTCACCACCTCCGTTCTCTCCTCGTGTCACATTGCCACACGTGCCTTGATACCAGGGTCCATTACCAGGGGCTGTATTCAGCCCGGTATATGTTAAGAAGTCCAAACACCTATAGGGAGAGTTCGGCGTCACAAGTTTGGCCTTATATGCATCGGCTTCGAATCATGTCTTTGGTCAATAGTTGGGTTTCCCGGCTCCTATGCTTACTACCTTACATTCCGCTCAATTGGCTAGGGTAGTAAAGGGAGAACTGCTGCGATTGTGTCCTGGTTCATCCGGATGAGCACCTCAGTAGAGAAAGCCAAAAACTGACTGTCATGATGCGGCGAGAGCTGGTCAACCACTCGATGACTCAGCGGAATCTTTGCGATTCCTTCTGCATTAACGAATGACTGTTCTTCCGGTCACGTATGTAAACCCACCGTATTCAGATAACCGTGTATGTACCACGGGCTATATCGTAGACCCACCGTCAAACTCCTATGGCTAAGTGAAAGTGTTAAAGCCCTATAGTCCGATTGCCTGGTTCGCCGCATTGAAACCTCCTTAATGGACCAAGACGTCGGATCAAGAGTGATCAAATGCTTTTCCGAACACCCCCGTGTTATACGCGGGGGGGACGAAGCCGACAACTGGTAAACTTTCAGATTATACAAAAACAGCCGCACAGGAGGCACCAAAAACTTTTTAGGCAAAAGTATAAAAAACATAGCCTTAATATATATCATAATATTGTTTTTACAATTCCAGTACACTTCACTCGAACATAATATCTTTCGAGCACTGACCCTCTATCAAGCGGGCACCCTCTAGGACATCTTCAAAATAATGTTCTGGTGTGTGATGGTCCTTGCCCTCGGGTGACTTTTGTTGCAATATCGGTGGCCATCATCTTCGCCCCAGTACGTCTTGACATGGGCAAGGGCCATCCGCGCACCTTCTATGCACGTTGACCGCTTAACAGCGTCAATACACGGCGCCGTATCAACAAGTCGCCGCATCAAACCGAAATAACTATTTGGAATTGGCTCAGTCGGCCACAGACGGACTACGACGTCCTTCATGGCAGATCCGGATAGCTTGTGGAGCTCGGCCCACAGGGTCATCTGTTCGTTTAGCAACAATGGATGCTTTGGCATGCTGAATTGCGACCAGAAAAGCTTTTCTGTCGCATGTCCTTCTTGCGCTTAGAAAAACCATCGGAGACACTCTTCGGCAAGTCCAAAAATGCGTCTGGAGAACTCCACACCTGATTAAGCAGGGCATACTTCGGATCACTGAATTTAGTTTGCAATAAGAAGGGCTTACCAGCCGTGATCTCCCCAGCCTGTCGGATCTCCTCCCATGCTGCCTCCTGGAGCTTTAGCTTTCTCGGCAGCCATCGGGCGAAAGCTTGGTGGGGAGGATCGGCAGATCTGGAGGATTTTTTCGGTGTTGGGAGAAGGGGATCTGGAGCAAGACGAAGAGAAGGCAATGAAGGCTCGGCGGTAGGTGTCAGCCCTTTTATCAGGCGGAAACGGTTGTCAAGGCAGTGATAACCCACAAGTATAGGAGATCAATTGTAGCCTCTTCCGATAAGTAAGAGTGTCGAACCCAACGAGGAGCTAAAGGTAGAACAAATATTCCCTCAAGTTCTATCGACCATCGATACAACTCTACATACGCTTAACGTTCGCTATACCTAGAACAAGTATGAAACTAGAAGGACTTTGTAGGTGTTGTTGGATAGGTTTGCAAGAATATAAAGAGCACGTAAATAAAAAATAGGGGCTGTTTAGATAAAGAAGCAATAAAGTTAGTATAGCGAGTGTAGAAAAGTGGTGGTAGGAGTTGTGAAATTGTCCCTAAGCAATTGACTACTTTACTAGACCGATTGCAAGTTTTATGTGGGAGAGGCCACTACTAGCATGTCATCCCTGACTTGGAATTCTATGCACTTATGATTGGAACTAGTAGCAAGAATCTGCAACTACTAACATTCACTAAGGTAAAACCCAACCATAGCATTAAGATATATTAGTCCCCCTTCAATCCTGTATGCATCAATTTATATGATAGGCTGAAGCTTCTGTCACTCTTGCCCTCCAATACATAGTCCTATCAACATACAACTAACCCTATGGTGTGATCCACGCACACGCTCATATGATGGGAACCAAAGGACAACAACATAACCACAAGCAAATTAAACCAATCATAGCAATTCACCCATTACCGAAAGGACAACGAAAATCTACTCAGACATCATAGGATGGCAACACATCATTCGATAATAATATGAAGCATAAAGCACCATGTTCAAGTAGAGGGTACAACAGGTTGCGGGAGAGTGGACCGCTGAATATAGATGGGGGAAGGTGATGGAGATGTTGGTGAAGATGATAGTGGTGTTGGTGTAGATCACGGTGATGATGATCGCCCCCGGCGGCATTCCGGTGCCATCGGAAGCGAGGGGGAGAGATCCCCCTTCTTCTTCTTCTTCCTTGACCTTCTCCCTAGATGGGAGAAGGGTTTCCCCTCTGGTCCATGGTCTCTATGGCCTTCGAGGGGCGAGAGCTCCTCCGAGATTGGATCTGTCTCTCTGTCTCTCTTTCTATTTCTGCGTTCCTGATTCTGCCCTTTCATCATTTCTTACATATCCGGAGATCCGTAACTCCGATTGGATTGAAACCTTTGCCAAGATTTTTTTCCAAAAATTAGTTTTCTTGCGGCCAAAGAAGAGCAGCAACCGCCTTATGGGGTGCCCATGAGGGTCAGGGGCGTGCCCCCCTGCCTCGTGGCCCCCTCGGGCACCATCTCGCGTTGATTCTTCTTCCCAAATATCACAAATATTCCAAAAATATTCTCCGTCCATTTTTATCACGTTTGGACTTTGTTTGATATGGGGTTTCTGCGAAGCATAAAACATGCAACAAACAGGAACTGGCACTGGGCACTAGAACAATATGTTAGTCATAAAAATAGTATAAAAAGTTGCCAAAAGTATGTGAAAGTTGAATAATATTGGCATGAAACAATCAAAAATTATAGATAAGACGGAGACGTATCAGCATCCCCAAGCTTAATTCATGCTCGTCCTCGAGTAGGTAAATGATAAAAAAGATAATTTTTGATGTGGAATGCTACCTAGCATAATCTTGATCATGTAATCTAATCATGGCATGAATATTAAGACACGAGTGATTCAAGGCAATAATCTATCATTTGACATAAAAACAATAATACTTCGGGCATCCCAACAAACAATCATGTCTTTCAAAATACCAATGCTTCAGAACATTATCCCTACAAAATCATATAGTCTTGTATGCTCCCTTTTCGTAACACAAGGTATCCCTCATGCTTATCCCAGTGTCAGCCAAGCAATTGGTTCATACTTTTTAACGCGCTTCAGCTTTTTCAACCCTCACACAATACATGAGCGCAAGCCATGGATATAGCACTATAGGTGGAATAGAGTATGATGGTGGAGGTTTATGTGGAGAAGACAAAAAGGGAGAAAGTCTCACATCGACGCGGCTAATCAACGGGCTATGGAGATGCCCATCAATTGATGTCAATGCGAGGAGTAGGGATTACCATGCAACGGATGCACTAGAGCTATAAGTGTATGAAAGCTCAAACTGAAAACTAGGTGGGTGTGCATCCAACTTGCTTGCTCATGAATACCTCAGGCATTTGAGGAAGCCCATCATCAGAATATACAAGCCAAGTTCTATAATGAAAATTCCCGCTAGTATATGAAAGTGATAATATATGAGACTCTCTATATGAAGAACATGGTGCTATTTGAAGACGCATCCCTACTTGAGGGGTAATCATAGTCTCCATCGTCCTTTCCTCACTGGGGCAATGCTCTAATAATGATGACCATCACACTTTTATTTACTTACAACTCAATATTACAACTCGATACTAGAACAAAAATATGACTCTATATGAATGCCTCCGGCGGTGTACCGGGATGTGCAATGATCTAGTGTAGCAAAGATATCAAAAAATGGACAAGCCATGAAAACATCATGCTAGCTATCTTACGATCATGCAAAGCAATATGACAATGAATGCTCAAGTCATGTATACGATGATGATGGAAGTTGCATGGCAATATATCTCGGAATGGCTATGGAAATGCCATAATAGGTAGGTATGGTGGCTATTTTGAGGAAGATATAAGGAGGCTTATGTGTGATAGAGCGTATCGTATCACGGGGTTTGGATGCACTGGCGAAGTTTGCACCAACTCTCGAGGTGAGAAAGGGCAATGCACGGTACCGAAGAGGCTAGCAATGATGGAAGGGTGAGAGTGCGTATAATCCATGGACTCACATTAGTCATAAATAACTCATATACTTATTGCAAAAGTTTATTAGCCCTCGAAGCAAAGTACTACTACGCATGCTCCTAGGGGGGAGGTTGGTAGGAGTTAACCATCGTGCGCCCCGTCCTTCACGCAAAGATAAACAATCAAAATACAATGCGCACCAATTTGGTTACATAGTTAGGAGACCATACGTGCATGCTTCGGGAATCACAAACCTTAACACCAATATCCTTACTAGACACAACCATTTACTAGTACCTCCCACATATTATCATCTCTATACCGCAAAACTATTGCAAGGAATCAAACATATCATATTCAGTGATGTACAAGTTTTATGTAGGATTTTATGACTAACCATGTGAATGACCAATTCCTGCCATCTCTCTAAATTGATATAAGTGAAGTAAGAGAGTTTAATTATTTCTACAAAAGATATGCCCACGCTCTAACAAATATAAGTGAAGCAAAAGAGCATTCTACAAATGGCGGTTTTCTATGTGAAGAGAAACAGGCAATCCAAACTTCAAATGATATAAGTGAAGAACATGAAGCATTCTATAAAGCCATACTCAAAAGATTTAAGAGAATCAGAATTGTTTGATGTTCCAGTAAAAAATGTAAAATCGCGCACTACAGCCAATGTTTCTGCCCTGCACCGCACAAACCAACAAGCATTGTAAACATCCTAAAGGCAAACCTTGGAACATTATTTCTACAATACAATCGAATTGTACAAGGGGATAATTATTTTTGATGAAAAGTTTCTCTAATTAAGATTCACAAAGTTTCCGTGAGCATGAACAAAGTTCAAGGAGCTCCCCCACTTCAATAATGCTTGTCTTTCTCACTTTCACTTTCCTATTTGAAAAATTTTGGGTTCCCCTCTTTATTTTTTTGTGTTTAAACTTTATGAAAGCACAAAACAGAAATAATGACTCTCTAAAACTTCTGGATTGTCTCCCTGGCAGCACTTTCTTTAAAGCCATTAATCTAGGCATATAGTGCTCAAGTAATGAATCCACCTGGATCCCAGGGTATATCAAAGCCAATTTTAATTAACAATGATTTGTGATTTAGTGGTGAGCACAAAGTAACATATATCATGCAACAATGAAGTCTAACTCTCTTCCTATGCATCGGCATGTCATAAAAGAACAATTCATGCACACCAAGTAAAGGCCAATGCATAGTATAAGCAATTGCTTGCAATTCTATCGTGTTGGAAACATAAAGAGGCAGAGATATAGTTCCTCTCTCATAATAATTGCAAGTAGGAGCAGCAAGAACATGCATATTACATTCATCAAAATTATCATGTGCAACGATAAAAGGCAACCCATCAGTATAATCCTTAATAAGCACAAACTTCTCCGATATAGTGTGGTTTGGAGAATTCAAAAAGATAATAGGACTATCATGCGTGGGTGCAATAGAAACAATTTTGTCGGCGTTCTGGGAATGGGGGTCCCCAGACTTGCCTGCCTGCGGCCCGCAGCGTGGCTCAATCGGTGGCCCTGTGCGGCCCATCTCCATCAACCAAATCACTCAAGACCCTCGCGAGGGGCCAAGCCTCGTGGGGCGGATGGCACAAGGCCTCCTCAGGAGTGGCCTCACCAGGCAGGCTCACGAGGAGGCGGAGAGATCAAGGCAATGGGTACCTCGCGAGGTGCCCATGATGCAAGCCATGACGATCAAGGCCAGGCGGGCATCAGGCGGGCGCCTGCCCGCGCACTGTCCTTGTTTCCCCTTTGGTGCAAAGGGGGCAAGCGCAGGCGCGGAGTACCGAGGCATCAGGAAAAGGTTTCCATATCGGTGCAACGAGACCAAGACCAGCAGAGCGGCAGGATGGAGGTCACTGTGGAGCCCAAGATGGCGTCAGCACCAGCAACTTTGGCAGATGAAGACCACCTTTAGTCAGGATAGCTTGTACTAGTTGTCCCTTTCGAAATGGCCGTTGTTGGATCCCTTCCCGCTCCATATTTGGGAAGAGGACCAGGGCCTCTATAAATAGGGCTAGACACCATAGCAGGAAGGGGGGATCCTTCCCAAGCAGAACAACACACCACCACAAGAACACCTCTCCTCGCGAGGCTGTTCTTCCCCTGTACTGTTCATCATCAGCCCAAGAGGCAATCCACCACACCACACTAGAGTAGGGTATTACACCACGATAGTGGCCCGAACCTGTATAAATCTTGTGTCTCTTGTGCTGTGAGTTCATCGATCTAGTTTAGGAATCGCGGCGAGGCTGGTGGCATGAATCGGTAGGAGGAGATCTTCATACGCACCCCAGAGTTTGAACCTTAAGGGTTTTTCCGGAACCCAATATCCGACATTTGGCGCACCAGGTAGTGGGGCGCCAAAATCTTCCTTCCGCCGATCTGCGTTCCACCGCTTCACCGCATCCATGTCCGGCGACCCGGCAGCTAACACCGACTGCTGGGCGGCACGGCCAGCCCGTGCCATGTCGCCTGCCTAGGGTGACCTCAATCCCGCACCATAGGCAGCCCGTGCACCGCAAAACACTATGGGGCGCGAGCGACGCGGTCAAGCGCCGCCTGCCCTTACTCTGCGGCAGGTGCGATCAGCCGCAAGGGCCTCAAGCCATGCCGCAGCCACGGCGCCGCACACCCGGCGAGAGCAAGCGAATATGAGGGCCGCCCTCACTGTGGCTCGGGAGCTGCTGCAGTGCAGGTTGCAGGAGGGCGACCGAGACGTGTTGCTGGAGCGCGTTGCTGAGCTACTGGATGCCGCGGCCTCGGGGGCGCCGCCCTTCTACTTCCAGCTTCCACCCCAGGCCCCGGCCGAACCACGCAGCGAAACCCTCCGCGCTCGCGCGCCATCAAGCGCACCACAAGGCTTCATTGACATCAGCTCAGCCATCGGCGCCGGGCGTCAAGCTGCACCAGCACCACCTCCGATGAGTGAGGGCATGCGCATCGCCGCCTACGGCCCAGGCGGGCCGTTGCCCTACCATCCTCAAGATGGCATTGGGGCGGACCACATGGAGCGTGGGGCACTATGGCGAGGTCTTCGAGGCGGCGACCTTGGAGGCTTATGTACCCTGCATGGTGGATCGAGAGTACGCGTTGGAAGACGACCCTGGCTCGTTCCTCGGACCAGGCTGGGAGGAGGAGACGCCAGAGGTCGAGCCTTTTCAGGAGCATCAAGGAAGCCTCACCAACCGCGCAGGCAGCAGCAGCTACCGAGTATCGCTAATTCCTCAAGAGCAAGCTTATGCTAACCATGGGTCGTAGGAGGTTTAGGTCACTGCAGCGGAAGGCTGCCCCAGCTCAGCAGCCTCCCTTCCGCCGGGAGGAGTGCACTAGGGGCTGTAGGAGAGGGGCCGGGAGCCAGGCCCCTCCCCACGGTGCATGGAGCAAGGCATTCCTCAGAGGTAGGCCCTCTACCGGGGAGGTGCTGCAAAGCCTACCCCCGGTAGAGGACCCGTGGTCGCCGAGGGAACCGCTGGCGTCCCCTTTGCCCCATTGGCGTCGTCCTTGGTCTCGGCCACCGTCAATGGTGGTCGAGGGTGGCGCAAGGCGGGGCCCTCATCTGGCGATATGAAGCAAGGCCCGGTGCCTGTGAAGAAGGCCCAGTGCCTGTGAAGCTCGCCACCCGTGACACTCTCACGTAATAATGAGTTGGGGATGTACACGCCCCGGAGTCTCCGGAGAGCCGCCCTCGGGCCTCGGGGGCTCCCTCCCACGACCAGTGGCAGCACTTAGCTCCGCGCTGGTGAGAAGACGTCAAAGACTAGACTAGGTGCCGGATGCAGCCTTTTGCTTTTTGCCTCCTTTTCCGTGGTTGAGCTTCCTTGATTTGGATTTAAGTTGAAATTGAGTTTGAATTTGCGTGTGGGGGGTGTTTTGTCTCGCTCGTGTGATTTCTTGTGTTCTTGTTTCTGCCTTAGTTTGGAGTTCGCACTAGCCGCCTCCCCCTCAAGAGCCTCTCACGGACGGGGCTGGGCGAAACGCACGCGTGCTGCTCGCATGCCGTCCCACGGCCGGCACTCGCTCTCGCGAGGCTCTCACAACCTGGTCAACAGGCCCCTCAGGGGACCCTCAAAGGCTCACGGCCTCGCGAGCCCATTCAAGACTCATCCTGGCTAAAGGTAAACCATAACAACAAGCTCGCCTCAGGGCCCATAGGATCATGGAGGCACATGTTCAGCATCATTCCTAAAAGCATATGGGCGGTAATCTTTTTACATGAGGGGCTTCCCCTCTCAAAATGCTCTTACAACCTTTGGGGCCACGCCCGAGATTTTGTATGCAGGATACACAGCAAAGAAACACAAGATCAGTCAGATATATCGCTCACCGCACCCTCCTGGTCGCCTTCAGAAGCATCACTGCCGCCGCTGTCATTATCACTGGCATCACCATCACCATCATTGGCGCTGCCGCCACCACCATTGACCACGTCGCCACCATCTGCCGCAACTACCACCCCGTCATTATCGGAAGCGAAGGCCCTAACAAGCGCATCCACGTTGTCCTCCACCCACCATGCCAGGTCACCTCGGATGGCCTCGAGCACCGGGGCGATGACGGCGTTGAAGTCAAAGTGGCGGTCGATGTTCTAGAGATGGCTGAAGATGCAGGGAAATGCACGCCCAAGCAGGGTGCGACTCCTCTCTTCGACAAGTTGGCGAGCCCTCTTAGAGCGGTTCTCCAGGCGCGTCACCACATCAGTGAAGGAGCGGAGATGACTGGCATAGTTGGTCACGTGAGGATGCGGGGCGTCCACGTCATAGATATGGCCCAGGGCCGTGTTGGCCCTGTTCCTGAGCTCTTGGAGCATGGGGCCATGCATGTGCTCCAGCGTCTGCCGTTCAAGAACTTCCTCTTTGTTCTGTCGCGCAATGGAATCGGCGTCTTCGACCCGCTGTCGAAGAAGAAGCAACTTGGCACGGGTGGAGGACAACTCAGTCTGTGCCGAAACCAAGGTGGCTGCGGTGGCCTCCGTGCACTGCTCCGTTTTAGTCAACTTGGACCTAAGGGCGGCAGTCCTGCCCGCAGCCTCGACCTCAACCATCTCCAGCTTCAAGTCATACCTTCTCACGAGATCCACGCAAGCCCTACCACGCATTGGCCAACCTCCTCTTGGATCCGAACCTCGCGCGTGCCAACATCTTCCTCCGCCTGGGTGACCTGGTGCTCCCTCGTCTCCAACCGCTCAAGGTCAAGATTGCGCTCAGCGGCCTCCAGCGTCAGCGCATCCTCACACCTCCGGAGCTCCTCCTTCTCGACAGGCGTCCCCTTCAGCGATGCAAGGGTGGCCTAGCGTAGCTCCACTTGCTTCTCCAGGGAGGCGCTCCAGGCTTGGAGCTCCCACGCGCGCTTCTCCGCGATCTCGTGATGATAATTTGCTTCCCGAGCATCCTTCAGAGCGCAGGAGCAGGCCTCTCATGAGGCTATAAGGGATGCCTCGGCCTTCACGTTATCAAGCTCGTGCTGGTGGCGCGCGAGGTTGATGGCCACCTTCAGCTTGCGTCATTCCTCGATCAGTCGCAGGCCCTCAGCTTCAAGGTGCGTCCACATCGTCAAGCTCTCCACCAAGCTGACCCATCACGTCCATCGCCTTTCAAAAGAACTCGTGGCGGACAATGCTTCGTTCGCGCGTGAGCTTGAGCGCGCTGCTGATGTCGTCCTCCGTTGCTGGCGCCATCGGTGGGCCCAGAGACGATTCGCCCCCTCGTGACAGGGGGCTGGGGGCTGGCACCCCCACGATCGCTGGTCGGGCCTCGCAAGAGACCCAAACCAGCGCAGGCTCACCCCTTGAAGAGGAGCCCAGGGTGGATGCCAACCAGCTATCGTCCATGATCAAAGGAGGAGCCCTGGGCAGGCTGGCCATGCTCCAAGCAGGCTCGCGAAGGAAAGGCGGCAAGGGTACGGGCTCAAGACACCTTGCGGGCACACGTGCATCTCCAGCTGGCCCCGCGTCGGGGGCAGCATGCAGGCTCGGGGCGCTCAAGACCAGCGATGAAGGCAAGACCGGATGGGGTCGCTTCTTAGACTCCGCAGGCTTGACAGGGGGGATCCTGAAGAGTCACAATCAGGAAAGGGAGCAGCAAGTGCAGAATTACAAGGTTGAGGTACTTACTCGTCTATGGCGAAGTACTTCCTATGCTTCAATGGTCGGAAAGTGCAGCCACAGCAACTCGAAGACTCCTTCCTATTACGGAGTGCGGCGAAGTCCACGCGGAATCGACCCAGGCGCTTGACATGAGGACTAGCGTATGGCGCGGATGGAGAAGCACCCAGGCAGCCGACCTCAGGAGCGCCAAGCTGGGAGGAGCAATCAGGCGCCACCCCCTGATGGCATGTCGGGGCCTCAGGAGCTTCGGCATCAGGAGCCACGGGCTGCATTCTCCCATCGGCAACCACCTCAAGGCGGGCTTCACGAGCCCCAAAAGACGAGCTTCAAGAGCCCCATGCGGCGTCGGCGCCACGACACCCGAGCCTCCAGTCTCGTGCGATGCTTGCCCCCCTGCGCCCACTCTTGGGGCAAGGTCTATGCTGGCAGCGAGGAAGGGAGCCACGGCGATAGGATTCTAACGAGGCCCCACGAGGCCAAGCGGGTGCAACCCCCATTCGTCGAAGAGAGGCATTTGTCCCGCGAACTCAGCCCTGTTCGAGCAGAGATACAAGAGGCTACCCCCGTGCCAAATATCGCCCGGCGAGGGGTCGCCAGTCAGGACCTCAAGCACCGTCCTCAGCATTTCGGGTGCAAGTTCTGTCTCCTGAAGCCTCATGCGGTCCCGGTCGCCGGTCAGGGCCCACATCGGTCGGGAATGGCGCTGGAGAGGAGCAATGCGACATTGGAGGAACTCCTTCACCACCCGGGGCGTAGTCACACTGAGATCTCTCAACCTCCTCAGTTGGTACCAGACAAAGGAGAGCTGAGGGCTCATGAATCTCTCGTGGCCCCAGCCGGGATTGGGGACAACGGGCAATTACGGAGGAGATAGCATAGGGCTAAGCACTCCGACATCCACATAAAGCCACCGCGTTTGGAACCCGCTCGTGGACGACGGGAGGCTAAAATCAATCCCCAAGGCGGCTGTCTCTGCCACGGCCTAGAAGCTCACGCACCCCGAGCACTACAAGGGGTCGGTCAAGCACAGCGAGAAAAAGTGGCGCCAGAGGGCGACGGAAGAAGCGATGCCCACCATGGCTTCGCAAACAAAGGCGAAGACGGCGAGAAGGGCAACAGATTGGGGATCGAGATGCATCATATGGATCTGATAATGGGAAAGCACTGCATTGAAGAAGGCGGAGAAAGGGGGAACCAGGCCAGCCCACAGGGCGTCAGCAAAGAATCGAACCTCAGTGACTGTCCTGTCAATGTACGTGTGGGACGCGGGCCAAGCCTTCGTCTTTCCACACTCGTTGAAGCTGGAGGCGAGCGCATGATAGACCTTGCCCATGGCCTCTAGATTGAGCACCAGCGACCGGTCGATGGCGGGCTCGATTGCCGGGGCGAATTCGTTGAAGATAGAGGCTTCTTCCCTTTCTGTTTGCTAGTTGGCACCATGGCAATGGAGGGAGTAAAGCTCAGGTCAGGATGGGAGCGGAAGAAGGGGGAATAGGGAGCACGCTGCTAGCAGGGAGGAAATAACTATGTAAGGCGACGTGGCCGCCTAGCCAGGCGGATATTGGGGCAGCGTAGGGAAGAGAAGACGCCCACGTCCAATCAGTCGCCATGCGTCGATGAAGGCCGTGGGCTGTTGGGGATCGCGGCGCTCCGCACTTCCCTTTGGCTTCGTCGTTAAGCCAAGTCCGAGCATGCCTTGGGCCCGGGGGCTACTGTCGGCGTTCTAGGAACGGGGTTCCCTAGACTTGCCTCAATCGGTGGCCCAGTGCGGCCCATCTCCATCAACCAAAGCACTCAAGACCCTCGCGAGGGGCCAAGCCTCGCGGGGTGGACGACACAAGGCCTCCTCAGGACTAGCCTCACCAGGCAGGCTCGCGAGAAGGCAGAGAGATTAAGGCAAGGGGTACCTCGAGAGGTGCCCATGACGCAAGCCATGATGATCAAGGCCAGGCAGGCGTCAGGCGGGCACCTGCCCGCGTAGTGTCCTCGTTTCCCCTTTGTTGCAAAGGGGGCAAGCGCAGGCACGGAGTACTGAGGCATCACGCAAAGGTTTCCATATCGGTTCAACGAGACCAAGACCAGCAGAGCGGCAGGACGGAAGTCACCGTGGAGCCCAAGACGGCGTCATCTCCAGCACCTTTGGCAGATGAAGACCACCTTTAGTAAGGATAGCTTGTACTAGCTGTCCCCTTTCAAAATGGCCGTTGTTGGATCCCTTCCCGCTCAATATTTGGGAAGAGGACCAGGGCCTCTATAAATAGGGTTAGACACCATAGCAGGAACGGGGGATCCTTCCCAAGCAGAACAACACACCACCACAAGAACACCTCTCCTCGCGAGGCTGTTCTTTCCTTATACTGTTCATCATCAGCCAAAGAGGCAATCCACCACACCACACTGGAGTAGGGTATTACACCACGACGGTGGCCCGAACCAGTATAAGTCTTGTGTCTCTTGTGCTGTGAGTTCATCGATCTAGTTTAGGAATCGCGGTGAGGCTGAGGGCGTGAATCGGTAGGAGGAGATCTTCGTACGCACCCCAGAGTTTGAACCTTAAGGGTTTTGCCGGAAACCGATATCCGACAAACTTCATGTTTAACATAAGGAACTATAGCAAGTTCATCTCCATAAGCATAATTCATATTGGCATCTTGTCCACAAGCATAGCAAGCATAATTAAAAAGGGATATTTCAAGAGAATCAATGGGATTATAACAATCATCATAGCAATCATCCTTCGGTAAGGACGAAGGGAAATTAAACAATGTATGAGTTGAAGAGTTACTCTCATTAGAAGGTGGGCACGAGTAGCTAATCTGCTCTTCCTCCTTTTGTTCTTCGCTCTCCTCACCATCTTTTTCATCCAATCAGCTCACAGTTTCATCAATTCCTTCTTCCATAGACTCCTGCAAAATATTAGTCTCTTCTTGGACAGCGGAGACTTTCTCAATAAATGCATCAATATCGGAATTGTATTCAAAATTCTCATAACAATATTTAAGTATAACAAAATTTTCAGGTCTGTAAACAGCATCATTAAGATTTTCACACTCTTTAAACAAAGATTCAATTTCATAAGCACCCATAAGAGCAACGGATTCTTCTATTTGTTCCACATCATAGTAGTCATAGATAGCATTATCATAAGAATCCAAGGTTTCATCATCATTAAATTTGCATGAAAAGGGAAGGTGTGGAACCTTCATCCTAGAGCAACAAGTATAATCATATCTCAAGCATAGTTACCTAGCATACCAATGCAACATATCAATTTGATCCCATAATAGTTTCCCTTTTTGAGTCAAGCGATAATCCCTAAAGTATTCACGTTGATCCAACGTGTCTCCCATAACATAATTGAATGGGGTTTTCTCAGGATTATCAAAGTATACATAATATTTTTCACATAACCAACATCGAGGGTTTTAGGAGGTTCCCCATCTCCATGAGTAGCAAGTACACCTAATTTTTTTTGGTATTTTGTGTTCCATATCCATAACTAAAGATAGAGAACAACTTAGAACAACAAATAAAATCTACTTAGTGATAAAGCAAACAAGCACACACGAGAATATTCACCCCACGCTATGACTCCCCGGCAACGCCGCCAGAAAAAGATCTTGATAACCCACAAGTATAGGGGATCAATTGTAGCCTCTTTCGATAAGTAAGAGTGTCGAACCCAACGAGGAGCTAAAGGTAGAACAAATATTCCCTCAAGTTCTATCGACCATCGATACAACTCTACGTACGCTTAACGTTTGCTTTACCTAGAACAAGTATGGAACTAGAAGGACTTTGTAGGTGTTGTTGGATAGGTTTGCAAGAATATAAAGAGCACGTAAATAAAAACTAGGGGTTGTTTAGATAAAGAAGCAATAAAGTTAGTATAGCGAGTGTGGAAAAGTGGTGGTAGGAGTTGACAAATTGTCCGTAAGCAATTGGCAACTTTACTAGACCGATAACAAGTTTTATGTGGGAGAGGCCACTGCTAGCATGTCATCCCTGACTTGGAATTCTATGCACTTATGATTGGAACTATTAGCAAGCATCCACAACTACTAACATTCATTAAGGTAAAACCCAACCATAACATTAAGATATATTGGTCCCCCTTCAATCCCGTATTTATCAATTTCTATGCTAGGCTGAAGCTTCTGTCACTCTTGCCCTCCAATACATAGTCCTATCAACATACAACTAACCATATGGTGTGATCCACGTGCGCGCTCATATGATGGGCACCAAAGGACAGCAACATAACCACAAGCTAATTAGACCAATTATAGCAATTCACCAATTACCGAAAGGACAACGCAAATCTACTCAGACATCATAGGATGGCAACACATCATTGGATAATAATATGAAGCATAAAGCACCATGTTCAAGTAGAGGGTACATTGGGTTGCGGGAGAGTGGACCGCTGAATATAGATGGGGGAGATGATGGAGATGTTGGTGAAGATGACGGCGGTGTTGGTGTAGATCGCGGTGATGATGATGGCCCCCGGCGGCGTCCGGTGCCACCGGAAGCGAGGGGGAGAGAGCCCCCCCTTCTTATTCTTCTTCCTTGACCTTCTCCCTAGATGGGAGAAGGGTTTACCCTCTAGTCCATGGTCTCCATGGCGTGGGAGGGGCGAGAGCCCCTCTGAGATTGGATCTGTCTCTCTGTCTCTCTTTGTTTCTACGTTCCTGATTCTGCCCTTTCACCGTTTCTTATATATCCGAAGATCCGTAACTCCGATTGGATTGAAACCTTCGCCAAGATTTTTTTTCCTTAAAATTAGCTTTCTTGCGGCCAAAGAAGAGCAGCAACTGCCTTACGAGGTGCCCACGAGGATCAGGGGCATGCCCCCTGCCTCGTGGCCCCCTCGGGCACCGTCTCGCGTTGATTCTTCTTCCCAAATATCACAAATATTCCAAAAAATATTCTCCGTCCGTTTTTATCCCATTTGGACTTCGTTTAATATGGGGTTTCTGCAAAACATAAAACATGCAACAAATAGGAACTGGCACTGGGCACTGGATCAATATGTTAGTCCCAAAAATAGTATAAAAGTTGCCCAAAGTATGTGAAAGTTGAATAATATTGGCATGGAACAATCAAAAATTATAGATATGATGGAGACGTATCAGGCAGCGTGGGGAAGTGGAGACACCCATGTCCCATCATTCGCCATGCTCGTTCAAGGCTGCATGCGGTTAGGGCCCGCGGCGCTCCGCACTTGCCCCTTGGCTTCGCCTAAAAGCCAAGTCCGAGCGTGCCTTGGGCCCGGGGGCTACTGTAGGAGATCGAGATGCATCATATGGATGTGATAATGGGAAAGCACTGCATTGAAGAAGGCGGAGAAAGGGGGAACCAGGCCAGCCCACAGGGCGTCGGCAAAGAATCGAACCTCAGTGACGGTCATACCAATGGAGGCGTGGGACATGGGCCAATCCATCGTCTTTCCACAGTCGTTGAACCTGGAGGCGAGCGCAGGAGAGACCTTGCCCATGACCTCCAGATTGAGCACCAGCAATCGACCGACGGCGGGCTCGATTGCCGGGTGCGAATTGGTTGAAGACAGAGGCTTCTTCCCTTTCTCTTCGCTAGTTGGCGCCATGGCAATGGAGGGAGTAAAGCTCAGGTTAGGATGGGAGCAGAAGCAGAAACTCGAGGAAGAAGGTGGAATAGGGAGCACGCTGTCGGCCGAAAGGAAATAACTGTGTAAGGCGAAGTGGCCGCCTAGCTAGGCAGATATTGGGGCAGCGTGGGGAAGCAGAGACGCCCATGTCCAATCAGTCGCCATGCGTCGATCAAGGCCGCAGGCTGTTAAGGCCTGTGGTGCTCCGCACTTGCCCTTGGGCTTCGCCGTTAAGCCAAGTCCGAGCACGCCTTGGGCTCGGGGGCTACTGTCGGTGTTCTAAGAACGGGGGTCCCCAGACTTGCCTGCCTGCGGCCTGTAGTGTGGCTCAATAGGTGGCCCAGTGCGGCCCATCTCCATCAACCAAAGCACTCAAGACCCTCGCGAGGGGCCAAGCCTCACCGGGCGGACGACACAAGGCCTCCTCAGGAGTGGCCTCACTAGGCAGGCTCGCGAGGAAGCGGAGAGATCAAGGCAAGGGGTACCTCGCGAGGTGCCCATGACGCAAGCCATGACGATCAAGGCCAGGCGGGCGTCAGGCGGGCGCCTGCCCGCGCAGTGTGCTCGTTTCCCCTTTGGTGCAAAGGGGGCAAGCGCAGGCGCGGAGTACCAAGGCATCAGGCAAAGGTTTCCATATCGGTGCAACGAGACCAAGACCAGCAGAGCGGCGGGACAGAGGTCACCGTGGAGCCCACCATCACCAGCACCTTTGGCAGACGAAGACCACCTGTAGTTAGGATAGCTTGTACTAGTTGTCCCCTTTCGAAATGGTTGTTGTTGGATCCCTTCCCGCTCATTATTTGGGAAGAGGACCAGGGCCTCTATAAATAGGGCTAGCCACCATAGCAGGAAGGGGTGATCCTTCCCAAGCAGAACAACACACCACCACAAGAACACCTCTCCTCGCGAGGCTGTTCTTTCCTTATACTGTTCATCATCAGCCCAAGAGGCAATCCACCACACCACACTGGAGTAGGGTATTACACCACGACGGTGGCCCGAACCAGTATAAGTCTTGTGTCGCTTGTGCTGTGAGTTCATCGATCTAGTTTAGGAATCACGGCGAGGCTGAGGGCATGAATCGGTAGGAGGAGATCTTCGTACGCAGCCCAGAGTTCTAACCTTAAGGGTTTTGCCGGAACCCGATACCCGACAAATTTCATGTTTAACATAAGGAACTATAGCAAGTTCATCTCCATAAGCATAATTCATATTGGCATCTTGGCCACAAGCATAGCAAGCATCATCAAAAAGGGATATTTCAAGAGAATCAACGGGATTATAACAATCATCATAGCAATCATCTTTCGGTAAGCACGAAGGGAAATTAAACAATGTAGTAGTTGAAGAGTTACTCTCATTAGAAGGTGGGCACGGGTAGCTAATCCGCTCTTCCTCCTTTTGTTCTTCGCTCTCCTCATCATCTTTTTCATCCAATGAGCTCACAGTTTCATCAATTCCTTCTTCCATAGACTCCTGCAAAATATTAGTCGCTTCTTGGACAGCGGGGACTTTCTCAATAAATGCATCAATATCGGAATTGTATTCAAAATTCTCATAACAATATTTAAGTATAACAAAATTTTCAGGTCTGTAAACATTATCATCAAGATTTTCACACACTTTAAACAAAGATTCAATTTCATAAGCACCCATAAGAGCAACGAATTCTTCTATTTGTTCCACATTATAGTAATCATAGATATCATTAGCATAAGAATCCAAGGTTTTATCATCATTAAATTTGCATGAAAAGGGAAGGTGTGGAACCTTCATCCTAGAGCAACAAGTATAATCATATCTCAAGCATAGTGGCCTAGCATACCAATGCAACATATCAATTTGGTCCCATAATAGTTTCCCTTTTTGAGTGAAGGGATAATCCCTAAAGTATTCACGTTGATCCAACGTGTCTCCCATAACATAATTGAATGGGGTTTTCTCAGGATTATCAAAGTATACATAATATTTTTCACATAACCAACATCGAGGGTTTTAGGAGGTTCCCCATCTCCGTGAGTAGCAAGTACACCTAATTTTTTTGGTTTTTTGTGTTCCATATCCATAACTAAAGATAGAGAACAACTTAGAACAGCAAATAAAATCTACTTAGTGATAAAGCAAACAAGCACACACGAGAATATTCACCCCACGCTATGACTCACCGGCAACGGTGCGAGAAAAAGGTCTTGATAACCCACAAGTATAGGGATCAATTGTAGCCTCTTTCAATAAGTAAGAGTGTCGAACCCAACGAGGAGCTAAAGGTAGAACAAATATTCCCGATACAACTCTACGTATGCTTACCGTTCGCTTTACCTAGAACAAGTATGAAACTAGAAGGACTTTGTAGGTGTTGTTGGATAGGTTTGCAACTATATAAAGAGCACGTAAATAAAAACTAGGGGCTGTTTAGATAAAGAAGCAATAAAGTTAGTATAGAGAGTGTGGAAAAGTGGTGGTAGGAGTTGAGAAATTGTCCCTAAGCAATTGACTACTTTACTAGACCGATAGCAAGTTTTATGTGGGACAGGCCACTGCTAGCATGTCATCCCTGACTTGGAATTTTATGCACTTATGATTGGAACTATTAGCAAGCATCGGCAACTACTAACGTTCATTAAGGTAAAAGCCAACCATAACATTAAGATATATTGGTCCCCCTTCATTCCCGTATGCATCAATTTCTATGCTCGGCTGAAGCTTCTGTCACTCTTGCCCTCCAATACATAGTCCTATCAACATACAACTAACCCTATGGTGTGATCCACGCGCGCGCTCATATGATGGGCACCAAAGGACAGCAACATAACCACAAGCAAATTAAACCAATCATAGCAATTCACCAATTACCGAAAGGACAACGCAAATCTACTCAGACATCATAGGATGACAACACATCATTGGATAATAATATGAAGCATAAAGCACATGTTCAAGTAGAGGGTACTGCGGGTTGCGGGATAGTGGACCGCTGAATATAGATGGGGGAAGGTGATGGAGATGTTGGTGAAGATGACGGCGGTGTTGGTGTAGATCGCGGTGATGATGATGGCCCCCGGCGGCGTTCCGGTGCCACCGGAAGCGAGGGGGAGAGAGCCCCCCTTCTTCTTCTTCTTCCTTGGCCTTCTCCCTAGATGGGAGAAGGGTTTCCTCTCTGGTCCATGATCTCCATGGCGTGAGAGGGGCGAGAGCCCCTCCGAGATTGGATCTGTCTCTCTATCTCTCTGTCTCTCTCTGTTTCTACGTTCCTGATTCTGCCCTTTCACCGTTTCTTATATATCCGTAGATCCGTAACTCCAATTGGATTGAAACCTTCACCAAGATTTTTTTTCCGAAAATTAGCTTTCTTGCGATCAAAGAAGAGTAGCAACCGCCTGACGAGGTGCCCACGAGGGTCAGGGGCGCGCCCACCCCCCTGGGGTGCGCCCTCTGCCTCGTGGCCCCCTCGGGCACCGTCTCGTGTTGATTCTTCTTCGCAAATATCACAAATATTCCAAAAATATTCTCCTTCCGTTTTTATCCCATTTGGACTTCGTTTAATATGGGGTTTCTGCAAAACATAAAACATGCAACAAACAGGAACTGGCACTGGGCACTGGATCAGTATGTTAGTCCTAAAAATAGTATAAAAAGTTGCCCAAAGTATGTGAAAGTTGAATAATATTGGCATGAAACAATCAAAAATTATAGATACGGCGGAGACGTATCAGGCAACGTGAGGAAGTGGAGACGCCCATGTCCCATCAATCGCCACACTCGTTCAAGGCCGCAGGCGGTTAGGGCCCGCGGCGCTCCGCACTTGCCCCTTGGCTTCGCCTAGAAGCCAAGTCCGAGCGCGCCTTGGGCCCGGGGGCTACTATCGGCGTTTTGTATATGGGGGTACCCAGACTTGCATGCCTACGGCCCACTGCGTGGCTCCATCGACGGCCTGGTACGGCTCAGCTTCAGCAGCAGCAGCTCAAGACCCTTGCGAGGCGGACGACACCAAGACCTCTAAGGGGATCAACCTCCTCAGGCTGGCTCCCGAGGAGCAGAGACTTCTATGCAAGGTGCACCTCACGAGGCTCAGCTGACATGGGCCATGACGACCAAGGCCAGGCGGGCGCCATCGGGCGCAGAGTACCAGTTTCCTCTTTGGTGTAAAGGAGGCAAGCAACAGGTGCGGAGTCCCGAAGGATCAGCTAATGGTTTCTATTATCGTGCAACAACACCAAGACCGCCAGGACGGCAGGACGGATGTCATCGCCGAGCCTACCGCAGCGTCACGACCAGAGGCTTTTGCAGGCGAAGACCAGTTTAGTCAGGATATGGTGTACTTCTTGTCCCCCTTCAAATCTTCCCGTTGTGGGATCTCTTTCCGCCAATATTTCGGAAGAGGAACAAGCCACTATAAATAGGACTTAGCCACCACCAAAGAAGAGGACGGATCCGAACGGAGCGAAGCCATTCCTCCTTCATCAGCTCACCCGAGCTCAAGAACACCTCATCTCTTGAGGCTGTTCATCCACTGTACTAGTTCATCCTCAGCCCCTCGAGGCAATCCACCAAAAGGCTGGAGTAGGGTATTACACCGCAAGGTGGCCCGAACCAGGATAAACTGTTGTGTCTCTCTGTCTCTTTGAGCTCACGCGCTAGGCTGTGAGGATCGCGAGTAGGCAGGCTGGGTAGGTTGAGATCTCCACACGCACCCGAGTGTTCGAACCTCTGAAGGGTTTGCGGAACACGAAATCCGACAGTACGTGTTGAGTTCATAGGGATGAGTGTATGTGAGCATCTACATTTGCACTGATACTAAAAAAATACACAAGTTAGTTTTTGCGTATGCCCTAACAAAACAATTAGATAGAAACTTAATTAGCCCTACATGTGTAAAAATATAAAATTTTAAAAACTTGTAGCCGTGGATTTTCTGTCCCGTGTTTGGTTACAGCGGGCCCGGGGCCCGTAATCAGATTACGATTTCCCAACCTTTATATCCCTTCTTTTTACTGTCACCCGTGTCGAAATTTCACCAACCTTCACTGCATCAATCATGGACGCCTTCTGCTTTCCAAAAATCGGCCTAAACTGCGTGTCGATGATATAACATGCTAGTTCAAAGATTCTCCCTTCACTTTGCGTACACGTACACTTCACAATTTTGGTGCCAAAAAGACTCCCGTCGCCTCTTTTGGCCCAACGACGGCACAGGCCTCGGCTGCGCATGTGAGGAAAGCACGAAAACCACCATGGACCCGGCGCACACGGACCTTTCCACGGCATGGAGAACGATCGTCGGGCAGGCGGCGCCACACGTAGGCTCCGCATGGGATCCCACGGGCAGGCCCCACGTGCCCCTACCGCGCCCGCCCCTCGAGCTATAAGTACCCGCGCTTATCCCACTCCGGTTCCACCCACCTTAAGCTCTGAGAAGCTACCACACACACACACACACGCACCGCGCACGAACGCACGCGCGCACCCCCTGAAGGCCAGCTGCTTGTGCCCGTGCGCCGTCTCGCCGGAGCTTGGCGTTGGAACGAGACCGGGAGCTTGCGGGCTTCGCGTACGTTACACGAGCTCTCAGCTGGTTCTCCGGCCGGGCTTGCTTGTTTGGCCGTGCGCAGCGCGCCGAGTGACATGACGACGAGCCAGGACGTGGTTGTTTCGGAGATGGGCATTGGGCCGGGTGGGGCGGCCATGCCGGGCTCCGGCGCCGCGGGCCTCTTCGCGTGCCGCAGCGCCGCCAGCGCCGGAGCCATGTCCATGGGGCAGACGTACCGCGACCTCGCCGCCGCCGCCTCGCGCTCCGCGAACTGCACATGGGCCGAGCTCGAGGCCATGCGCGCCGCCTCGCCCACCCGCTCCCGCCCCGGCACCGACGTCGACGAGCTCACGGCCTGGATGGTCAGTCCTGCTCATCCCTCCTGCCTCCACGGCGCGCGTCGTTTTTTCACGGTGCATGGCTGTTGCCTCCAGGCCGGTGGTGATTCTAACCTTTCTTTGGTTCTCTTGTGCTCTGAGCAGAGGAAGCACCCGTCGGCGCTAGGCAAGTTCGAGCAAATCGCCAGCGCGTCCAAGGGGAAGAAGATCGTCATGTTCCTGGACTACGACGGCACCCTCTCGCCCATCGTCGCCAACCCCGACGCCGCCTACATGAGCGACGCGGTAAGTCACTCCCCGCCCCTGCAACATACAACGTTTCCACGGCCGTCCGGCCAGCCTGAAAGAAAAATAAAACCAAGGCTATGTTTGCTGATCGATGTCGTCTCCCCGGCCTCGTGGTGCTGTATTTGTGCAGATGAGGGAGGCGGTGCGCGACGTTGCCAAGCACTTCCCGACGGCGATCGTGAGCGGGCGGTGCCGCGACAAGGTACATTCCCCGGGCCACTTCACCTCTCTCTCTCTCTCTCTCTCTCTCTCTCTGCCGAATCAAGCGACTAGCCCGTGAGTGCGCGTGATGATTGAACTCTGGCTTTGTTCTCGCGGCGGTGCAGGTGCACAACTTCGTCGGCCTCTCCGAGCTGTACTACGCCGGCAGCCACGGCATGGACATCAAGGGGCCAGGCTCCAATGTATGCCCATTCCCCCTTCATCGCCGTATATAACATCTACTCTCTACGACGATCCTTAATTAACCCTTTTGATTAATCTCACCTCATGCCAATCTGCAGCCGGAGTCTGTGCTGTGCCAACCTGCAAGCGAGTTCCTCCCCATGATCGATGAGGTACTTAATTACACTAGCAGCCACTTGAATCAATTTACCTTACAAATGAGGAGAAGAACACATGTCCATTCGTGTTTATCTAGCCGGTGGTGCACGAGGAGGCTAGCTAATGATGGTGAATCACATTTTTGTCAGGTGTACAAGGTGCTTGTGGAAAAGACGAAGTCCACACCTGGAGCCAAGGTGGAGAACAACAAGTTCTGCCTGTCCGTCCACTTCAGATGTGTGGATGAAAAGGTAGGCGAGCCTTACTCTACCTTGGGAAACCCAACCACTTCGCCACTTAATTAACAGGCATGCCGCATCATGTGCGGTTAGTTTAGTTACCATCCGTCCTCGATCGTCGTCTCGTCTGAAGTCTGAACTAACCACTCTCCTCCCCTGCATGCAGAGATGGAACTTCTTGGCTGAGCAGGTCAAGGCCGTGATCAAGGACTACCCCATGCTGAAGCTCACCCAAGGGAGGAAGGTGAGTTATTGTTTAATGCCTTGCTGCCGATGAACTCGGCCATGACCACAGCATTAGTTGACCTTTCCCTCGTGAAGATCTTGATCAAGATTGGGACCTCCATTTGTTTACAGGTCTTCGAGCTCCGGCCCAGCATTATGTGGGACAAGGGCAAGGCGCTGGAGTTCTTGCTTGAATCGCTAGGTACGCACGCAACGACGACTCCACATACTTATATATCTTCCGTTCGTGTCAGTGTCACGACAGTCGTTTTCGGTCCCGGTTTCTTTCTGTTCACTTGCGTTTCACACCACTGTCGTTTCGTAAATTTTTTAAAAGAAACCGTGCGCTGACAGACACCCTGCCCCATCTCTCCAGGATTCGCCAGCTGCAGCGACGTCCTGCCGGTGTACATCGGCGACGACCGCACCGACGAGGACGCCTTCAAGGTGCTGAGGAAGAGGGGCCAGGGCGTGGGGATCCTGGTGTCCAAGTGCGCCAAGGAGACCAGCGCGTCCTACTCGCTGCAGGACCCGGCGGAGGTCATGGAGTTCCTGCTCCGGCTGGTGGACTGGAAGCGGAGGTCGTCGGCGCCGCCCATGGTCCGGCCGCGGGTGTAACCCCGGCCGGCCCACCAGCTATAGCCTAGCACAGATCCAAGACGCCGGTCGGGTCGACCACCGGTCAATCCAGCTCGTCGCGATCGGTGTCCCGTCATGCCAACACTACCCCACCCCCACCCCACCCCACCCCGCCCAAGTTTTCTCTGATGGTTCTCTGGTGGCCTCCGGAGCAGACCCTGCGGTGGTTACGTGCATGTTCTTCGGTCGAGCCCCCGTGGAAAACGATCGGAGGCCCACGCAGCTCGCTCGCTCGCTTGCTCCCGAACTGCACGCCTTGTGCTGGGGGCTGCAGCAGCTACAATATAACACAGTGACCGACCGACCGTGTCTACCTAGGCACTACTGCTGGTCTACTAGTACTCTACTGTACTCCCTTGTTGTTTTTTGTCCCACGGGCTCGGAAGGCACATGCAAAGCTACCTGCCGTTCCCAGACCCGGCCGGCCTTGACGAGAAAGAAGGTTCTCCGTGTTATTCACCCATGTAACTAGCTAGGATCGCCCTCTGTCCAGCGTTCAATTGTCATCTCTGTAAAATGCAGTAATGGAATCAGTTAACAGTGATTATTTCCTACTACATCATGTGCATGCATGGGTGTCAGCTTGTCTAATCTCTCGCTTTGAATATGATCTCGTTCGTTCGCTGCGGTAAAGATATAAACTACACGTCTACACACATACGTACGTACACTGATGGATGTGACCATGAGCGAACGGTAAGAAAAAGAAAGGTTGCACCGTACAGCGTACAACACCCTCTCCAGGAGGCATGTGAAGGGCCTGTTGCGTGATCTCCCTGCAGGATCACCTGCCGCTTCTTACCGCGACAGGCGGCTCCGGTTAATCTCGTAGAATACTTTTCCAATATGGCTCCTGATTCGTGTCAAGCTGCCAGCCGTGCTTAGTGGCCGCGCATAACCGCATTGCTTGTGCGAGCTCGTGATGCTACTGTACAGCTAGCTAGCAGGGGAGAGCTTGTGTTTGTTTTTTCAGCCTGTATTGTACTGTACTACGGGAACAGCGAATAAAGATGGTCATTTGTACTATAAATACTATACAAGTACTGTGTATCAGATGATGAGATCTACACGCAGCCACATATACAAACTCGTGCTGTGGATTCGTCCATGATTCCGTGATCGGGACAAACCATAGGCGGCCGGCCGGCCGGCTCGTCCAGCCATGCACGCCGATGCTGTGGTCCTGGCTACCTAGCAGCTTAGCTTTGCTGCTTGCTGCTCAGTGACAGTGTGCACGCGAGTATTGTATACACCATGAATGCATCTTTGAATATTCAGGGCAAGTTCTAGAGATGATCAGATTGGCCGGTAACCTGGCACGCTATTAGGCGCATCCGTAATTAACAATCCCTGTAGCTTGTGGACTTGATTAGGCCGCAACTCGCCTTGGGCGATCACTCATTAGTATAGCTCAATCATGATTAATCAATCACTTAAGTCAGTGATGAAGCCATCCTCTAGCTAGCTGCTCCCTGCCCAGATGATTCCTCATGCACAATGATTCGGTGCATATTCTCATGTGGCCGCACGGCCGTATAGTACATTTCCAGAGCACTATAGCTCATGTTCTGGCGCTGAAAAGGGCCGCTAGCTAGGACTACTGCTGCTGCTCGAAATGTTTGCCTTTTTATTAGTATAGGAAATCATATGGATGCAAAGCCAAGAGAGTTGACTGTTGGGGACCGCCGGCATATCATTGGTGCGGTGTTACTGACAGGCATCCATCAACTTTTTTTCCCTGCCCCAAAAGAAGGTTTCTATGACACCAAAGGAGCAAATGCAGCTGCAAATCGAAGCACTGCCAATCGGACGCGCACAATAATGCGCCTTCTCTGGGTCTGGGTCTCGGCTGATATTATTTGTAGGGTTCCTCACCTGTTTGTCCTCCTGCATGCATGCGTAGCACATAGTACATACATATATGACTGTATCAGTGACTCTGCACACAATAGAGTACTATACAGTAGTGCTGCTGGAGCCAGCAAGGCCATTAGTGGTTACTGCTCTACATATACATTCTGATGGATGCAGTTTATGGTTGGCCGCCACTGTGGTCTGCATCTTTTTTGCGTTTTTAAATGAAATTCAGTTGGCAGTTCAGCGCATCTGATACTACTGTAGCTAGAAACATCCACCAACAACCGATCGAAACACTTGGAATTGAATACTGCATCGCTATCAAGCCCGCGGTCACCGCAGCCAACCAGAAAGCACCTACGCATCCCCTCTCCCTCCCATCGAACGAGCCGCAGAAACCCATCGTGCTCGATCTGCAGTCTTTGATGGTCACAGCAGCTAGCTCAAGGGTATAGTGGCACTGTGGCAGTAGGGTTTGGACCCCCGCCTTTGATCCTAAGAAAAGCTGTTCCGAGTGGCCTCGTCAGTCGTACTTTACTATGTCTTATTTTTGCCTTAATAATTGGGAGGATGCACCCCATTGGCTCGGCTCAGCAGCACAAGTGTATTTTCCTAGCTGCTCTAAAACCAGCAGGTGATAAAAATATGCTACTGGCTACTGCTGCTGGTATCCTGCACCGACGACAGCGAGGAGAGCTGCTGCATTGCGACGGCGATGTTGATGCGTATGCATATGGCGTTTTCGGTGTCGTGTTCATCATACATATGACCGAGCCATTGTTACTGCGCTGTCACCATCTTATCTCTCCCTGCAGCTAGCTAGCTATATATATATATATATAGGAAAAATGCATCCTACTACCGGGTGTAGATACACCCATTTCTCATATACTATCATGTGGTAGTATATACTATACTTTATTATTTTTAGTATGTTCATATACTATATCTAAGATACTCCAAAGTGAGTCATGTGAAAAAATTGCAAGTGAGCTCATGGTTTATTGTATTTGTGAAATACATACATATTTATACGCGAAAGAGAGTATTCATAAAATATGATACATACTACCAAAAAAGTAGCATGTATACCACATAAACATTCTTATATACTATATACTACGCCTACATACTCTCTAATATGATAGATACTACCTAAAACGTATGATACACCCGGTAGTAGGATGCATTTTCCCTATATATATATATATATATATATATATATATATATATATATATATATATATATAGAGAGAGAGAGAGAGAGAGAGAGAGAGAGAGAGAGAGAGAGCATGATGTCCAAAAAAAGCTACCTATATAGCAAAAAAGAAGAAGAAAATGCAAGCGGTGGGAGTAACAGAAAATGCCCAAAGAGCGACTAATCTCAGGTCCCTGCGCGCATGCATGATGATCGATCCACGACTGATCACGAGGTATACAGCTAATTGCCCACGCTGTTTCCTATGTTCCTACACTACAACCCAAGCCAACATGCCACTACTAAACCCACATAAACACATTGAGATCCCCCATTTAGCCCAAAACCCCACGGCTAAGTTAACAAGAGGGAGGATCGGCGCCAATAGAATACGGGATGCAACCATTATAGGGTGCAGGGAAACAATGCTAGTTTATACGGATCCAAGCTGCTTTGCGTGGACGTATATTTTACGCGCGCCAAAGGCCTTGGAGGAGAAAGCTGGCTGCTGCCCTTGAACGGAGGGACATCGGCGAGCCCCACATGGCTCCCAGGTGGAGAGGAGAGATCTCTACCCGGTAGTACCTGCCTGCCTGCTGCTATTCGCCTAATTAAACAATCTTGTAGTACACTTCATATCATGGGCACCAGCACGCTATATAGTTTCACAAGCTTCAGTATATATTGTTGCACTACGCCTACGCCAGCTGGTTAATTACATGGACTGCTTCGGTAGTTGAGTGAGCTTGTCAACTGTAGCGGAGTTCCATGCAAAAAAAAAAACTATAGTGGAGTTGAGTAAGTGCGTTTAGATCACTATTACAGAGGGAATAATTATTAATTTCCACACTTCGGAGGTTAATTTACATGTGTTGTTTGTGTTGCTACTAGTATCCTTTTGCAACGTTTCAATTCCACAATGGAGTTGGAGTGTGGAAGTAAGATCTTGTTGGCAAGAAAAAGGGTTGAAAGCAAGATCACAGACGAGAACAAAGGGAGTCGAGAAAAAGGAGCAATTTATGTTTGAGTGATACTGCCCTACTACTACTAATATGCCTTTTTTAGGTAGATCAAAAGGAGGGTGGTGACTGGCGATCGAGGCACAAATTATGTGTAAAGGAATCTGATGGTTGAGAAGGGAGTTGGAATCCATTAAAGGCACGGTGCTTTTTCTCTTCTCTGCAGCAACACCTGCGGGCTAAGTCTATATAGACTAGAGACATTTGACAAGTGTCCCCCCAGCTCACACTAATTTTGCCTCCTTTCCTATGTGGAAAGCTGCAGAGTCCACTGTGCTTTATAGCTCATGATTGGTGGATGCCTAATCCCCGTATAAAAATAACTAACCCTAGATGGCCCTCATTATTGGTGCATATGCCGCCTGGCCCTCGCGCCTGGCAGTAGTAGTACGTTCGAGTAATCGGGTTGAGTTACGCTTGACGAGTCAGTCCATTGCTTCCTTGAGCTTCAACTCAACCTACTAACTCTGTCCTGGTTTATTAGTCCTCCTCTAGTTTGAATCAAATTTTGACCTCTGATTTAACTATCAAAAAACAAGTTATATACCTTAAAAATAACATTATTGAAAATCTCTTTCAAATATGAATCCAACAATATAAGTTTTGTGACATACAAGTTATAATTTGTTAGCCAAATCTACGGTCAAAGTTTTACACATAATACGAAGGTCATTTGTTAGCCAATAAACCCGGACGGAAGAAGTACAGTAGGCAAGAATGCATGCAATGCAAGCACAGCGCCCGAGAATCTAGTGGCTGCCAATGATGGACCTAATCTACGTACGTAGCCAGGTGTTCCCGCCAATGCCAGATCTTTTTATCCCCATGCTCGCGTGCCGGCAGCCTTCTGCATTACTACTATACTAGCTTATGCTACCAACTTGCTCCAAAAGCTTTGGCAAACGTACAAACCCAGGCTCGGCCCCGGTCTATAGCCTTGCATAAGTTGATACTCCATACCGGTTAGCTAGCTAGCTATAGCAAGCTAGCCCCACTGTACGTGGCAATGTAGCATAGCATGCATAGATCAAATCTTGCATATATGCAAGAGTGATAGTGGATAGTGTATCGAACCTAGATGAAATGATGCGTGGATTATTATAGTTGGCTTTGGCTAGTGGTATAAAATTACCACGCGCGTGCGTTTGCATTGGTTCCTCTCGTGCGTGCGTTGCTTGCAAGCCTCTCGAACTGTCCATCTACCGGAGAAAGAAAGGAAGAAAAGTGGCAGCGGCGTGCATGGGCTTGAGTTGACGACAACTACTGTGCCCGCGGCTTTGGCGCCGGCGTGCCGGCCCTGAACTCACGCGCGGGAGCGCAGCTTTTGGTTGGGAGGGGGGCCGTGCGGCGTCAGATGTGTCGCGCGCTCGCATCGCATGTGGCCGCGGCCTGCATGCAGGGGCCTCGCATCGCATCGCATCGAGTTAATTGCACAGAAGTACCACAATTCGGGCATCACATGTAGATTGGTACCACGATTGCTAATTTTTACGTGTCAGTATCAACATTCGTCCAATTTTTTACAAATTAGACTAAAACGCGTATTTATACGTATTGACAGTGTATCTGACCGTTGGGGCCCGTCAGGTGCCGACGTGGCATATTTTTTGCAGAAAACCCCTTGGCTTTATATTTCGCATAAATGCCCAATTTTTCGCAGGAAAACCGCCATTGAGAGGGACTTTTATTTCGTTCGCGAGTTTTTCGCGGACTTGTTCGAAAGTTTCCGGCGAATTGAACAAATAAATATCCGGAACGAAAAATCAGGTGCCGACGTGGCATATTTTTTGCAGAAAACCCCTTGGTTTTATATTTCGCATAAATGCCCAATTTTTCGCAGGAAAACCGCCATTGAGAGGGACTTTTATTTCGTTCGCGAGTTTTTCGCGGACTTGTTCGAAAGTTTCCAGCGAATTGAACAAATAAATATCCGGAACGAAAAAACGGGCGCGCGCGCGATTCGAACCCGCGACCTGCAGGTGTGCCGCCGGGCACGCTAGCCACTACGCCACAGCGACGCTGCTGACTTGATACAGGCGAAAGTTTTATTATACTAGCACACACACGCTGGGCCGGCAGCCGGGCCAAGCAAAGCCTGCAATATTTTATGAAAATCCATCATGTCTAAGAAAATGTTCACCATAAATTACAAGAAATTCACCTTGCATTATGTCAAATATATTCATCATATCTTTAGAAAATTGTTCAACGTATTTAAAAAAATGTTCAGCATAAACAAATAAAATGAAGGAAAAATGCACATCATCAGCAGGTTTCGAACCTGCGACCAGCAACACGCAAGCGGAGAGCTCTAGCCACCAGGCCACAGGTGTGCTCTCTTTCAAAGGCGGGCAGTACCTCTTTATACAAACAATAAGACGCTGGACCGGTGGTTGGGCCAACCGAGGCCTGTAATAATTTTTGCGTTTTGCTGGGGCTCGTTCGTTGCCCAGGTTTCTTTTCGTTTCTTCATCTTTTTTCATTCAATGAAATTGATCATTTTTGTAATATATGTTGAACAATTTTCTTAATATATGTTACCAAAATTATTCAACATATATTAAGATTTTTTAACTTATATTGATCATTTTTGTAATAAATATTCACCGTGCATTATGTAAAAAAATTAATAGATGCAAAATGATCATAACATTTTTTAAGTTTATAGTGAACTTTTTATTCTGCGATATTTTTTTGTAAATAAACACTAAACATTGAACATTTTTTTATATACAATGATTTTATATAAATATTCGATGAACTTTTTTTGTATTATAAAACCATTTGTCACCTATATACTGAACTTTTTTAAAACGATGAAAGTTTCAATCTCGGGTTCATATTTCTATTTGTCAAAAAATAACACATGTAGTAATCTGCATGTTTACCAAACTAATATTTTTCTCAAAGATAATGCTATTAATACAGCCTGTGTAAAAATAAGAAAAAATGATCATTTTGCATCTATTAAAAAAATGATCATTTTGCATCTACTAAATTATTTGTAAAATAATATTGCAGGCTTTGCTTGGCCCAGCTGCCGGCCCAGCGTGGGTGTGCTAGTATAATAAACATTTCGCCTGTATATGGTTAACAGTGTTGCTGTGGCGTAGTGTCTAGCGCGCCCGGCGGCAGACCTGCAGGTCGCGGGTTCGAATTGCGCGCGGGCCTGTTTTTTCGTTCCGGTTATTTATTTGTTCAATTCGCCGGAAACTTTCGAACAAGTCCGCGAAAAACTCGCGAACGAAAAAATAATCCCTCTCACTGGCGGTTCTCCTGCGGAAAAATGGGCATTTATGTGATTACATATAAAGCCAAGGGGTTTTCTGTAAAAAATATGCCACGTCGGCACCTGACGAACGGGCCCCAACGGTCAGATACACTGTCAATACGTATGAATACGTGTTTTAGTCTAATTTGCAAAAATTTAGACGAATGTTGGTACTGACACGCAAAAATAAGCAATCGTGGTACCAATCTGCATATGATGCCCGAATTGTGGTATTTCTGTGCAATTAACTCCATCGCATCGCATGCATGGCTTTTTCCGCGCGCGGGGGAAAGCTAGGAGAGAGTCGACACGGACGTCGGGTCGACCACCGATTGATCGGCTTATTAGGCTAGGCCCCGGCGCGCGGTGCTGGCTGGCCGGCCGGGTCCAAAAGCTAGCGGCCGCGCGGCATGGGGAGGACACGGTCGGTCGTCACGTACGTACGCCGACGCGTGGCGTGTCGCCGGCGGGGGCCTCCACACGGTCGACTCGTACGTGTCGTCTCGGCCGTGGCGGCTGCGGGTGGGCACCTGACCGTGACTGATGCGTCCGCCGCCCCAACCACGAGGTGGTAAGGTCGGACGCCGGCCGCGGTTTGCCGGGGCGTACCGGTGGTTTTCTCTGAGCCGAGCACGAGCAGCCAGGGTTGCATGATGGGTCGCTCACCCTCTTGCCTGTTCTTTTCCTGGGAGATCTTCGCGTCGTATACTAGTAAACTTAAGCGGTTGACTCATTGACTGGTAGTCTAGCTAGTAAACTCGATGGGCGACGAGCACGGCCGGCAGGCTGCATGCGCGCGAGCATGTGCGTGATCCGGTTGTCTCTCCAACGCGATCGGTTGTGCGCGCGCCGTGCGTACGTGAAGATTCGTCGTGTGAATTTGTTTATGCGCGCGCGCAGATAGGGGCGGCGTGCTCGCACAGATCGACGCGCGTACGTGTTGGCTCGCCATAGGGGCCGTAGCATTAGCATGCATGTGACTACTCCACAGGTTTATCCATCTGATGAGCCATCCTAGCTGATAATTGTGCGTACAGTACGTGCCTCCGCCTGATGGTACCCGCCCGAGTCCTACCTGTGTGCTTGTCTTGCCCTAGTTTCTGCTTCCTAGCTAATCGCCCAAATATAGATAGGATTCTGGTGTACAATCGACCATTTTTCTTATAGTACACACCCAAAGTCATGTGGGGTGTCGTTTAAAAAGAATTTTCCCTACTGCACGATCATGTGTAGTGGACAGGTCACATGAGTTGTTGATATTGGCTTCCTTTTTTTTTTTGCGAAGAGATATTGGAAAAACATGCAATTGTAATCTCTGTTGGTGACTATTGGAAACTAGCACACGCTTAATGATGATCTGAAACACTGAAGCGAAAATGTAGTAACTTTAGCACCACCCTCTATATACTAATTAACTCACGGGTTGTTGCTCAATCATGGAAGGAAACATATGCAGCTGCATATCTGGAGTAAGTTTTCCTAGACAAAACTTAATACTTGTCTTCAGTTTCTCCAGCGCCGCGATGCACTTCAAACATCCGTCTCAGAGGTGTATGGTGCCAAGCGAAATCACACATAACAGCAGCAGAAAATTAGCAGAGATGAACACCTGTATTTTTATATGGAAAACCCTCCAACTTAGGCTAAAAAAACACGGGCCTGTCAGTGTTGGAGATATGCCCTAGAGGCAATAACAAAGTGGTTATTATTATATTTCCTTGTTCATGATAATCATTTATTATCCATGCTATAATTGTATTGACCGAAAACTCAAATACATGTGTGGATACATAGACAACAACATGTCCCTAGTAAGCCTCTACCGGACTAGCTCGTTGATCAAAGATGACTATGGTTTCCTAGCCATGGACATGAGTTGTCATTTGATAACGGGATCACATCATTAGGGAATGATGTGATGGACAAGACCCAAACTATGAACGTAGCATATGATCGTGTCAAGTTTATTGCTATTGTTTTTTGCATGTCAAGTATATGTTCCTATGACCATGAGATCATGCAACTCACTGACATCGTAGGAGTACCTTATGTGTACCAAACGTCGCAATGTAACTGGGTGACTATAAAGGTGCTCTACAGGTATCTCCGAGGATGTTTGTTGAGTTGGCAAGGATTAAGACTGGGATTTGTCACTACGTATGACGGAGAGGTATCTCAAGGCCCACTCGGTAATACAGCAACACAATGAGCTTGCAAGCCATGTGACCAATGAGTTAGTCACGGGATCTTGTATTACAGAACGAGTAAAGAGACTTGCCGGTAACGAGATTGAACTAGGTATGGAGATACTGACGATTGAATCTCGGGCAAGTAACATAATGATAGACAAAGGAAACTACATACGGGATTAGCTGAATCCTTGACATCGAGGTTCGACCGATAAGATCTTCGTAGAATATATAGGAACCAATATGGGCATCCAGGTCTCGCTATTGGTTATTGACCGTAAAGGTGTCTCGGTCATGTCTGCATAGTTCTGGAATCCACAGGGTCTACACACTTAACGTTTGGTGACGATATAAATATAGTTTAGTCATTATGGTGGTTACCGAAGTTTGTTTGGAGTCCCAGATGAGATCCCGGACATAGCGAGGAACTCCAGAATGGCCCGGAGGTGAAGATTGATATATTGGATGAAGGGTATTGAAGTCCGGAATTGTTCCGGGGGTACCGGGTGATGACCAGCATGACCGAAAGAGGTTTCGGGGGCCTCAACAAGTGTTGGGGGCCTCATGGGCCTAGAAGAGGGGGCACACCAGCCCACTAAATGGCTGAGCACCCCCCTCACCCCATCTCATGTAACCAGGAGGGGTGGGGGCGCCCCCTAGGGCTGCCCACCACTTTGGCTTGGGGGCCAAGTCTCCTAGGGGGAAAACCCATCTAGGGTTTCCCTGTTGTGGCCGCCGGCCCTAGATGGGATCCACTAGGGGCGCCCCTCTCCCCCTTCCTTCTATATATATATAGAGAGAGAGAGGTAGAGAGAGGGTAGTCACACACTTCCACGCCACGGCGCTGCCCCTCCTCTCCCTCATAGCCCTCTTCCTCTCTGAAGCGCTTAGCGAAGCTCTCCTGAGATTCCACCACCACCACCGCCACCACGTCGTCGTGCTACCGGAGGACTCGAGCTACTACTTCACCATCACTCGCTGGATCGATGAAGTGAAGGCGTCATCAAGCCGTATGTGTGTTGAACATGGAGGTGCCATTCGTTCGGCACTTGGATTGGAGTTTGCGGGACGGGCCATAATTGGATCGCGAAGACGTTCGACTACATCAACCGCGTTTCTTAACGCTTCCGCTTAGCGCTCTACAAGGGTATGTAGATCCAATCTCTCCTCTCGTAGACGGTCATCTCCTAGATTGGATCTTGGTGACCGTAGGAAATTTTTTGTTTCCCATGCAACGTTCCCTAAAAGTGGCATCGTGAGCTAGGTCTATGCGTAGATGACATCACGGGTAGAACACAAAGGAGTTTGCGGGCGTTCATATTCAATTGCTTCCTTCCTTGGTATTTTCCTGATTCGGCGGTATTGTGGGATGAAGCGGCCCGGTGCAACTTTACATGTCCACGTACATGAGACCGGTTCCATCCACAGACATGTGACTTTGTTGCATAAAGATGGCTGGCGGGTGTCTGTCTCTCCCACATTAGTTGAATCGGATTTGACAAAGGCGGTCCTTGTAGAAGGTTAAATAGCAACTTGCATATCACCTTGTGGCTTTGCGTAGGTAAGAATCATTCTTGCTAGATACCCATAGCAGCCACGTAAAACATGCAACAACAATTAGAGGATGTCTAACTTGTTTTTGCATGGTATGTTGTGATATGATATGGCCAAAGACATGATAAAATGTATTTGATGTATGAGATGATCATGTTTGTAATAGTTTATATCGACTTGCATGTCCATGCATACGGCAACCGGCAGGAGCCATAGGGTTCTTTTTAATTATTGTATGACCTGCATGTTAATCATTAAGCGCTATGTGATGCTTTACTTTATCGCTAAGCGGTAGCAATAGTAGTAGTAGCATGGTTGTCCTGACAACCCCGACGGCGACACGATGATGGAGATCATGTAGGTGCTTTGGAGATGGAGATCAAAAGCACGAGTTGATGGCCATATCATGTCACTTATGATTTGCTTGTGATGTTAATCCTTTTATGCATCTTATTTTTCTTAAGATGATGGTAGCATTATAACGCGACCCCTCACAAAAATTTCAAGATAAAATTGTGTTCTCCCCAAGTGTGCACCGTTGCGGAAGTTCGTCGTTTCAAAGCACTGCGTGCTGATCGGGTGTGATAGACTCTACGTTCGCATACAATGGTGCAAGCCAGTTTTACACATGCAGAACACTTGGGTTAAACTTGACGAGCCTAGCATGTATAGACATGGCCTCGGAACACAAGAGACTGAAAGGTCAAACATGATTCATATAGTTGATATGATCAACATGGAGATGTTCACCATTGAAACCACCTCATCTCACGTGATGATCGGACTTGGGTTGGTGAATTTGGATCGTGTTACACTCGGACAACCGGAGGGATGTTGATTTGAGTGGGAGTTCTTAGGTAATATGATTAATTGAACTCATTTATCATGAACAATAGTCTAAGTTATCTTTGCAAATTTATGTTGTAGATCAATGGCCCGCGAAGTAGCTCCCCTGTATTTTAATCTGTCCCTAGAGAAAGCTAAGCTGAAAGATGATGGAAGTAACTTGGTGGGCTGGGCCCGTAATATGAGGATTATCCTCACGGCTGCCCAAAAGGCTTATGTCCTTAATGCATCGCTTGGTGCGCCACCCCCTTCAGCGACTGTGGGTGTTGTGAACGCCTGGCAGTCGTGTGTTGATGACTACTCAATAGTTCAGTGTGCCATGTTGTATGGCTTAGAGCCGGGAATTCAAAGGAGTTCTGAACGTCATGGAGCATATGAGATGTTCCAGGAGTTGAAGTTTATCTTTGAGAAGAATGCCCGGATCGAGAGGTATGAGACCTCCGATAAGTTCTATGTCTGCAAGATGGAGGAGAACAACTCTGTTAGTGAGCACATACTCAGAATGTTTGGGTACTACAACCGTCTGGCTGAGTTGGGAGTTGAGCTCCCTCCAGAGGCTGTCAGGGACAGAGTTCTTCAATCGCTACCACCTAGCTACAAGAGCTTTATGTTGAACTATAACATGCAAGGGATGAACAAGTCAGTCTCCGAGCTGTTCGCGGTGCTAAAATTCGCTGAGTCAGACATCCAGAAGGAGCATCAAGTGTTGATAGTGAATAAAACCACTAGTTTCAAGAAAGGCAAGGGAAAGAAGGGAAACTTCAAGAAAGGTGGCAAAGCACTTTCTCCTCCCATGAAGACACCCAAGGCTGGACCCAAGCCGGAGACTGAGTGCTTCTATTGCAAGGAAACTAGTCAGTGTAAGCAGAACTGCCTCAAGTATTTGGCTGACAAGAAGGGGGCCAATGTCAACAAAGGTATACATGATATACATGTTATTGATGTGTACCTTACCAACTCTCGTTGTAGTGCCTGGGTATTTGATACCAGTTCAGTTGCTCACATTTGCAACTCAAAGCAGGAACTACGGAATAGAAAGAGGCTAGTGAAGGACGAAGTGACGATGCACGTGGGAAATGTTTCCAAGGTTGATGTGATAGTCGTCGGCATGCTCGCTCTTTGATTACCATCGGGATTAGTGATGAACCTTAATAATTGTTATTTAGTGCCTGCATTGAGCATGGACATTATATCTGGGTCTTGTTTAATGCAAGACGGTCACTCATTTAAATCAAAGAATAATGGTTGTTCTATTTATATGGGTAATATCTTTTATGGTCATGCACCCATTGTAAGGGGTTTATACTTATTGAATCTCAATAGTGATGATACACATGTTCATAACATTGATGCCAAAAGATGTAGAGTTGATAATGATAGTACCACTTTCTTGTGGCACTGCCGCTTGGGGTCATATTGGTGTAAAGCGCATGAAGAAACTCCATGCTGATGGACTTTTGGAGTCACTTGATTTTGAATCACTTGACACATGCGAACCATGCCTCATGGGCAAGATGACTAAGACCCCCTTTCCGGAACAATGGAACGGGCAAGTGACTTGTTGGAAATCATACATACTGATGTGTGTGGTCCAATGACCATTGAAGCGCATGGTGGATATCGTTACTTTCTCACCTTCACCGATGACTTGAGTAGATATGGGTATATTTACTTAATGAAGCATAAGTCTGAAATGTTTGAAAACTTCAAGCAATTTCAGAGTGAAGTTGAGAATCATCATAACAAGAAGATCAAGATCCTAGGATATGATCAAGGGGAGAGTATCTGAGTTATGAGTTTGGTAATCACTTAAGACAATGTGGAATCGTTTCATAGTTGATGCCACCTAGAACACCACAGCGTAATGGTGTGTACGAACGTCGTAATCGAACCTTATTGGATATGGTGCATTCTATGCTGTCTCTTGCCGATCTGCCACTATCGTTTTGGGGTTATGTGTTAGAGACAGCTGCATTCACTTTAAGTAGGGCACCATCTAAGTCCGTGGAGACGAAACCGTATGAATTGTGGTTTGGCAAGAAACATAAGTTGTCATTTCTTAAGGTTTGGGGTTGTGATGCTTATGTCAGAAGGCTTCAGCCGAAAAAGCTCGAACCCAAAGCGGACAAATGTGTCTTCATAGGATACGCAAAAGAGACAGTTGGGTATACCTTCTATCTCAGATCCGAAGGCAAAGTGTTTGTCGCTAAGAGCTGGTCCTTTCTCGAGAAGGAGTTTCTCTCGAAAGAATTGAGTGGGAGGGAGATAGAACTTGATGAGGTTGTTGAACCTTTACTTCAACCAGTGAGTAGTGCAGCGCAGAAAGATGTTTCTGTCACACCTACATCAGTTGATGAGGAAGCTAATGATAGTGATCATGAAGTTTCAGATCAAGTTACTATCAAATCGTAGGTCGACAAGGGTACGTACAGCTCCTGAGTGGTATGGTAACCCTGTCTTAGAGGTCATGTTGTTGGACAACGATGAACCTACGAGCTATGGAGAAGCGATGGTAGTCCCGGATTCCGACAAATGATTAGAGGCCATGAAATCCGAGATGTGATCAATGTATGAAAATAAAGTATGGACTTTGGAAGTATTACCCGAAGGGCGAAAGGCCATTCAGTTCTAAGCGGAGCAGCGTGACAGGATCTACAGGTGAAGTGGAGTACACGCTGCTTCGGAAGCAGCGCATGAAGTGAAGGAAATATGCCCTAGAGGCAACAATAAAGTTGTTATTTATATTTCCTTATATCATGATAAATGTTTATTATTCATGCTAGAATTGTATTAACCGGAAACTTAGTACATGTGTGAATACATAGACAAAACATAGTGTCTCTAGTATGCCTCTACTTGACTAGCTCGTTAATCAAAGATGGTTATGTTTCCTAACTATAGACATGTTTTGTGATTTGATGAACAAGATCACATCATTAGGAGAATGATGTGATGGACAATACCCATCCGTTAGCTTAGCATTATGATTGTTACAGTTTCATTGCTACTGCTTTCTTCATGACTTATACATGTTCCTCAGACTATGAGATTATGCAACTCCCCAATACCGGAGGAACACCTTGTGTGCTATCAAACGTTACAACGTAACTGGGTGATTATAAAGATGCTCTACAGGTTTCTCCGAAGGTTTTTGTTGGGTTGGCATAGATCGAGATTATGATTTGTCACTCCGTGTTTCGGAGAGATATCTCTGGGCCCTATCGGTAATGCTCATCACTATAAGCCCTCCAAGCAATGTAACTAATGAGTTAGTTGCAGGATGAAGTATTACAGAATGAGTAAAGAGACTTGCCGGTAATGAGATTAAACTAGGTATGATGATACCAACGATCGAATCTCGGGCAAGTAACATACCGATGACAAAGGGAACAACGTATGTTGTTATGCGGTTTGACTGATAAAGATATTCATAGAATATGGAGGAGCCAATATGATCATCCAGGTTCCGCTATTGGTTATTGATCAGAGGTGTTTCTCGATCATGTCTACATAGTTCTCAAACCCGTAGGGTCCGCATGCTTAACGTTCGATAACGATTGTATTATGAGTTATGTGTTTTTGATGACCGAAGTTTGTTCGGAGTCCCGGATGATATCACGGACATGACGAGGAGTCTCGAAATGGTCTAGACATAAAGATTGATATATTGGAAGGCTATGTTTGGACACCAGAAAGGTTTTGAAAGAGTTCGGCCATTTTTCGGAGTACCGGGAGGTTACCGGAACCCGCCGGGGGATTAATGGGCCTTATGGGCTTTAGTGGAAAAAGGAGAGGAGGGCCGCAGGGTGGCCGCACGCCCCCCCATGGCTGGTCCAAATTGGACTAGGAGGGGCGGCGCCCCCCCCCCCTCTTTCCTTCTCCCTCTCCACTTCTTTCCCTCTCTCCCTCTCTTGGAAAAGGAAGGGGACTCCAACTAGGATTGGGAATCCTAGTTGGACTCCCCCTATAGGCGCGCCCCTCCTAGGCCGGCCTCCTCCTCCTCCCTCTTTTATATACGGTGGCTGGGGGGCACCCCAAAGCACAACAGTTGTTCTCTTAGCCGTGTCTGGTGCCCCCGTCCATAGTTTAACACCTCGGTCATAACGTTGTAGTGCTTAGGCAAAGCCCTGCGCCGGTAACATCATCAACACCGTCACCATACCATCGTGCTGACAGGACTCTCCCTCGTCCTCAACTGGATCAAGAGCTCGAGGGACGTCATCATGCTGAACGTGTGCTGAACACGGAGGTGCTGTGCGTTTGGTACTTGGATTGGTTGGATTGTGAAGACGTTTGACTACATCAACCACGTTACTAAATGCTTCCGCTTTCGGTATATGAGGGTACATGGACACAATCTCCCATCTTGTTGCTATGCATCTCCTAGATAGATCTTGCGTGATCGTAGGAAATATTTTGAATTACTACGTTCCCCAACAGTGGCATCCGAGCCAGGTCTATGCGTAGATGATATATGCACGAGTAGAACACATAGAGTTGTGGGCGATAATAGACATACTGCTTACCACCAACGTCTTACTTTGATTCGGCGGTATTGTTGGATGAGCGGCCCGGACCCACATTACATGACCACGTTTGTGAGACTGGTCCTACCGATGTGCTTCACACACAGATGGCTGGCGGGTGTCTGTTTCTCCAACTTTAGTTGAATCAAGTTTGATTATGGCCAATCCTTGTTGAAGGTTAAAATAGCACACTTGACGAAAAATCATTGTGGTTTTGATGCACAGGTAAGAACGGTTCTTGCTAGAAGCCCGCAGGAGCCACGTAAAACTTACAACAACAAAGTAGAGGACGTCTAACTTGTTTTTGCAGGGCATGTTGTGATGTGGTCAAGACATGATGTGATATACGTTATTGTATGAGATGATCATGTTTCGTAGAAGTTATCGGCAACTGGACAGAGCCTTAAGCCGGTGATGATGGAGATCATGACGGTGCTTTGTAGATGGAGATCAAAGGCACAAGATGATAATGGCCATATCATGTCACATATTTTGTTTCATGTGATGTTTATCTTTTATGCTTTTTATTTTGCTTAGTGCGGTAGCATTATAAGATGATCCCTTACTAAAATTTCAAGGTATAAGTGTTCTCATTGAGTATGCACTGTTGCGACAGTTCTTCGTGCCGAGGCACCAGATGATGATCGGGTGTGATAGGCTCTACGTTCACATACAATGGGTGCAAGCCAGTTTTGCATATGCAGAATACTCGGGTTAAACTTGACGAGCCTAGCATATGCAGATATGGCCTCGGAACACTGGAGACCGAAGGTCGAGCGTGAATCATATAGTAGATATGATCAACATAGAGATGTTCACCATTGAAAACTACTCCATCTCACGTGATGATCAGACATGGTTTAGTTGATATGGATCACGTGATCATTTAGATGACTAGAGGGATGCCTATATAAGTGGTAGTTCTTAAGTAATATGATTAATTGAACTTTAGTTTATCATGAACTTAGTCCTGATAGTATTTTGCAAATTATGTTGTAGATCAATAG
Organism: Triticum dicoccoides; assembly: GCF_002162155.2. Classification (NCBI taxonomy): domain Eukaryota; kingdom Viridiplantae; phylum Streptophyta; class Magnoliopsida; order Poales; family Poaceae; genus Triticum; species Triticum dicoccoides. Next base: position 581,017,765 of record NC_041391.1, on the reverse strand, counting down.
CTCGCATTGTAGCTTCCCTATGTTTTTTTATATGTTCCTAGAGAAAACAAAGTTGAAACATGATAGTAGCAATGATGCAGACTGGGTCCGTGATCTGAGGTTTATCCTCATTGCTGCACAAAAGAATTATGTCCTTGATGCACCGCTAGGTGACAGACCTATTGCAGGAGCAGATGCATATGTTATGAATGTTTGGCTAGCTCAATATGATGACTACTTGATAGTTTAGTGCACCATGCTTTACGGCTTAGAACCGGAACTTCAAAAATGTTTTGAACGCCATGGATCATATGAGATGTTCCAAGAGCTGAAATTGGTATTTCAGACTCATGCCCGAATTGAGAGGTATGAGACCTCTAACAAGTACTTTGCCTAAAAGATGGAGGAGAATTTTTCAGCTAGTGAGCATGTACTCGGGATGTCCGGGTACTACAATCGCTTGAATCAAGTGGGAGTTAATCTTCCAGATAAGATAGTGATTGACAGAGTTCTCTAGTCACCATCACCAGATATTGGAACTTCGTGATGAACTATAATATGCAAGGGATGACGGAAGCAATTCCCGAGCTCTTCGTGATGCTAAAATCGACGAAGGTAGAAATCAAGAAAAGGCATCAAGTGTTGATGATTAAACAAGACCACTAGTTTCAAGAAAAGGGCAAACGGAAAGAAAGGGAACTTCAAGAAGAATGGCAAGCAAGTTGTCACTCCTGTGAAGAAGCCAAAGTTGGACCTAAGCCTGAAACTGAGTGCTTCTACTGCAAATAAAATGGTCACTTGAAGCAGAACTTGTTGGGGATATAACTATTTGTATGACCCGCCCAGGAGGGGCCGGGTTATACTTACAAATATTATTGAAGCCCAAGACCCAGGATAGAGATGGCGGTTCAGTTAAGGGCCCAAAGCCCGGAGGCGACTTAAGGCCTGTAGTGATAAACCGCCATGTATACATGACTTGTATTGTAAGGCAAGGATAGTTAAGAGACCGAGCCGGTCACTGTTTATGAGTCGACCGGGACTCTGTAGAGCCGTTGGGCATCGACCTCTGTATATAAAGGGACGACCCGGCGGCAGTTTAGGGAAAGTAACATCAACTCGAGAGCTTGGTCAAGCGATTCGCTCCCTGGTTATCGAGACATAAGTAATGCCACTCAAAACTGGATCGTAGGCTTTTACCTTCACCGTAAGGGGCCGAACCAGTATAAACCTCGTGTCCTTTGTCCCGATTAACCCCTTTAAGCTTCCTAGTTGCGATGGCTCCACGACTAAGTCCTTTCACTAGGACATCTGCCGTGACAATTCCACGACAGTTGGCGCCCACCATGGGGCCAGCGCACGGTGGATTTGATTTCTTGAAGGGCAGCTTTGAAGGGCTCAAGGGATACGCTGTGGGCCGGATGACCAAGAGTCATCGCGGAAAGCTCTACATCGACGACTCGGGCTGGGGCCCTGACGCCGGCTCAATTGAGTACGGGTACCGGGTCCCCTTCGGCGGAACTCACGTCTTCATCGGCAAGATCAGCGAGCCGGGCCCTGAGCCGGACATCTGCACCGACCTCGTCGAAACGGCTCATCGTGCGAGACCCGCCCGGGCTCCGCCTGCTGTGAAGCGTGCCTTCGTGGGATGCATCCACAGAGGGCTCTCTGAAGGATCTGCATCTGACGGTGCGACGGCCATCTACTCTGATGGAGAGTCATCCACATGTGAGACAGATTCATTGTATCAACTGCAAGATGGCGGGCTTGGGGGCTGTTCCGATGGCAGCAATATTCCGGATTGCCTCGAGCCGCCGAGCAAGGTTGGAATCTTCATGGCCGACACATAACCTATCCAAGACTCCACAACTGCGGCGACCATGACCTTCGGGTCAGCAGCAGCCGGGGCAGGAGGCCCTATGCGCTCGTCAACTCAGGTGTTGATGGATCTCACAGATAAGCTGACTGCTCTGTTAACCGCTGTGGTCAACCTGGCGGATCAAGATCGACATGATGCGGAAGTGGCACAGTTAAAATTGGATATGGTGCAGGCTAAGGAAGACCTAGCAGCGGAAGATGCCAGGTTAACCGCAGAGCGGGCGGCTCTGGATGCTCAGGCTCAGTGGATTTAGGCACAGACTTTCCGGCTCACGCAAGATCAGAACGTGTCTAATGAGGTCATGAGGAGAAGACATCAGAAGACTCAGTCTCGACTCCCTTCGGTTTATGATCCTAGAAACCTCTTTCACACACCTGGTGCAGGGCCCAGTAACCCGCCGTGGCTCTCCCCGCGTACTAAGGCAGACCGGGTTGCAACACCCGTGGTCGGGGCGCCGGTTCAGCCACAGGTGATGGGGCCTCCCCGCGTGAACAGTGCTCCACCTCAGTATGTACCAACACCTCTAGGTCACTATTCTAACCCATTGGAGAATATGACAGCGGCGACGACACGGCTGGCGGCTCTCCCAATTGATAGCGACTCTCCGGCGGCGGTTGAAACCCGCCGGGTCATATAACTTCTTCAGATGGCCTTAACATAACGGGAGGCATACTCATACAGCCGGGACATGATCCATTCAACCACTCGTCCAAGCCGAAGCCCGAGTTATAGCAGGAACATGGTCTCAGCGGTTGTCTCAAGCAACGTCCGGCATCGTAACCAGCCAGGCGGGCATGACCCGGCGCGCCATGGAGCCTTTAACTTGGTAGATCAAGATAGAATACGTCAAGAGGCTGAGCGGGCGGCTCAGCAGGTGGCTAAGCTGACGGCTTACCAGCTGTATCCGGCTTATCCGACGACTTCTATCGAGGCAGGTGTGGCCACCAGGACCGGAGGAGTCCCCTGTCTAGTGCCGGCTCTACGTAATGAGCGTTTGCCCAAGGATTTTAAGGGACTTAGGAAAGTGCCGAACTACACGGCCGACTTACAGCCCGGGGCATGGATTGAAAGTTACGAGATGGCTATGGAATTATTGGAGGTTAGTGATGCTGCGATGGCCAAGTACTTCACCATGATGTTGGATGGGACCGCCCGCACTTGGTTGAAAGGCCTACCACCTAATTCAATCAGTTCATGGGCGGAGCTAAAAGCCCGGTTCGTCCAGAATTTCAAGGATAAGTGCAAGCAGCCTATGTCAATTGTGGATTTGACGAATTGCAAGCAGGAAGAGGGCGAATCTACAACCCATTGGGTGCGCCGGGTTAAAGCCATAATACATTCATCCGATAAGATGGATGCCGGCTTTGTAGTCTTAATGCTGGAGAAAAATTGCCGTTTTTTGCCTCTGAAACAAAAGCTGAGGCGGCTCAAGCGCGATTGTAATTATATGGGCACGCTGATGGCGACTCTGGTCAAGTACGCCGACTCTGATAGTACAAAGGATCCCGAGTCTGATGATGAAAATATAGGGAAGGGAAAGAAGAACGGCAACGGCAAGGGCCCTCAGCATAACCCGGCAAATCAAGGAGGTAATAAACATAAGGCTGATGGTAGTTTGGATTTTCTGGCTAACACTGGTGCGCAGGGCAACAACCAACGGCATAAGGGGAGACCACCTCCCCGGTCTGGCGGGTCAGGCCCCACACTTGAGCAGTTATTGAACAAGCCCTGTCCAAGGCACGACACTCAGCAGAAGCCGGCTACCCATCTATGGAAGGACTGTACGATCATGGAGGCCTTCAAAAATTCCAACATGTTCGATGGTAACAATGGGTAGAGAGGCGGCTCAGGTGGCGGCGGTTTTCATGGCCCGGGCGGCGGTTCAAACCCCAATTTTTAAAATTCTCAAGGCAATTAAGGTGGATATAACCAACAATCTGGCCAGGGTGGTCAGCAACAGCAGCAAGGTGAATACCACAGCCATCCGAAGCAGCTGAATAGTGGGCAATATCATGTGTTTACCACCAATTTATGCAAACGAGACCAGAAGCTTCATAAGAGGGCTGTGAATGCTGTTGAGCCGGCAGTTCCTCATTATTTGAGATGGTCTGAGCAACCTATTCTATGGAGTAGGGAAGATCACCCTCCCCAGGTTGATAATCCGGGTCACTTAGCCTTGGTGGTGGCCCCTCAGGTGGGTGGATATAAATTCACCAAGGTACTCATGGATGGAGGCAGCAGCATCAACATCCTCTATTATGAGACCTTCCATCGCATGGGGCTAACTGATAAAAAGCCTTAAGCAGTCCAACACTATCTTCCATGGCGTCGTGCTCGGTAAATCGGCATATCCAGTCGGTAAGATCGAATTGGAGGTAACCTTTGAGGATGAATATGACTCCAGGGCCGAGAAATTGACGTTTGAAGTAGTCAAGATCAAGAGCCCATATCATGCTCTGTTTGGGCGGTCGGCTTATGCCAAGTTCATGGCACGACCGTGTTATGTGTATTTAGAGCTCAAGATGCCGGGTCATAAGGGAACCATCACGGTGCACGGAAGCCGGAAGGTAGCCTTGGAATGTGAAGAAGGCGACGCGGCCTATGCTGAGTCGGTTTGGGCAACAGAAGAGTTAAAATTCTACAAGGACAATGTTGATCCGGCGGATATGACGTCTTTGAAAAAGCCAACCACAGAGCATGAGCCGGTCATGTAGTTTAAGTCGGCCGATGATACTAAGCTTGTTGACTTTGTTCTAGGCGACTCATCCAAGCAGTTCAGTATCAGTGCTAATTTGGATCCCAAATGGGAAAGCGCGCTCATCGAGTTCATCCTTGAGAACCAGGACATCTTTGCGGTGGAAACCTTCTGACATGCCAGGTGTACCTAGTGAACTCGCTGAGCACACTCTTAATATTGATCCAAAGTTTAAGCCGGTTAAGCAGTTTCTTCGGCGGTTCATTGGGGAGAGGCGGAAGGCCATTGGTGAGGAGGTAGCCTGACTCTTAGCAGCTGGGTTCATCATTGAAGTTTTTCATCCAGAGTGGTTGGCTAACCCGGTTCTTGTGCTTAAGAAAAACGGCACTTGGCGTATGTGTGTGGATTACACAAATTTAAACAAGGCTTGTCCAGCTGATCCCTTCGCTCTCCCTCGTACTGATCAAATCATTGATGCTACGGCAGGTTGTGAGCGTTTGAGTTTTTTGGATGCTTACTTTGGTTATCATCAGATCAAGATGGCAGTTAAGGACCAGAAGAAGACGGCGTTCATTGCTCCGTTCGGAGCTTTCTGCTATGTATCAATGCCTTTTGGGCTCAAGAGTGCCCAGGCGACTTACCAGCGGTGTGTGCAGAATTGTCTTCATAATCAAATTGGGCGCAATGTTCATGCTTATGTGGATGACATAGTAGTGAAATCCAGAGAGAAGGAGACCTTGATAGATGATCTAAAGGAAACCTTTGACAATCTTCGGGTTTACAAGATGATGCTTAACCCGGCTAAGTGTGTTCTTGGTGTGCCTGCAGGCAAGCTTTTAGGTTTTCTGGTTTCTAATAGGGGCATCGAGGCTAACCCGGAGAAGATAAAGGCCATCACCTCTCTGGCTAAACCGGCGTGTATTAATGATGTTCAGCGTTTGGCGGGGCGTATCGCTGCTTTAAGCTGATTCATAAGACGGCTAGGCGAGAAGGCAATATGCTACGTCTTGAGCTTGCGTTGGTTTTCCTTGAAGAGGAAAGGGTGATGCAGCAATAGTAGCGTAAGTATTTCCCTCAGTTTTTGAGAACCAAGGTATCAATCCAGTAGGAGGCTCCTCAAAAGTCCCACGCACCTACACAAACAAACAAAGAACTCGCAACCAACGCAATAAAGGGGTTGTCAATCCCTTCACGGCCACTTGCGAAAGTGAGATCTGATAGAGATAGTATGATAAGATAAATATATTTTTGGTATTTTATAATATAGATTGGAAAAGTAAAGATGCAAATAAAAGTAGATTGAAAGCTTATATGATAAAAGATAGACCCGGGGGTTATAGGTTTCACTAGTGGCTTCTCTCAAGATAGCATAAGTATTACGGTGGGTGAACAAATTATTGTCGAGCAATTGATAGAAAAGCGAATAATTATGAGATATTCTAGGCATGATCATGTATATAGGCATCACGTCTGCGACAAGTAGACCGACTCCTGCCTGCATCTACTACTATTACTCCACACATCTACCGCTATCTAGCATGCATCTAGAGTATTAAGTTCATAAGAATAGAGTAACACATTAAGAAAGATGACATGATGTAGAGGGATAAACTCATGCAATATGATATAAACCCCATCTTTTTATCCTCGATGGCAACAATACAATACATGCCTTGCTACCCCTATTGTCACTGGGTAAGGACACCGCAAGATTGAACCCAAAGCTAAGCACTTCTCCCATTGCAAGAAAGATCAATCTAGTAGGCCAAACCAAACTGATAATTCAAAGAGACTTGCAAAGATAACTCAATCATACATAAGAGAATTCAGAGGAGATTCAAATATTTCTCATAGATAAACTTGATCATAAACCCACAATTCATCAGATATCGACAAACACACCGCAAAAAGAGTTACATCGAATAGATCTCCAAGAAGATCGAGGATAAGATGGTATTGAGATCCAAAAAGAGAGAAGAAGCCATCTAGCTAATAAATATGGACCCGAAGGTCTGTGGTAAACTACTCACAACTCATCGGAGGGGCTATGGTGTTGATGTAGAAGCCCTCCATGGTTGATTCCCCCTCCGGTGGAGCGCCGATGAAGGCTCCAAGATGGGATCTCGTAGATATAGAAGGTTACGGCGGTGGAATTAGTTTTTCATTGGCTCCCTGGATGTTCTCGGGGTACGTGGGTACATATAGGAGGAAGAAGTAGGTCGGTGGCTTCCCGAGGGGCCCACGAGATAGGGGGGCACCCTGTAGGGGTGGGCGCGCCCTCCACCCTCGTGGCCACCTCAGCTGCTTCTTGACTTGCACTCCAAGTCCTTTGGATCACGTTCGTTCCAAAAATCACGCTCCCGAAGGTTTCATTCCGTTTGGTCTCCGTTTGATATTCCTTTTCTTCGAAATACTGAAATAGGCAAAAAAACCAGCAATACGGGCTGGGCCTCCGGTTAGTAGGTTAGTCCCAAAAATGATATAGATGTGTAAAATAAAGCCCATAAACATCCAAAATGGGTAATATAATAGCATGGAACAATCAAAAATTATAGATACGTTGGAGACGTATCACCATACCACTGTATCAAATGATGAAGAAGACGGATAACTTCGTGTGGAGTGACGCTGCCAACACTGCTTTTGAAGATTTGAAGAGGCAGCTGGCTGAGCCGCCGGTTCTTGCTGCTCTCATAGATAAAGAGCCCTTATTATTATATGTGGCTGCTAACACGCGTGCTGTCAGCGTGGCCATTGTGGTGGAACGCAAGGAGGCAGGCAAGGAACACCCGGTTCAGCGGCCGGTTTACTACATTAGCGAAGTGCTTATTGAGTCCAAGCAGCAGTATCCGCATTGGCAGAAGCTCGTTTATGGGGTGTTCTTGGCAAGTTGGAAGCTTAAGCAATATTTCCTGGGCCACCCCATCACTGTGGTTAGTTCTGCTCCTTTGGGGCATATCATTCAAAACAGAGAGGCCACAGGACGAGTTGCCAAGTGGGCCATTGAACTTGGACCTCATGGTTTAAAGTATGTGCCACACATTGCTATCAAATCTCAAGCGCTAGTGGATTTCATCAATGATTGGACAGAGCTGCAGATGCGTGAAGAAAAGCCGGACAACACATATTGGACTATTCATTTTGACGGGTCCAGGCAATTGGAGGGCTCGGGGGTTGGAGTCGTTTTAGCTTCCCCTCGAGGTGACAAATTTTGTTATGTGCTATGGTTGATGTTTCCCTGCACTAACAATGCAGCTGAGTACGAAGCCTTACTCCATGGTCTCCGGATGGCTAAGGAGATGAGCTTAAGCCGGGTAAGGTGTTTCGGCGACTCGGATTTGGTGGCTCAGCAGGTATTAGGCAAGTGGGATTCTAAGGATCCTCTCATGGCGGCTTATCGCCGTGAAGTTGACGCCATTGCTGGACACTTCAAAGGTTATCAAGTGGAGCACATTGACCGTAGAAAGAATGAGGCGGCTGATGCTTTAAGCCAGCTGGGCTCTCAGCATAAGCCGGTGCTGCCTAATACTTTCTTGGATATTCTGCATAACCCTTTTGTCAAGTTACCTATAGAGGAGGACTCGGCTGTTCCTGACCCGGAAGCACAATTGGTGGCGGCTCTTCATGTCATTCTAGAGTGGACGGTGCCATAATTGGCTTATATGACCTGGGGCGAGTTGCCTGAGGATGAAACCTTGGCCAGACAGATAACCCGACGGTCTAAGTCAATGACGATTATCAGTGGCGAGATGCATCATCGCAGCGTGACAGGGGCATTTCAGCATTGTGTATCCCCTGAAGAAGGCCAAGAAATTCTACATGAGATTCACGAAGGGGATTGTGGTCACCATGCCGGGTCAAAATCACTTGTGGCTAAGGCTTTTCGCCATGGATTCTATTGGCTGATGGCTCATGCTAATGCGGAGGACCTGGTCAGTAAATGTGACGGCTGTCAGAAGTTCTCAAGACGGGCTCATGTGCCGGCTCAAGAATTAAGGATGCTTCCAATTACTTGGCCATTTGCAGTCTGGGGGCTTGACATGGTTGGGCCTTTCAAAAGGTCAAAAGATAAAAAGACCCACCTCTTGGTGGCAGTTGATAAATTTACAAAGTGGGTTGAGGCAGAGCCAGTCAGTAAGTGTGATGCAGCTACGGTGGTTCAGTTCATGAAGAAGGTGATATTTCGCTTCGGCTTTCCACACAACATTAGAACTGACAATGGCACTAATCTGTCTAAAGGCGCCGTGGAAGAATTTTGTCAACGTGAGCATATTTGGCTTGATGTTTCATCAGTGGCTCACCCCCAATCCAATGGTCAAGCTGAGAGAGCCAATCAGGAGATCTTGAAAGGCATCAAGCTCCGGCTTTTGGTCCCCCTGCAGTGGAGCCGGGTTGTTGGGTTGAGGAGTTACCCTCTGTGTTATGGAGCATCAACACTACTCCTAACAGATCTATGGGTTATACGCCTTTCTTCATGGTCTACGGAGCTGAGGCGGTTCTCCCTAGTGACATTCGTCATGACTCACCTCACGTGGCGGCTTATGTGGAGGCGGACAATGAACATGCGCGTCAGGATGCTCTTGACTTGTTAGATGAACAATGGGACTTGGCAGCAGCTTGTTCGATGATTTACCAACAGGACTTGTGCCGTTATCATAGCCATCGGGTTAAGTCCAAAGCCTTTCAGGAAGGTGATTTGATGCTCCGACTCATCCAGGATCAAACTGATGCGCACAAGTTATCCCCACCTTGGAAAGGGCCCTTTGTGGCCAGCAAGAACTTGACCAATGAGTCATATTACCTTATCGATGTTCGAGAGCACAAAGACTTACGTAAGTTGGAGGAGACCCGCCGACCATGGAATATCACTCATCTTCGGCCTTACTACACTTGAGCCATCGGCTCTCCTAGTGTACATATTTTGACAATGTATATATTATGATAAATAATAAAGCATGACCTATGTCCTTTTTTCCTTCCTTAAAGGTAAATTTGTCATTGTTATTATCATTATTATCTGACATGATCACTTGGGGGCTGATCATATTTGATCCTGCTTAACCCGCTTGATCCGGCTTACGATCGTATTTGAATCTAGCCGTTAAAAATTATGATCACTAGGGGGCTTCCTGTTCAAACATAGGTCGTATTCGAACCAAAGAGAACATAGCTGTCGGTACCCTTTTGATTGGCACACTGCCGAGCTCACTAGGGGGCTTCTTGATCGTATTCGAATCATAGCTTAACCCCTTTTGGGAACCGACTTTGATCATATTCGAATCAGAGTCATTAAAAAAACTCTCAAGGTCATTAGGGGGCTTCCTGTTCAAACATAGGTCGTATTCGAACCAAAGAGAACACAACTGTCGGTACCCTATTGATCGGCGCAACGCCAAAGCCATTGGGGGCTACATGATCGTATCCGAATCCTAGCTTAACCCCTTTGGAACAGTTTACTGATCGTATTCGAATCAGCAGCCTTGAATTTTTTTCTATTTTGGTTTAAGTTTTCTTTGGAAGCACCCTTTATTTGAGACTTTTATGAGGTTTACAAGTATAACTGTGGGTATTTTCTAACCCGGCTTAATATTGACTGATGAGTCGCCGATATATAAGTATCACTATACCTTTGAAATTTCGGGTGCGCGAAGACTGGGTTATCACCATTACCGACCGGGTCATATGAACCGGCGGTGCAAATTTAAAAAGGTCGCAGGTGTAAGATCATAGTTGTGTTTTTTACAACAAACTTATCTGTGACTCTTTTATATTAAGTTATTTTTACCCGCCTGGTGGTAAGCCGCCAAGGGATCTTGTGGTGTATTTTCATATGCAGGATAGTTAATAGGTCTGGTCAAGCATACGGTAAGCAGATGAAAAGTAACACGGGTGGATATATAACACGGCAGCTTAATGATAATAAGAATTAAAACGTGCACGATGGCACGGCCAAAATAAAGTTATTTCTATTCTATTACATGACTCCTTGAGTCCAAATGAGTCCGATTGTTTTTCAGTGTGTCACAGGTATGAGCCGCCACGACAGGTTAGCCTTCATGATTGGCCTAAAGCATCCGGGTTAGCCCTCTCCGCGTCTTCGTCCTGCTCCCTTTCCTGGAGGGTTGACGATGACCAGTCAATGTTGTTCAAATCTTCAAATTCAGCTTCATCATCAACTAGGCTGGCCGGGTCAACTTCAGGGGCGAAGGTGTGCTTACGGAGTGGGGGAATCAGACTGGTCACTTCATAGTGAGGTGTTGGAATTCTCCGGTTCTCTTCATCATAACCCGCCTGGTACTTGGTAAGATCTACTTCATTTGCTATCAGGGTAGCCACGGGGCGTATCTCCTTTACGCAAGCGGTAAAATCTGCCTCTTCAAAGGAGTGCCATCTTCCTACAAGCTTGGATAGCCGGTGGCAATGTCGGCCGGGTCTAATTCTGGTAACCAAGCCTTGGCCCGGCTTAAAGCATTTACCGCTCCGGCTCTTGCAGCTGACCATCTCAGTTCATTGAACCGTTGGGGTAGCACAAACAACTTCTTCAAGACCTCTACCAGGAGGGTAGGCACTTCATTTGATAAAGCCACCATGGCTAATGCGCGTTGAGACCCGGTGTACAATTGCTCCAACAGTGTGTATACTGCCTTCAGTTTGATCAGCATGTCTTGGTTCAAATTGGAGCTTCTAGGGCCTGCATAAACATGATCAAGTGAGTCAATTCCAAATTATATGATCAACCGAAAGGATCAAATGTTTAAATGCTTGTAGGGCGACTTACCAAAGATCGTTGTCGGCGTTCTGGGAACGGGGATCCCCAGACTTGCCTGCCTGCGGCCTGCGGTGTGGCTCAAAGGGTGGCCCAGTACGGCCCATCTTCATCAACTCAAGCTCAAGACCCTCGCGAGGGGCCAAGCCTCGCGGGGCGGATGATGCAAGGCTTCCTCAAGAATGGCCTCACCAGGCAGGCTCGCGAGGAGGCGGAGAGATCAAGGCAGGGGTACCTCGCGAGGTGCTCGTGACGCAAGCCATGACGATCGAGACCAGGCGGGCACCAGGCGGGCGCGGGCCTGCACAGTGTCCTTGTTTCCTATTTGGTGCAAAAGGGGCAAGCACAGGCGCGGAGTACCGAGGCATCAGGCAAAGGTTACCATTTCGGTGCAACAAGACCAAGATCAGCAGAGCGGCAGGATGAAGGTCACCATGGATCCCAAGATGGCGTCATCGCCAGTGCCTTTGGCAGCCGAAGACCAACTTTAGTCAGGACAACTTGTACTAGATGTTCCCCTTCAAAATGGCCATTGTTGGCTCCCTTCCCGCTCAATATTTGGGAAGAGGACCAGGGCCTCTATATATGGAGATAGCCACTGATGTCTACTACACAACCTTCTTCTTGTAGACGTTGTTGGGCCTGCAAGTGCACAGGTTTGTAGGATAGTAGCAAATTTTCCTCAAGTGGATGACCTAAGGTTTATCAATCCGAAGGAGGCGTAGGATGAAGATGGTCTCTCTCAAACAACCTTGCAACCAAATAACAAAGAGTCTCTTGTGTCCCCAACACACCCAATACAATGGTAAATTGTATAGGTGCACTAGTTCGGCGAAGAGATGGTGATACAAGTGCAATATGGATAGTAGATAAAGGTATATGTAATCTGAAATTATAAAAACAGCAAGGTAACTAATGATAAAAGTGAGCGTAAACGGTATTGCAATGATAGGAAACAAGGCCTAGGGTTCATACTTTCACTAGTGCAAGTTCTCTCAACAATAATAACATAGATAGATCATATAACAATCCCTCAACATGCAACAAAGAGTCACTCCAAAGACACTAATAACGGAGAACAAACGAAGAGATTATGGTAGGGTATGAAACCACCTCAAAGTTATTCTTTTGGATCAATCTATTCAAGAGTTTGTACTAGAATAACACCTTAAGACACAAATCAACCAAAACCCTAATGTCACCTAGATACTCCATTGTCACCTCGAGTATCCGTGGGCACGATTATACGATATGCATCACACAATCTCAGATTCATCTATTCAACCAACACAAAGTACTTCAAAGAGTGCCCCAAAGTTTCTACCGGAGAGTCAAGAACGTGTGCCAACCCCTAGTGTGCCAACCCCTATGCATAGGTTCATGGGTGGAACCCGCAAGTTGGTCACCAAAGCATACATAAAGAGGCACATGATATCCCATTGTCACCACAGATAAGCACAGCAAGACATACATCAAGTGTTCTCATAAAAGACTCAATCCGGTAAGATAACTTCAAGAGGGGAAACTCAATTCATCACAAGAGAGTAGAGGGGGAGAAACATCATAAGACCCAACTACAATAGCAAAGCTCGGGATACATCAAGATCGTGCCATAGAGGGAACACGAGAGAGAACATGAGAGAGAGAGAGATCAAACACATAGCTACTGGTACATACGCTCAGCCCCGAGGGCAAACTACTCCCTCCTCGTCATTGAGAGCGCCGGGATGATGAAGATGGCCACCGGTGATGGGATCCCCCCCTCCGGCAGGGTGCCAGGAAGGGCTCCTGAGAGGTTTTTGGTGGCTACAGAGGCTTGCGGCGGCGGAACTCCCGATCTATCTTGATTTTCAATGTTTTTAGGGTACGTAGGCTTATATAGGCGAAAGAAGTCGGTCGGGAGGTGCTCGAGGGGTCCACGAGATAGGGGGGCGCGCCCAGTAGGGGGGGCGCCCTCCTATCTCGTGGCCTCCTCGAGGCTCTTCTGACGTGAACTCCAAGTCTCCTGGGTGATAATCTTCCCAAAAATAACGCTGCCGAAGGTTTCATTCCGTTTGGACTCCGTTTGATATTCCTTTTCTTCGAAATACTAAAACAACCAATAAAACAGCAATATGGGCTGGGCTTCCGGTTAATAGGTTAGTCCCAAAAGTAATAAAAACGTGTATAATAAAGCCCATAATCATTCAAAACAGATAATAAAATAGCATGAATGCTTCATAAATTATAGATATGTTTGAGACGTATCAAGCATCCCCAAGCTTAATTCCTACTCGTCCTCAAGTAGGTAAATGATAAAATAAAGAATTTATGAAGTGTGAATGCTAGAGGGTGCACAAGTTTGATCAACGATAATTTCAATCACCCTTTCTAGCATGATAATATGTCATAACAGTAGTTCATCTCATAAAACTTTTCACGATAACGTAACAAGCAATTCACATGTTGAAGCATAGACCATAAACTTCTTGAAAACTAGCAAACTTCATTCTTAGTCATCAAAACAATTGCAATTCATCTTACTTTCAGGAAGAGTCTTTGTCAGAGCTTTGATTTAGCAAACTTCACATACTCAACTATCATATAGTCTTCTACAATTGCTAACACTCACGCAATACTTGTAGTTATGAAGTTTTAATCAGACACAGAGAAAGATTGGGGCTTATAATGTTGCCTCCAAACGTATTCACCTTTGGGTGATGTCAACAATAATAGTTCATGCTAACGTACATCCAATTGGATATATATATCAGGATCACCCTAACACAAAGTGCTTGCCAAAGGATAAAATGAAAAAGGGAAAGGTGAAGCTCACCTTGACTCTTGCATAAAAGTAAAAGCATAAAGTAAAAGATAGGCCCTTCGTAGAGGGAAGCAGAGGTTGCCATGCGCTTTTAGGGTTGGATACACAAAATCTTAATGCGAAAGAACGTCACTTTATATTGCCCCTTGTATATGGACATTTATTATGCAGTCTGTCGCTTTTATTGCTTCCATAACAAGTTCGTACAAAGCTTATTTTCTCCACACTAATAAGTCATGCATATTTAGAGAGCAATTTTTATTGCTTGCACCGATGACAATTTACTTGAAGGATATTACTCAATCCATAGGTAGGTATGGTGGACTCTCATGGAAAAAACTGGGTTTAAGGATATTTGGAAGCACAAGTAGTATCTCTACTTGGTGCTAGGAATTTTTGGCTAGCATGAGGGGGAAAGGCAAACTCAACATGTTTGAATGATCCATGACAATATACTTTAACTGAGATGCGAGAAAACATAAACCATTACGTTGTCTTCCTTTTCCAACATCAACTCTTTAGCATGTCATACGTAATGAGTGCTCACAATTATAAAAGATGTCTATGATAATATATTTATATGTGAAATCTCCCTTCCTTCAATATTCTTTCATGAATTGTTCAAATGACTAATACAATGCTTGCTAACCGTCAATAAATTTACGACATCTACTTCTTAGATGTGAAGTCATTACTCCCCATGAAATAAGCAAATGAGGCATATATAATTTCAGATTTATGATAATCAACTCATTCAACAATTTACTCATAGGATATAAGTGAAGCACACGAGTAAATGAAAAGCTACTCCAAAAAGATATAAGTGAAGATCAATGAGTAGCTAAATAATTATGCAACTATGTGAAGACTCTCTCTCATTAAAGAATTTCAGATCTTGGTATTGTATTCAAGAAGCAAGAAAAACAAAATAAAATGACATTGCAAGGATAGCACAACTCATGTGAAGAAGCAAAAACTTAGGTTCAATCGATACTAACCGATAGTTGTCGAAGAAGAAAGGTGGGATGCCTACCGGGGCATCCCCAAGCTTAGATGCTTGAGACTTCTTGAAATATTATCTTGGGGTGCCTTTGGCATCCCCAAGCTTGAGCTTTTATGTCTCCTTAATCCCTCTCATATCATGGTTTCTCTTCTTTTTATCAAAAGCTTCATTCACAACAAACTCAACAAGAACTCTTGAGATCGGTTAGTATAAACCAATGCAAAACCTTATCACTTTCTACTGTAACAAATCACTAAAATTATTATTCAACATTGCATACTAAATGCCTCTGCATATTTAATACTCCTATCCTCAAATAGAATCATTAAACAAGCAAGCATATGCAAACAATGCAAACATAACAGCAATCTGCCAAAACAGTACAGTCTGTAAAGAATGCAAGAGTAACAATACTTACCTGAATCCGAAAATTATGAACTAATATTACCACTGTAATAAATTTATCAGATCTTAATATGCAAAAAGATTCAACATTAGATCATGCTCTGAATTTTCTAGGGAATTTTTGCAACAGCGGTAAACTTTCTGTTTTCAAACAGCAACATGAATACTAGCAAAACAAGCATGGTAAAGGCTATCCTTGACTTTTTTATTGAAACTAAAGATGTAAAACATTATTTTAACTAACAGAAAGCAAAAACTAGAAAAATAAAATGACGCTCCAAGCAAAACACATATCATGTGGCGAATAAAAATATAGCTCCAAGTAAAGTTACCGATGAACGAAGACGAAAGAGGGGATGCCATCCAGGGCATCCCCAAGCTTAGGCTCTTGGTTGTCCTTGCATATTACCTTGGGGTTACTTGGACATCCCCAAGATTAGGCTCTTTCCACTCCTTATTCCATAGTCCATCGAATGTTTACCCAAAACTTGAAAACTTCAACCACACAAAACTCAAAACAAAACTCGTAAGCTCCGTTATTTTAAGAAAATAAAACCACCACTTAGGTAATGTGATAAACTCATTGTAAATTCATATTGGTGTAATATCTACTGTATTCTAACTTCTCTATGGTTCATACCACTTAATACTAGCCATAGATGCATCAAAATTAGCAAACAACACAATGAAAACAGAATCTGTCAAAAACAGAACAGTCTGTAGTAATCTGTATAAAACGTATACTTATGGAACTCCAAAAATTATGAACTAAACTGCTCGACCTGAGGAATTTGTCTATTAATCATCTTAAAAAAGAATCAACATAAAAGAACTCTTATGTAAAAAATGGCAGCTAATCTCGTGAGCGCTAAAGTTTCTGCTTTTTACAGCAAGATCATAAAGACTTCACCCAAGTCTTCCCAAAGGCTCTACTTGGCACTTTATTGAAAAAAAAGCTGTAAAACATGATTACTACAGTAGCATAATCATGTGGACACACAAAAACAGTAAGGATAAATATTGGGTTGTCTCCCAACAAGCGCTTTTCTTTAATGCCTTTCTAGCTAGGCATGATGATGGCAATGGTGCTCACATAAAAGGTAAGAATTGAAACATAACGGGAGCATCATGAAGCATATTACTAGCACATTTAGGTCTAACCCAATTACTATTCATAGGGATTTTGTGAGCAAACAACTTATGGGAACAATAATCAACTAGTATAGGAAGGCAAAACAAGCATAACTTCAAGATTTTAAGCACATAGAGAGGAAACTTGATATTATTGCAATTCCTACAAGCATATGTTCCTCCCTCATAATAATTTTCAGTAGCATCATGAATGAATTCAACAATATAACCAGCACCTAAAGCATTCTTTTCATGATCTACTAGCATAGGAAATTTACTACTCTCCACACAAGCAAAATTCTTCTCATTCGGAATAGTGGGAGTATCATAAGAGACTTGAACACTAAAAATTGTTTCCACATTAAAAGAGTAATGTTCAGAGAAAGGGTAATCATAATCATGACAAGATTTGTAAATATAATCATCACTACTTTTTATAGCATAAGTTTCATCACAATAGTCATCATAAGTAGCAACTTCGTTCTCATCATAATCCATTGAAGCCTCTCCCAAGATAGTGGAATCATCACTAAATAAAGTTGACACTCTTCCAAATCCACTTTCATATTCATCATAATAAAATTCAACATCCTCCAAAATATTGGGATCACTACTTCCTAAAGTTGACACTCCTCCGAACCCACTTTCATCAATATAATTATCATAAGTAGGAGGCATGCTATCATCATAACAACTTTGCATATCAAAACTTGGGATGCTAAAAATATCATATTCATTAAACATAGCATCCCCAAGATTGGGACAATCATTAATTTCAGCAAATATATTCTCAAATATTTCATCCTCATCAAACATAGCTTCCCCAAGCTTGGGCCCTTTCATATCATAAGCATAATCACTCTCATCATTAAAAATATGGATAGCACCAATAGTAAAGCAATTATCATCATCACAATGAGTAGTAGGAGGAACATCATTTGGGAGGGATACCTTTCTACCTTTGTTGCTCCTTCTTTTATTTTTCTTCTTCACATTATGTGTAGGTTCAACCTTCCTCTTCGAGCTCCTTATTGATGAGATTGGTTGAATAGAAAGCTCCTCCTTGTTACCTGATTCATCATGAGAAATAATAGGAGGATATTGGGAAGTCTCTTCCATTTCATTAGTATTCTCATCATATTCTATTTGCTTTCTTTTCTTTATGTAATTGGCAATATAAGGATTTTCAATGCAATTCACCGCACAAAACATAAAAATCTTTTCTAGATCAATATCAAGGAAATGCTTAAGATTAAATTCTGTAATAGGCTTAGTTAAACGTTTCAACTCTTCATAACCCAAAAGCAATCTAAGTTCATTGTAATGAGAAAGGGAGATCAAATCATCACAATTTTTGGACACAATCCGATCATGAAACAATTTGCATTGGAGATGTAAATGATCTTCTTTATTGCAAAATTCACAATGGGAAAGATATCTTAAATTCTCCGCACTCTTATCTAGCCTTTCTTGCAACCTCTTAGTTTCTAAATACTTATGCTTCTTGCAATATATATCTTCTCTATTTGGTGTGTTCATGCAGACATGCACTCCACAAAAGTTGACATGCTCATAAGATATATTCTCATCATGACTAGAGCAATCATCATTAGTACTGTGGATATTCAAGGAGTTTATACTAACAACATTGCAATCATGCTCATCATTCAGAGATTTAGTACCAAGCATTTTAAAGGAATCTTCTTCTAGCACTTGAGCAAAATTTTCCTTTCCATCAAACTCACGAAAGATATTAAAAATATGAAGCGCATGAGACAAACTTAACTCCATTTTTTTTGTAATTTTCTTTTATAAACTAAACTAGTGATAAAACAAGAAACAAAAAGATTCGATTGCAAGATCTAAAGATATACCTTCAAGCACTCACCTCCCCGGCAACGGTGCCAGAAAAGAGCTTGATGTCTACTACATAACCTTCTTCTTGTAGACATTGTTGGGCCTGCAAGTGCACAGGTTTGTAGGACAGTAGCAAATTTCCCTCAAGTGGATGACCTAAGGTTTATCACTCCGTAGGAGGCGTAGGATGAAGATGGTCTCTCTCAAACAACCCTGCAACCAAATAACAAAGAGTCTCCTGTGTCCCCAACACACCCAATACAATGGTAAATTGTATAGGTGCACTAGTTCGGCAAAGAGATGGTGTTACAAGTGCAATATGGATAGTAGATAAAGGTATTTGTAATCTGAAATTATAAAAACAGCAAGGTAACTAATGATAAAAGTGAGCGTAAACGGTATTGCAATGATAGGAAACAAGGCCTAGGGTTCATACTTTCACTAGTGCAAGTTCTCTCAACAGTAATAACATAGATAGATCATATAACAATCCCTCAACATGCAACAAAGAGTCACTCCAAAGACACTAATAGCGGAGAACAAATGAAGAGATTATGGTAGGGTACGAAACCACCTCAAACTTATTCTTTCGGATCAATTTATTCAAGAGTTCGTACTAGAATAACACCTTAAGACACAAATCAACCAAAACCCTAATGTCACCTGGATATTCCATTGTCACCTCAAGTATCCGTGGGCATGATTATACGATATGCATCACACAATCTCAGATTCATCTATTCAACCAACACAAAGTACTTCAAAGAGTGCCCCAAAGTTTCTACCGGAGAGTCAAGAACGTGTGCCAACCCCTATGCATAGGTTCATGGGCGGAACCCACAAGTTGGTCACCAAAACATACATCAAGAGGCACATGATATCCCATTGTCACCACAGATAAGCTCGGCAAGACATACATCAAGTGTTCTCATAAAAGACTCAATCCGATAAGATAACTTCAAGAGGGGAAACTCAATTCATCACAAGAGAGTAGAGGGGGAGAAACATCATAAGATCCAACTACAATAGCAAAGCTCGGGATACATCAAGATTGTGCCATAGAGGGAACACGAGAGAGAACACGAGAGAGAGAGATCAAACACATAGCTACTGGTACATACCCTCAGCCCCGAGGGTGAACTACTCCCTCTTTGTCATCGAGAGCGCCGGGATGATGAAGATGGCCACCGGTAATGGGATCCCCCCCTCCGGCAGGGTGCCGGGAAGGGCTCCCGAGAGGTTTTTGGTGGCTACAGAGGCTTGAGGCTGCGGAAATCCCGATCTATCTGGATTTTCGATGTTTTTAGGGTACGTAGGCTCATATAGGCGAAAGAATTCGGTCGGGGGGTGCTCGAGGGGTCCACGAGACAGGGGCACGCCCAGTAGGGGGGGGGGCTCCTATCTCGTGGCTTCCCGAGGCTCTTCTAACGTGAACTCCAAGTCTCCTGGGTGATAATGTTCCCAAAATAACTCTGCCGAAGGTTTCATTCCGTTTGGACTCCGTTTGATATTCCTTTTCTTCGAAATACTAAAACAGGCAATAAAACAACAATATGGGCTGGGCCTCCAGTTAATAGGTTAGTCCCAAAAGTAATAAAAAAGTGTATAATAAAGCACATAATCATTCAAAACAGATAATAAAATAGCATGAATGCTTCATAAATTATAGATACGTTGGAGACGTATCAGCCACCACCAAAGAGAGGGGGATCACATCATTGAGAGCCTAGAGAAATCCACCTAGGCAGAACACCGCACCAGCCCAAGAACACCTCTCGCGAGGCTGTTCTTCCCTTGTACTGTTCATCATCAACCCCTGAGGCAATCCACCACACCACACACTGGAGTAGGGTATTACACCACAACGGTGGCCCGAACCAGTATAAACCTTGTGTCCCTTGTGCTATTCATCGTGTAGCTTAGATTCATAGCGAGGCGTTAGGATGTGGATCAGTAGGGGGAAGATCTTCGCACGCACCCCAGAATTCGAACCTTAAGGGTTTTGCCGGAACCCTATATCCGACATTTTGGCACGCCAGGTAGGGGTGTGCCAGAATCTTTCTTCCGTCGTCCCGCGTTCCACCGCTTCGTCGCCTCCATGTCCAGCGACCCGATGCCCAACATTGACCGCTGGGCAGCATGGCCTGCCCACACCGCGCCGCCTGCCCAAGGTGACCTCAA
This sequence comes from Triticum dicoccoides, assembly GCF_002162155.2. Taxonomy (NCBI): domain Eukaryota; kingdom Viridiplantae; phylum Streptophyta; class Magnoliopsida; order Poales; family Poaceae; genus Triticum; species Triticum dicoccoides. The sequence continues at coordinate 580,997,069 of NC_041391.1, read as the reverse complement.
CCCCGCGCCTCAGGCAGCCCGCGCTCCATAGAACGCTGCGGGGCGTGGGCGATGCGGCCAAGCGCCTCCTGCCCTCGCACTGCGGTAGGTACGATCAGTAGCAAAGGCCTCAAACCACGCAACGGCCACAGCACCGCACACCCGATGGGAGCAGGCGAACATGAAGGCCGCGCTCACGGTGGCTTGAGAATTGCTACGGTGCAGGCTCTAAGAAAGCGGCCATGACGTGCTGCTAGAGCGCGTCGCTGAGCTCCTGGATGCCGCTGCTTCAGGGGCACCTCCGTTCTGCGTCCAGCCTCCAACCCAGGCCCCGGGCGGATCACGTGGCGGGCCAATCCGTGCCCGCACGCCTCCGGGCGTACCTCAAGGCTTCATCAACACCAGCTTGGCCGTCAGCGCCGGGCGACAAGCCGCACCGGCACCTCCCCTGGTAAGCGAAGGCATGCGCATCGCTGCCTACGGCCCGGGCGGGCCGCCACCCTACCACCCCCAAGATGGTGCTTCAAGCCAAACTGCATGGAGCATGGGGCACTACGGCGAGGCCTTTGGGGCGGCGACCCCGGTGGCTTCTGTATCCCACATGGTGGATCGGGAGTACGTGATATGTCTCGAACATATCTATAATATTTGATTGTTCCATGCTATAATATTACCTGTTTTGGATGTTCATGGGCTTTATTTTACACATTTATATCATTTTTGGGACTAACCTACTAACCAGAGGCACAGCCTGTATTGCTGTTTTTTTGCCTATTTCGGTATTTCGAAGAAAATGAATATCAAACGGAGTCCAAACGGAATGAAACCTTCGGGAGCGTGATTTTTGGAACGAACGTGATCCGGAGAACTTGGAGTGCAAGCCAAGAAGCAGCCGAGGCTGCCACGAGATAGGAGGGTGCGCCCCCTGTCTCGTGGGCCCCTGGGGCGGCCACCGACATACTTCTTACTCCTATATAAGCCTACATACCCCGAAAACATCCAGGTAGCCACCGAAGAAATATTTCCGCCACGGTAACCTTCTGTATCCACAAGATCCCATCTTGGAGCCGTCGCCCGCGTTCTGCCGGAGGGGGAATCCACCACGGAGGGCTTCTACATCAACACCATAGCCCCTCCGATGAGTTGTGAGTAGTTTACCACAGACCTTCGGGTCCATAGTTATTATCTAGATGGCTTCTTCTCTCTTTTTGGATCTCAATACAATGATCTCCCCCTCTCTTGTGGAGATCTATTCGATGTAAACTCTTTTTGTGGTGTGTTTGTCGAGATCCGATGAATTGTGGGTTTATGATCAAGTTTATCTATGAATAATATTTGAATCTTCTCTAAATTCTTTTATGTATGATTGAGTTATCTTTGCAAGTCTCTTCGAATTATCGGTTTGGTTTGGCCTACTAGATTGATCTTTCTTGCCATGGGAGAAGTGCTTAGCTTTGGGTTCAATCTTGTGGTGTTCTTACCCAGTGACAGAAAGGGTTGCAAGACACGTATTGTATTGTTGCCATTGAGGATAAAAAGATGGGGTTTATATCATATTGCTTGAGTTTATCGCTCTACATCATGTCATCTTGCTTAATGCGTTACTCTGTTCTTATGAACTTAATACTCTAGATGCATGCTGGATAGCGGTCGATGTGTGGAGTAATAGTAATAGATGCAGACAGGAGTCGGTCTACTTGTTGCGGACGTGATGCCTATATACATGATCATGCATAGATAATCTCATAATTATTCACTTTTCTATCAATTGCTCGACAGTAATTTGTTCACCCACCGTAATACTTATGCTATCTTGAGAGAAGCCTCTAGTGAAACCTATGCCCCCTGGGTCTATCTTCTATCGTATTTGCTTTCAATCTACTTTTATTTGCATCTTTACTTTTTGCATCTATATTATAAAATACCAAAAATATATTTATCTTATCATACTATCTCTATCAGATCTCACTGTCGCAAGTGGCCGTGAAGGGATTGAGAACCCCTTTATCGCGTTGGTTGCGAGTTCTTTGTTTGTTTGTGTAGGTTCGTGGGACTTCTGAGGAGCCTCCTACTGGATTGATACCTTGGTTCTCAAAAACTAAGGGAAATACTTACGCTACTATGCTGCATCACCCTTTCCTCTTCAAGGAAAACCAACGCAAGCTCAAGACGTAGCAAGAAGGATTTCTAGCGCCGTTGCTGGGGAGGTCTTCGCTCAAGTCAAGACATACCAAGTATCTATCACAAACTCATCCCCCTCGCATTTACATTATTTGCCATTTGCCTCTCGTTTTCCTCACCCCCACTTCACCCTTGCCGTTTTATTCGCCCTCTCTTTCCCAATCTCCTCTCTCTTTCACTTGCCTTTTTGTTTGCTTGTGTCTCCATGTGCCTTCTATGTGCTTGCATCTTTGTTTGCTAAAAATATATTGTCTCCTCTTGGCTGGCTTCTTTGTGACCTTACTCATGGCACGAAGGGCCCTCTCCGGTTTGTCTTGAGTTTTTGACGATTTGTCTTGAGTTTTTCTCTTCCAAAAAGGATCTTTGGCCTGTAAGAATACACAAAGGGTTATCAGAATAGTGTTAAATCGGAGACGGATCAAAAAGACAGAAGGATAAAATGCTTACCGCTGGCGGTTTGTTGGAGGCATAAAAGGGGCGTAGCCCGGTTTTGCTGCATTCAGTGATCGGTTCGTCCAGCATCTTCTTGACAGACTCAGTGACTTCATCATCAGTTATCTCTATTCATGGTACCGTTGAGGGTCCTTGATGTCCCCGGTATACTCATGCATCAACCTGGTGCGGCGGCTTAAAGGCAGGATACCCCATGAAACCCAACAACGAACAAGGTCAATGTCGGTTAAGCCATTTGCTAGGAAAGCTCGGAGCTTAGCAAGTTGAGGTGCATAAGTCTGTCGTTCTTTAGCAGAGAGCCGTTGAGGCAGTGGATGGCTATTACTGAGCCGGTGAGCACGGTAACCCGACAGAGGGTTTTCATCAGCAGGGGCGGTGTTTTGACAATAGAACCATGTTTGATTCCAGTCTTTAGGGTGGCTGTGATGTTTGGCATGAGGGAAATCGACTTCCTCTTCTGAATCGACACTGCACCAAGTTCAGTATTGGGGCCGTCAGAGAATTCAGTTTGGTGGTTTAAGTGGAAGAAGTCTCGGAAGAGCTCAACAGTTGGTTCTTCTTGAAGGTAAACTTCACAGAACACTTGAAAATTGCATATGTTGGACATAGAGTTTGGTCCAATATCTTGAGGATGGAGTTGGAAGCTAGCAAGTACATCCCGGAAAAACTTTGATCCGGGAGGGCTAAACCCCCGGTCTAGATGCTTGTCAGTGTCAAAACCGGCGGATCTCGGGTAGGGGGTCCCGAACTGTGCATCTAGGCGGATGGTAACAGGAGACAAGGGACACGATGTTTTACCCAGGTTCGGGCCCTCTTGATGGAGGTAAAACCCTACGTCCTGCTTGATTGATATTGATGATGTGGGTATTACAAGAGTAGATCTACCACGAGATCAAGGAGGCTAAACCCTAGAAGCTAGCCTATGGTATGGTTGTTGTTATTGTTGTTGTCCTACGGACTAAAACCATCCGGTTTATATAGACGCCGGAGAGGGCTAGGGTTACACAGAGTCGGTTACAATGGTAGGAGATCTACATATCCGTATCACCAAGCTTGCCTTCCACGCCAAGGAAAGTCCCAACCGGACACGGGACAAAGTCTTCAATCTTGTATCTTCATAGTCTTGGAGTCCGGCCGATGATGATAGTTTGGCTATCCGGACACCCCCTAGTCCAGGACTCCCTCAGTAGCCCCTGAACCAGGCTTCAATGACGACGAGTCCGACGCGCATATTGTCTTCGGCATTGCAAGGCGGGTTCCTTCTCCGAATAATTTGTAGAAGATTGTGAACACCAGGATAGTGTCCGGCTCTGCAAAATAAGTTCCACATTCCACCGTAGAGAGAATAATTTTTACACAAGTTCAATCTGCTGACGTATTTCGTGGCGCGACGTCACACTACAACCAAGCCTTTACTTGAATCGTTTTTATTATACCGCCTCAGCGTGTTTAGCGAAGCGGTTTCCTTGGTACGTCTTGTCGAAGCAGAGATCGTGCTCCCCTTATTCCGGGATTCTCATCAATACGGACGTGGGTAACCCAACCGCGCCATTGATTGCGGTGCTTGGGAGAAAAGCGAGTTTTACCAGGCCGGTGGGGACGCATAGTTTCGTCTGCCCATATATAAGGGGATAAGGATCCACCCCTTTACCTGCGCCTTCTTCCTCCTTCGCTTATCCATCTCCGCGCACTCGAGCTCCAGCGCCCAAGTCCGCACATCTCGCCTCGACCTTCTCCAGCCATGTCCGGAGCGGGAGGAAAGTGGATGGCCTCCTCCGTTACGGAGGGGCACATCGAGAGGCTGCGCGGCGCCGGATACCTGTCCAACGACATCGCGCACCGGCTCCCCAACAAGGGGTAGCTCATCCCCACCCCCAGGCCCCATGAGAGGGTGGTATTCCTTCCCCATTTCCTCCGCGGACTGGGCTTCCCACTTCACCCCTTTGTCCGGGGGCTCATGTTCTACTACGGCTTGGATTTCCATGATCTGGCCCCGAATTTCATCCTCAACATCTCGGTGTTTATTGTCGTGTGCGAGGCTTTCCTCTGCATCCAGCCCCACTTCGGCTTGTGGCTCAAGATCTTCAATGTCAAGCCGAAGGTCGTGAAGGGGAACCAAGCGGAATGCGGAGGCACCATGGTGGGCAAGATACCCAACGTTACTTGGCTCGAGGGTGCCTTCGTGGAAACCATCAAGGGGTGGCAATCGGGGTGGTTCTACATCACCGAGCCGCATGACCCTAAATGGCAACAGCCCCCGAATTCAGATCTGGCATCCCCACATGGCTCACCTCTTGGAAGGAGAGTGGCCTGACTTGGGGCAATTCGGAGGAGCTGACCGGACTCCAAGCCTGTATCTAGAAGCTGGTGGACAAGAAGCTCAAGCTTGTCAACGTAGTCCAGGTCATGCTCATCCGCCGGATCCTCCCGTGCCAACAACGGGCCTTTAAACTGTGGGAGTTCGATCCGGCTCAGCACCGAACCTTGAGCGGGCTCTTAGACACTAGGTACGAAGATGCCTGGAAGGTGCTTTTTAAGGGCGCCGAGGCCCCCGCATCCGCTACCGAAGATCGCGGATTCCGCTCGCAGCGTCAGGCTGACGAGGTAAATGATTTTACCCTTTAAGGGATACTTGTTTTTCATAGTTTGACTCTATGCGGGATCTAAACTCCCTTTCCTTTGACAGGACTGGCTAAGGCCGAGCAGATTAACTGTCCGGCCCCCTTGCCAGAAGACCCAGTGGATGCCCATCTGGCGGGGCTGCTGGTTCCGGCACCCCATGTGGTGCCGGAGAAGAAAGCCAAGAAGGAGGCCATGGGTACTCGAAAGAGTTTCCGTTTTCAGGTGTCCGATGACTCCGAGGCGGACTCCTCCCCCGAGGACGAGGAGAAGAAGAAAAGGGCCTCTCCCCCAGCGGGGGGAGGGAAGAAAAGGAGGGCCTCCCCAACGAGGGAGGCCGAAGGGTCCAAGAAGGGAAGAACTCTTCCCCCGGACTGTTCTGCCAACGCCGGTGATGACAACAAGGATTGGCCTCCGAGGGCCAAGCCCCTGGTGAGACCGTAAGTATCCGGACTCCCGAATGACTTCATGATTTTTATTTTTGCCACTTGGTGTCTTTCTAACGCCGCATACAACCCTGCAGTCCGCCCAAGGACGATCTTCCCACTTCGTCGAGCGGGTCCTTGGGTTCGTCGGATGTGAACAGCACTTCACTTCCAACCTCCTCTTCTCCCCGCGACGCTGATGACATCGAGATGGGATCCCAGAGAGGGACCCATCCTGAGGAGGAGGACCCGGAGGTAGCGCAGGGCGACCTCCCGGACTTCGTGCCAGACTCCGCGCCGGAACCTGCAGTGGTTCCGGAGTCCGGCAGGCGGCCCCTTCGCAAGAAGGGCAAGACCATGGCACCGGCGGCCTCCGTCCAACCGGAGGCGCCGGATAACTTGCTGGAGGCGCTCAACAGTGCTTCCATCAAGGAGGAACACCGCACTGTCATGAGTGCGGTGATTCAGAAGGTCCAGCTCGCCAAAAGCGCGCTGACCGAAGCCTGCAGTAGCCTTCTATCAGGCTTTGAGGTAAAAACATTAATATATGTAAAATAGTACTGCATAGACAGAAGCCCCTGATGCTCGGTTCGGTGTTCGGAAAGAAAAGCCGGACTGAGGATCTAAAAAGATATACGCAGGAGTCATAAAAAGTATGTCGATATGGGATTGCAGGCTACCCTGCTGACCTCTGCCGCACTGACTGCGGAGGTCAATGCTTTGAAGCAAAACCTCGAGCGGTCCGAGAACGAGCTCGGCCGTGCCAAGAAGCAACTCGAGGACAAAGAAGGTGAGTAGCACCTTATTAAATTTGTACCTTACAGAAAAGGATTTGGTTGCAAAAAGAATGACGAGGATAACATGGGTATTGCAGGGGCCACAAACGAGGTGGCAACCCTGAAGGAGGCAGTGTCCGTGGCCGATCGTAATGCGGCCGCGGAGCGCGCCAAGCGAGAGAAGCAGGAGGCGCGGGTGGCGGAGGTACGGCAAGAGCTCCAGGCTCTCGTGGAAAAACATGAGAGTTTGGAGCGTGACTCGAAGATTCGAGAGTCCGAGCTTGCATCGGCTCTTGAGAGTGCCAAAGCCGCTAAGGCCGAAGCCTACAATGCCCTCCAGGAAATCGAGGCGTTGAAGAAAATAGCATCGGGTAAGGCATTTTTCATGCAAAGCAAGCATGTGGATGTGGATTACGTGTTACTTACCCGAATTTGGAGCTCTCCAGGAGCGTTCGCAGATCTGCCCCACAGCGTGTCCAATGCTGCCGCTTTCTACAGGGCCAAGGAGGGGAGCTCAACGGAGAAGGTCTTCTGATCTTAGTATGCTGAGGCCAGACATCCGGTTCCCCTTAGCGACCAGCTGAAGCAGCTGGTCGAGCTCCACAAGGTGTCCGAACAGGCCATGAAGGGCCTCATAGTTCGGCTGTGGCCCAATGAGGCCATGCCTGGGAGCTACTTCAGCCTGGTGCGGCGTCTGGTGGATGCATGTCCATGGGTTGAGGTCATCAAGCGATCCGCCTTTATTGAAGGTGCCCGTCGGGCCCTTGCCCGTGCTAAGGTGCACTGGGGCAAGATGGATGCTGAGAAGCTTGTGACGGACGCGCCACCGCCGGGCAAGGAGTATCGCACGCCCGAGATGTATTACAAGAGTGTCCTGAAGGGTGCCCGCACTATTGCGGGTGAGTGCTCCAATAATGTAATATTTGAGTAAACTCGCATTTTGTTCTCCTGTGCGCAGAAAACTTTGTTCATATGCGCTAAGCAACGCTTGTTGATTTAAAATATTACCTTCTGTGCGGCTGTTTATCAAATCTGAGAGATGGCAAGTCGTCGGCTTCAGCCCCCATGCCACGAGTGCTGGGGTGTTCGGTATAAATTTGAGCACTCTTGTTCCCATATTTGGGTCCATCTAGGGAGGCGCTCAACACGACGAACTAGGCAACCGGACTTATAATGCTTGAACACTCTCACTTAGCCATAGAATTCTATAATTTTAAATTTCGGCGAAGCCCCTAGTGTTCGAAAGACCGAATTCAGGGCGCTATCCACGCCTGGGCCGGACAAAGCCGGTTCCTCGCTCTAAGCAGCATAAGTCTTTAGGGACTCGAAAAAACCTCTCGAAGAGCGACCGGCTCTCGCCTCATCATGACGGTCAGTTTTAGCTTTCTCCACTGAGGCGTTAACCCAGCTCAACTGGGGCGCAATCGCAGTGGTTCTCCCAGTGCTACCTTAGCCGATACAACGGAACGTAAGGTACCAAAACATGGGAGCCGGGCAAACCCAACTATTGACCCAAGACATGATTCGGAGCTGATGGATATAATGCTATAAGTTCAGAGTGCTGCACTTGTGAAAGTGTTCGGACTTATCACACCATGATGTGGGGAACATAAGCCCCTGGTGTTTTTAGCCGTACCAAAGTGTACGGATGCAACATGTCGCAAATGAACATATGTATAAGAAAGAAATGCAATTATAAGCAAAAGGTGTTGCATTGTTTTATTCAAGAAGTACTGCTATGAATGCAGAACGATACAAATAGTGCGATAAGCAAGGGACGGGACTATTAAACATGTCCCCCTCCAGGGGTAGGCTGCGGAGTGGTGTATAAAACAGATTTAATGCTCGTAAGGGAGACCACCTGGATATTCGTCGCGGCCTTTCTCCTTCCCTGGCTGTTGCATCGTGAGTTCGGCCGGTCTACTGCCGGACAGGGCCTCTGGTAAACGGAGTCCTATGGGTAAGAAAAGAAAAAGGAAAAATAAAAAAAGAAATGACACACTTGGGAGCCCCTGATGTGGTTGAGCCGCATTCTGGGCCTGTCGTGGTCGTGCCCCTTCCCCTATGCCCATGCTATCTCCAGAGCGTAATGATGTACGCGAAGGACCAGTCTTGCGATCTTGCGAGGGCTGGGGTTGAGGTCGCATTGCTACGCGTGCTCGGAACGCGCCAGGTGGTCTTGTTGTAGGTTACTTCGGGCGCGTTTGGCCGTGTCCGGTCGCTTAACGGCCGGACTCGAGAATTTCCTTAAGAGGCTGCATTGTACTTCTGTCGCGAGAGCTGCTGTATGTTCCTCCATTCGGAGGGAGCGCTTGGTGTTTCCGTTGACCGTGATGACTCCTCGAGGGCCTGGCATCTTGAGCTTGAGGTATGCGTAGTGCGGCACCACGTTGAACTTTGCAAACGCGGTCCGTCAGAGCAGAGCATGATAGCCGTTGCGGAACGGAACTATGTCGAAGATTAACTCCTCGCTTCAGAAGTTATCCGGTGATCCGAAGACCACTTCCAGTGTGACTGAGCCCGTACAATTGGCCTCTACACCTGGTATGACGCCTTTGAAGGTCGTCTTTGTGGGTTTAATCCTTGAGGGGTCTATGCCCATCTTGCGCACTGTGTCCTAATAAAGCAGGTTCAGGCTGCTGCCGCCGTCCATCAGGACTCTGTTGAGGTGAAATCTATCGACGATTGGGTCTAAAACCAATGCGGCGAATCCGCCGTGGCGGATGCTGGTGGGGTGGTCCCTTCGATCAAAAGTGATCGGACAGGAGGACCATGGGTTGAACTTCGGGGCGACTGGCTCCATCGCGTATACGTCCCTGAGTGCATGCTTCCGCTCCCTCTTGGGTATGTGGGTTGCGTATATCATATTCACCGTCCGCACTTGTGGGGGAAAACCCTTCTGTCCTCTGTTGTTCGGCGGTCGGGTCTCTTCTTCGTCATCGCTATGCAGCCCCTTGTCATTGTTTTCGGCAATTAGCTTGCCTGCCTGCTTGAAAGCCCAATAGTCCCTGTTGGTGTGGTTGGCTGGCTTTTCGGGGGTGCCGTGTATCTGGCACGAGCGATCGAGTATTCGGTCCAAATTGGACGGACCCGTAGTAGTTCTTTTGAATGGCTTCTTCCGCTGACCGGGTTTCGAGCCTCTGAATCCGGCGTTGCCTGCCGTATCCTCATTATTGTCGCCATTAATGTGGCGTTTATTCTTGTTGCGATGTGACCTGCCATTGCGATCCTTGGTATCCGGACTGCCGGAATTTTTGCTAAGGTTGTTGCTGCGAGCTAGCCAGCTGTCCTCTCCCGCGCAAAAGCGGGTCATGAGTGATGTGAGGGCTGCCATGGATTTCGGCTTTTCCTGTCCCAGGTGCCGGGCAAGACACTCGTCGCGGATGTTATGTTTGAAGGCTGCGAGGGCCTCCGCATCTGGACAGTCGACGATTTGATTTTTCTTAGTTAAGAACCGTGTCTAGAATTGTCTGGCCGATTCGTCTGGCTGCTGAATTATGTGGCTTAGGTCGTCAGGGTCTGGTGGTCGCACATACGTGCCCTGGAAGTTATCAAGGAATGCGGCTTCCAGGTCCTCCCAACATCCAATTGATTCTGCTGGCAAGCTGTTAAGCCAATGCCGAGCTGGTCCTTTAAGCTTGAGTGGGAGGTATTTGATGGCGTGAAGATCATCACCATGGGCCATGTGGATATGAAGGAGATAGTCTTCGATCCAAACCGCGGGGTCTGTTGTGCCGTCATAGGATTCGATATTCACGGGTTTAAACCCTTCGGGGATTTGATGATCCATTACTTTGTCTGTGAAGCATAGTGGGTGTGCGGTGCCTCTGTATTCGGAGCTTTGTCTATTGTGTTTGGCCCGGCCGGACTTACTTTGTCCGGCGCGACAGTTGTCGTCACGTATCATGGGGCGCCCACGCGATCCGTAGATCGATCTTGATTGTCTTGCCTTATCCTCCAATATATCTCGCAAGTCCGGAGCACTCCCCTGTGGCCTTGTGCTGTTCGAGCGGTGCCGGGGTACGGTTCTAGTGAAGGGCCTAGAGGCCCCTCTGTCGCGGCCACGAGGTGGCCGGTCAGCCGTATTGTGCTCTGGTGATGCAGGTTTATATGCCTCCTCCTCTTATCGGGGGAGCAACTTGCGTTTAGGGTAGCTTTTGGAGGGGCGTTCGAGCTCATGCTCTTCGGCCGCCAGGACTTCCGTCCATCTGTCGGCTAGCAGATCCTGATCAGCTCTAAGCTGTTGCTGCTTTTTCTTGAGGCTGTTTGCCGTGGCCATAAGCCTGCGTTTGAAACGCTCTTGTTCGACGGGATCCTCAGGCACGACAAATTCGTCGTCTTTGAGGCTTGCCTCGTCTCCAGAGGGAGGCATGTAAATATCTTCCTCTACCTCTTCGTCTGCCGCCCTCTTGTGAGGGCTGGCATCCCCGTCCTCCTGCGCTGAATCTTGCTGGAGGGGGTTGTCTTCGGCACTGTCTGGGGTATTATTATCTCCAGTGCCGGAATCGCCATTCTTGCTGTGGCGGGATTTAGAGCGGCGCCGCTGACGCTGGCGCTTGGGCTGTTTCTTGGAGGGGTCTTCCTCCACTGTTCCTTCGCCATTCCCGTCCTTTGGGATATCCACCATGTATTGTCGTATGATGAGGTGGCTTTCCAGTGCCCAGTAGGCGCTGGTACTTGGTCGTCTCCGGCATCATCGTCCATACCGTCGATGTCTTTGGAGTCGAAGTCTAGCATGTCGGTTAGATCATCGATAGCGGCTACTAAGTGGGTGGTGGGTGGGTCTTGAATTTCTTCGTCGTCCGCATCCCAACCGTCCTGACCGCAGTCCGGCCAGGGCTCTCCTGATAACGAGAGATATTTTAGCGAGCCCAAAATGTCGCCAAAAGGTGAGTGTTGAAAGATGTCTGCGGCGGCGAACTCCATGATCGGCGCCCAATAGGATTCGATTGGTGGGGGCGCGGGAGGTTCGGAGTCCCGCAAGGAGTCCGGCACCTTGGAGTCACGAGCTTCAGAAGGGACAAAGTCAGTATTCGGCTCTATCGCCATAGAGGTTGAAGCCCCCGAGGCGGTGTCTAACCACCCGTCCTCGATCTGCACAGCCGGCTCCGAATCGAAGGTCGGAGCGGACTCGTGTGCGGCCTCCAGGGCACTGTTCGGCAACAGAGCTAAATCATGCCCATCGTGACAGTGCGGCACGCTCAGCTATGGCTCGAATCCATTGAAGATCAAGTCTCCGCGGATGTCAGCCGTGAAGTTCAGACTTCCAAATCTGATCTGACGGCCAGGGGCATAGCTTTCGATCTGCTCCAGATGGCCAACCGAGTTGACCCACAGTGCAAAGCCGCCGAATACGAAGATCTGTCCGGGGAGAAAAGTCTCACCCTGGACCGCGTCGTTGTTGATGATCGAAGGGGCCATCGAGCCTATCGGTGACGACACAAAGGAACTCTCAATGAAAGCACCAATGTTGGTGTCAAAACCGGCGGATCTCGGGTAGGGGGTCCCGAACTGTGCGTCTAGGCGGATGGTAACAGGAGACAAGGGACACGATGTTTTACCCAGGTTCGGGCCCTCTTGATGGAGGTAAAACCCTACGTCCTGCTTGATTGATATTGATGATGTGGGTATTACAAGAGTAGATCTACCACGAGATCAAGGAGGCTAAACCCTAGAAGCTAGCCTATGGTATGGTTGTTGTTATTGTTGTTGTCCTACGGACTAAAACTATCCAGTTTATATAGACACCGAAGAGGGCTAGGGTTACACAGAGTCAGTTACAATGGTAGGAGATCTACATATCCGTAGTGCCAAGCTTGCCTTCCACGCCAAGGAAAGTCCCATCCGGACACAGGACAAAGTCTTCAATCTTGTATCTTCATAGTCTTGGAGTCCGGCCGATGATGATAGTTCGGCTATCCGGACACCCCCTAGTCCAGGACTCCCTCAATGCTGCATAAATACAACCACTTCTCCATCTTGAGGTATAGGAGGACACTCAGGGCTAGGGACTCGCCAGTGAAGGACATCTTTCTTGGCCAAAGCACTAGTTAGAACATATCCATTGAGTTGCGTTTCTATGATCCGGGAAGGAACCCAGTTGCAAGAGGCGAATTGTTTGGCCATTTCGGAAGACAAACTGTAAAAGAGGTGCAAAAGTCAGTTTACGGTTAATGGGTTGATGTGCACAAACCGGTGTTAAACCGAAGGATTTAATTAAAGCATATACTCAAGTTAAGCTGGATACTGCTACTCAAGTCAAGATGGAGGTTTAAGTGAGGGCTAATGGTACCAGGCGGATTATGATTTTCTACAAAGTTAAACCGCCTATATTGGAAGCAGCAGAGCTGAAATTTGTTAAGTGCTGAGGAAACAGGTTTCACAAGATGATGTTATAATTTTGGATCTACCGTGGCCTAGTAAAGGAAATTTTCTGAACCCTAAAATGGCGACATCAGAGTAAAGAGGATCCATATGGATTTGTTCGTGGTTCTAAAGATACTACGATGAGCCAAAAACAAGATTGTAGCTTCGGCCGCAGGAGGAAAAAGCTAGATTGGTCTGGATTCAACAAGATAGTAAAAAAAAGTAAGGACGAAGTAATAAAGCTCGAATGAACACTGATGAATACAGCCAAGTACCGAAAACCTAATGCAGATCTAGGGTTGAGGGAGAAGGGCTTACCAGATTCTTAGGAGCGGCGGAGGAGAGCCGTGGATCTCTGGTGTGTTCAGGTTGATGCAGCGGTCAGGGATGAGGCAGAGCTTTGAGGTCGATGGCGGCGGCGCAGCTGTCAGGCTTAAGCAATGAGAGGAAGAAGAAGAAGCGTGGAAGGGGAAAAGAGAAAGACCCCGGAGCCTATTTATAAGGCGAGTGGATAAAGCAGGCGAGTGCGAGAATCGAGGAGCTGAAGCGGTAAAATGGGGCACAGCTATCGCCTCGATCTTCGGAAGATAATTAAGGAAGGGAATCTTTATAATCTTTTTATACAGAGATGACGTCATGATGATTTACTGCAATTTCAGAAGATGATTTCATGGCGGTTTACCAAATTTTGCAGGAAGAAGACATATCATGGCGGTTTACGAGAACCATAAGAAGATGTTCACAGAATTTTTCTAAGTATTGAAGATTGACATGAACTGGTTCAAATCAACCTGGGGCCTAATGTTGGGGATATAAATACTGAGTGTAAATCGCCCAGGAGGGGCCAGTTCACGCTCAACTATATTGAAGCCCATGAAGACAAAGAATATGGCGCTTTACTGATAAAGCTTAGAGGCCCAGAGCCCAAAGGCGGATTAGGGCCCATAGAGGTAAACCACCATAGTTGTATAACTTGTATTGTAAGTTAGGGAGGCAGAGACCGTGCCAGACACTTGTATGAGCCGGCCTCGGGACTCTGTAAACTGGCCGGGCGTCAATCTGTGTATATATAGGGACTACCTGGCGGCGGTTCAGGGACAAGAAACAACAACTCGAGAGCCAGGCATAGCGTGTTTGCTCCCTGGCAATCGAAACCCCAATAATTCCATCACAACTAGACGTAGGCTTTTACCTTCATCGTAAGGGCCGAACTAGTATAAAACTCTCGTTTCCTTGGTCCAGTTTAACCCCTCTAAGCTAACCCGTCACGATGGCTCCACGACTAAGTCCTTTCACTAGGACATCTGACGTGTTAATTCCACGATAGTTATGGATCCACTTAAAGTGTTCTACTTGGATCATCTTCAATCCTTATGCGCTCGTGCTGAAACCCCAACTAGCCTAGTTGATGGGAAATCTTTAGATGAGCATGCTCATTTTGTGCGTCACCATTTGTCTGAAAAAGGGAGACTCTTATGGGATCAAATAAACGAATTGATGTGTTATGCTTGGAGTCTTTGTGAAATTTGTGATTTTACTTGTTGCTCTAAGAACCCTAAAAACACCTTCCCTACCTACGTGAGTTTAATGAAAATGAAATCTTATCATCTTATGCAAAGGGTGTTCATAGTTACTATGATATCGAACAAATTGAAGAATTTGTTGCTTTTAAGGGTGCTTATGAAGTTGCTTCTTTGATTGAAAAGTATGATATTACTCTCTACGAATCTGAAAATTTTGACATACTTAAATATTGCTATGAAAACTATGCTCATAATGTCTATGTCAAAGAATTTATTGAGAGAATGACTGTTGCTTTGGAAGAAAATAATGATATGCATGAATCTGTAGATAATGATGATTCCGATGATTTGATTGAAATATCCCTTGATGAACATGATGCTTGCTATTCTTGTGGCCATGATGCCAATATTTATGAAGATGAATTTGCTATAGTTCCTTATGTTAAACATGAGATCATTGCTATTGCACCCATACTTGGTAGTTCCTTCGATGAAAAGTTTGATTGCAATGATTTTACTATAAATTCTCTTGATGTCAATTGTGCTAATAATATGCAAAACCCTAAGCTTGGGGATGCTAGTTTTGCTATGTTTACTACTTGTTGCAATGATCATGATTGGGGTGATTCTTCTTGTGTTCTTGAAAATTTATTTAAGCCCCATGATGAATATGAGATTGATAATAGTGTTTGCAATATTGAAAGTGGGTTTGGAAGAGTGTCAACTTTAGATCCCACATATTTGTAGAATGTTCAATCTTATGAATTTTTTGAGAAAAGTGGGTTTGGAGAGGTCATGACTTTAGTTAATGTTAATCCCACTATCTTGGAAGAGTGTCAACTTTGCATGCATGTGGATCGTGTTGAAAATATGTTATCTGATAGCTATTTTGTTGAATTTTCTTATGACCCTACATGTAATTATTATGAGAGAGTAGAATATGGTTGTAGAAATTTTCATGTTACTAAATTACCTCTTGTCATGTTGAGATTGCTATCGTCTCTTTCTTCTTCCTTGCATATACTAGTTTTTGCTTGCCTTGCAAATTTGTTTGCTTATAATATGCCTATGCATAGGAAGTATGTTAGACTTAGATGTGTTTGTCACGTGTTTTATGATGCTCTCTTTGTGCTTCAATTCTTGTCTTTCATGTGAGCATCATTGAAATCTCAATGCCTAGCTAGGGGCGTTAAACGATAGCGCTAGTTGGGAGGCAACCCAATTTTATTTGTATTTTTTGTTTTTGTTCCTGTTTAGTAATAAATTTTGCATATACCTTCTGTTTAGATGTGTTTTTATCTTTTAATTAGTGTTTGTGCCAAGTAGAACCTATAGGATAACCTATGATGATAGTTGATTTGATTCTGCTGAAAAACAGAAACTTTGTGCTCACGAGAAACAATTAAATAAATCACAGGAACGAGATTTTGCATTGATTCGTTTTTATGCTGTTCAATAAACAAATTTTTTAGGACGTCCTATTTTGGTAGGATTCGTAAGTTTCCAGAAGTTTGCGTTAGCTACAGATTGCTACAGACTGTTCTGTTTTTGACAGATTCTGTTTTTCGTGTGTTGTTTGCTTATTTTGGTGCATCTATGGCTAGTATGTAAGGGTATGAACCATGGAGAACTTGGAATACAGTAGGTTTAACACGAAAATAAATAAAGAATGAGTTCATTACAGTACCTTATGTGGTGGTTTTGTTTTCTTTCACTAACGGAGCTTATAAGATTTCCTGTTGAGTTTTGTGTTGTGAAGTTTTCAAGTTTTGGGTAAAGCTTTTATGGACTATGGAATAAGGAGTGGCAAGAGCCTAAGCTTGGGGATGCTTATGGCACCCCAAGATATTCAAGAATAGCCAAAAGCCTAAGCTTGGGGATGCCCCCGGAAGGCATCCCCTCTTTCGTCTTTGTTCATTGGTAACTTTACTTGGAGCTATATTTTTATTCGCCACATGATATGTGTTTTGCTTGGAGCGTCGTGTGTTATATTAGTCTTTGCTTTTTAGTCTACCACAATCATCCTTGCTGCACACACCTTTTGGTATAAGCCTACTTGATTCAAATTTATTAGAATATGCTATGTGCTTCGCTTATATCTTTTGAGCTAGATAGTTTTTGCGCTAGTGCTTCACTTATATCTTTTAGAGCACGGCGGTGGATTAATTTTGAAGAAACTTTTAGTCTCTCATGCTTCACTTATATTATTTTGAGAGTCTTTTAGAACAGCATGATATTTGCTATGGTTACAAATTTTGTCCTAGAATGATGAGCATCCAAGTTGGGTATAATAAAAACTATCATAGGAAGTGAATTGGATGCTATGATCAATTTGTTGCTTGATAATTGTTTTGAGATATAAAGGTAGTAATGTTAGGGTCATGCTAGTGGATAATTATGAAATTGAGAAATACTTTTGTTGAAGTTGGCAAGTCCCGTAGCATGCACGTATGGTAAAAGTTGTGTGACAAATTTGTTGCATGAGGTGCTCTTTTGATTGTCTTGCTTATGACTGGCAGTCGGGGACGAGCGATGGTCTTTTCCTACCAATCTATCCCTCTTGGGGAATGCATAGTAGTACTTTGCTTCGAGGGCTAAGTAGACTTTTGCAATAAGTATATGAGTTCTTTATGACTAATGTGAGTCCATGGATATACGCACACACATCCTTCCACTTTGCTAGCCTCTATTATGCCGCGCAATTTTCGCCGGTATCATGCACCCATTATTTACCTTCCTCAAAAAAGCCACCATACCTACCTATTATGGCATTTCCATAGACATTCCGAGATATATTGCCATGCAACTTTCCACTGTTCCATTTATTATGACACGTTTCATCATTGTCATATTGCTCTTTGCATGATCATGTAGTTGACATCGTATTTGTGGCAAAGCCACCTTCATAATTTTCATACATGTCGCTCTTGATTCATGGCATATCCTGGTACACCGCCGGAGGCATTCATATAGAGTCATATATTTGTTCTAGCTTTGAGTTGTAATTCTTGAGTTGTAAATCCATAAAAGTGTGATGATCTTCATTATTAGAGCATTGTCCCAGTGAAGAAAGGATGATGAAGACTATGATTCCCCCACAAGTCGGGATGAGACTTCGGACTTTATAAAAATAAAAGAGGCCAAAGAAGCCCACCAAAAATAAAAAGAAAAAGAAAAAAATAAAAGAAAAGAAAAAGAAAAAGGAAAAAAAATAAAAAAATAAAATGAGAGAGATGGGACAATTGCTACTATCTCTTTTCCACACTTGTGCTTCAAAATAGCACCATGATCTTCATGATAGAGAGTCTCCTATGTTGTCACTTTCATATACTAGTGGGAATTTTTCATTATAGAACTTGGCTTGTATATTCCAATGACGGGCTTCCTCAAAATGCCCTAGGTCTTCGTGAGCAAGCGAGTTGGATGCACACCCACTTAGTTTCTTTTGTTGAGCTTTCATATATTTATAGCTCTAGTGCATCCGTTGCATGGTAATCCCTACTCACTCACATTGATATCTATTGATGGGCATCTCCATAGCCCGTTGATACACCTAGTTGATGTGAGACTATCTTCTCCCACTTTTTGTCCTCACAACCACCAACATATACCACCATAGTGCTATGTCCATGGCTTGCGCTCATGTATTGCGTAAGAGTTGAAAAAGCTGAAGCGCGTTAAAAAGTATGAAACAATTGCTAGGCTCATCATCGGGGTTGTGCATGATGGGAGTATTTTGTGTAATGAAAATGAAGCATGGCCTAACTATATGATTTTGTAGGGATACACTTTCTTTGGCTATGCTATTTTGATAGGACATGATTATTTGTTAGTATGCTTTGAAGCATTATTATTTTTATGTTTTATAAGATTTTATCTTGAATCATTTGGATCTGAACATTCATGCCACAATAAAGAAAAATACATTGAGAATTATGCTAGGTAGCATTCCACATCAAAAATTGTGTCTTTATCATTTACCTACTCGAGGACGAGCAGGAATTAAGCTTGGGGATGCTTGATACATCTCCAACGTATCTATAATTTTTGATTGTTCCATGCTATTATATTACCTGTTTTGGATGTTCGTGGACTTTATTTTACACATTTATATCATTTTTGGGACTAACCTACTAACCGGAGGCCCAGCCCGTATTGCTGTTTTTTTGCCTATTTCAGTATTTCGAAGAAAAGGAATATCAAACGGAGTCCAACCGGAATTAAACCTTCGGGAGCGTGAGTTTTGGAACGAACGTGATCCGGAGAACTTGGAGTGCAAGCCAAGAAGCAGCCGAGGCGTCCACGAGATAGGAGGGCGCGCCCCCTGTCTCGTGGGCCCCTCGGGCGGCCACCAACGTACTTCTTCCTCCTATATAAGCCTACATACCCCAAAAACATCCAGGGAGCCACCGAAGAAATATTTCCGCCACCGTAACCTTATGTATCCGCGAGATCCCATCTTGGAGCCGTCGTCGGTGTTCTGCCGGAGGGGGAATTCACCATGGAGGGCTTCTACATCAGCACCATAGCCCCTCCAATGAGTTGTGAGTAGTTTACCACAGACCTTCGGGTCCATAGTTATTAGCTAGATGGATTCTTCTCTATTTTTGTATCTCAATACAATGATCTCCCCCTCTCTTGTGGAGATCTATTCGATGTAAACTCTTTTTGCGGTGTGTTTGTCGAGATCCGATGAATTATGGGTTTATAATCAAGTTTATCTATGAATAATATTTGAATCTTCTCTGAATTCTTTTATGTATGATTGAGTTATCCTTGCAAGTCTCTTCGAATTATCGGTTTGGTTTGGCCTACTAGATTGATCTTTCTTGCCATGGGAGAAGTGCTTAGCTTTGGGTTCAATCTTGCGGTGATCTTACCTAGTGACAAAAAGGGTTGCAAGACACGTATTGTATTGTTGCCATCGAGGATAAAAAGATGGGGTTTATATCATATTGCTTGAGTTTATCCCTCTACATCATGCCATCTTGCTTAATGCGTTACTCTGTTCTTATGAACTTAATACTCTAGATGCATGCTGGATAGCGGTCGATGTGTGGAGTAATAGTAGTAGATGCAGGCAGGAGTCGGTCTACTTGTTGCGGACATGATGCCTATATACATGATCATGCCTACATAATCTCATAACTATTCGCTTTTCTATCAATTGCTCGACATTAATTTGTTCACCCACCGTAATACTTATGCTATCTTGAGAGAAGCCTCTAGTGAATCCTATCGCCCCCGGGTCTATCTTCTATCGTATTTGCTTTCAATCTACTTTTATTTGCATCTTTACTTTTTGCATCTATATTATAAAATACCAAAAATATATTTATCTTATCATACTATCTCTATCAGATCTCACTTTTGCAAGTGGCCGTGAAGGGATTGACAACCCCTTTATCGAGTTGGTTGCGAGTTCTTTGTTTGTTTGTGTAGGTTCATGGGACTTGTGAGGAGCCTCCTATAGGATTGATACCTTGGTTCTCAAAAACTGAGGGAAATACTTACGCTACTGTGCTGCGTCACCCTTTCCTCTTCAAGGAAAACCAACGCAAGCTCAATACGTAGCAGTACGCACTAGAAGAAGACCACGGCTCGTTCCTCGAGCCAGGCTGGGAGGAAGAGACGCCAGAAGCCGAGCCCTTTCAGGAGCCTCAAGGAAGCCTCGCCAACCGCACCGGTGGCAGCAGTTATCGGGTACCGCTAATTCCATGGATCGCAGGAAGTCCAGGTCGCTGCAGCGGATGGCTGCCCCAGTGCAGCAGCCACCATCCCCTCAGGAGGAGGGCACTGGGGGCTGCAGGAGAGGGGCTGGGAGCCAGGCCCCTCCCACGGCGTGCAAAGCAAGGTGTTCCTCGGAGGTAGGACCTCTGCTGGGGAGGTGCCGCAAGGCCTGCCCTCGACAGAGGACCCATGGTCGTCGGGGAACCGCTGGCGTCCCCTTTTCCCCATTGGCGTCATCTTGGTTTCCGATCGCCATCAATGGTGGTCAAGGGTGGCGCAAAGCGGGGCCCTCATCTGGCGATATGAAGCAAGGCCGGTACCTGTGAAGAAGGCCTAGTGCCTGTGAAGCTCGCCGCCTGTGACACTCTCACATAATAATGAGTTGGGGCTGTACACGCCCCGGAGTCTCCGGAGAGCCGCCCTCGGGCCTCGGGGGCTCCCTCCCACGCCCAGTGGCAGCACTTAGCTCCGCGCTGGTGAGAAGATGTCGAAGACTAGACTAGGTGCCGGACGCGGCCTTTTGCTTTTGCTTCCTTTTGTGTGGTCGAGCTTTCTCGTTTCGAATCTAAAGTTGAAGTTGAATTTGTGTTTACGTATGCGGGGAGGGGTGTCTTGTCTTGTTCACGTGCTTTCTCGTGTTCTGGTTTCTGCTCAAGTTGGAATTCGCACTAGCTACCTCCCTCTCATGAGCCCCTCACAGGCAGGGCCAGGCCCAGCACACACGCACATGCCGTCCCACGGTTGGCGCTCGCTCTCGCCAGGCTCTCGCCACATGGTCAACAGGTCTCCCGAGGGACCCTCGGAGAGTCGCCGCAAGCCTACTCGAAGCTCGCCAAGATACAGGTAAAATCATAGCAACCAACTCATCACAGGGCCCATAACATCATACGGGAGCCCATTCGGTGCCGACCTTAACGACGCGTGGAAAACAATCCTTTTTACATGAGGGGCTTCCCCTCCCAAAATGCTCTTACAACCTTCAGGGCCATGCCCGAGCTTTTTCTGCGCAGGATAAACAGTAGGGGAGTGTATGATCAATCAGACATGTCGCTCACCGCATCCTCTTGGTCGTCTCCAGAGGTGTCGCTGGCACCACTTTCGCCGTCGCTGGCCTGACCCTCGTCGTTGTTGGCACCGTATTCGCCGTCATTCACCACGTCGCCTTCATCAGCAGTGACAACCACCCCGTCATCGTCAGAGGTGAAGGCTCGGACAAGTGCGTCCATGTTGTCCTCCACCCACTGCGCCAGGTCGCCTCGGATGGCCTTGGGCACCAGGGCGATGGCGGCGTCAAAGTCATAGAGGGGGTCGATGTTCTGAAGATGGCTGAAGACACGGGAGAATGCCCGTGCGAGCAGGCCGCGGCTCCGCTCCTCGACAAGCTGGCGAGCCCTCTCAGAGTGATTCTCCAAATGCGTCACCACGTCCGTCAAGAATCAGAGATTATCGGCGTAGTTGGTCATGTGAGGCTCCTCAGCGGCCGCTTCACAGATGTTGCCCAAGGCCGCGTTGGCCCTTTCCCTGAGTGTTCAGAGCATGGGGCCATGCATATGCTCCAGCGTCTGCCATTGGCGAATCTCATCTTCGTTCCGCCGCGCAACGGACTCGGCGTTGTCAACCCTCCGTTGGAGGAGAAGTAGCTCGGCGCGGGAGGAGGCCAGCTTAGCCTGCGCCGTGCCTAAGGCAGTTGCGGTAGCCTCAGCGTGCTGCGTTGCTTTGGTTAGCTTGGTCCTAGGAGCGGGAGTCCTACTAGCAGCCTCGGCCTTGATCAGATCCAACCTCTCTTCATACTCGCGCTCAAGACCCGCACAAGCTTCCGCCATGCGGCGGTCAATCTCTTCTTGGATTTGGACCTCCCGCGCGCAAACATCATCCTCTGCTAGGTTAACCTGGCGCTCCCTCGTCTCCAACCATTGAAGATCGAGGTTGCGCTCGGCAGCCTCCAGCGTCAGCGCTTCCTCGCGTTTTTGGAGCTCCACCTCTTCGACGGGAGCCCCTTTCAGTGATGCAAGGGCAGCTTGGAGCAGCTCCACTTGCTGCTCTAGGGAATTGCACTAGGCTTGGAGCTCCCACGCGCGCTCCTCCGCGATCTCGCGTCGTCAGTCTGCCTCCTGTGCCTCCTCGATGGCTCGAGAGCAGGCCTTTCGCGAGGCCACAAGGAATGCTTCTGCCTTCGCGTTGTCAAGATCACGCTGATGTCGTGCAAGGCCGACGACCACCTTCAGCCTGCGCCGTTCCTCAGCTAGCCGCAGGCCCTCAGCTTTAAGACGTGCATCCTCGCCCGCAAGCTCTACAACAAGCTGGCTCACCGCATCTGTCGCCTTCTGGAGAAACTCTCAGCGGACGACGCTGTGCTCCCACGCACGCCTGAGCACGTCGTCAATGTCGTCCTCCGCCGTTGGCAGAGGCGGAGGGCTCTAAAGTGGCTCGCCCCCTCTCGGCAGAGGGTTGGGGGCTGGCGCCCCCACAATCACTGGACGGGCCCCACAAGGGACCCAGCCTGGCGCTGATCCATCCCCTGAAGAGGAGCCGAAGATCGACTTCAACCATTCGCCATCCATGATCAGGGGAGGAGCATGGGGCAAGCTGGTTGTGCCCCGGGAAAGCTCGTGGAGGAAGAGCGGCATGCACACAGGCTCAAGGCACACCGCGGGTCGGCCTACCTCTCCAGCCGAACTTGGGTCAGGGGTGGCGCACATGCTTGGGACGCTCGAGGTCGGCGATGAAGATGAAGCCCGAGGAGGTGGCTCCTTGGCCGGCTCCGCGGGCTCGACAGGAGGGATCCTGAAAGACCACAGTCAGCGAAGGGAACGACAAACAAGAAGTTACAAGAAGGAGGAACTTACTCGTCCATGGCGAAGTACTTCTTGTTCTTCAACTGGCGGCAAGGGCGATCATTGCCACCCGAAGCTTCCTTCCTCTTGCGGAGGGCGTCAAAGTCTATGCGGAACCGACCCAAGCTCTCGACGTGAGGGCCAGCGTGTGGCATGGACAAAGAAGCATCAAGGTGATTTGCATCAAGGGCGCTAGGCTGGGAGGAGCAATCAGGTACCACCTCTTGGTGGCCTGCCGAGGCCTCGAGAGTTTCGGCCTCGGGAGCCGCAGGTCGCGTCTCCCCATTGGCTACCACCTCAGGATGAGCTTCGTAAGCTCCGGAGGATGACGCCTCGGGAGCCCCGCGACATCGGCGTCTCGACATCAGACCCCCCAGCTCCCAGCGATGCTTGCCTCCCTGCACCACCTTCTGAGGCAGGATCGATGTGGGCGACGGGGGGAGGAGCCACGGCAACTGGATTCTCATGGGGCCCCACGAGGTCAGCTAGGTGCAACCCCCATTCTTCGAAGCGGGGCATCTACCTCACGAGCTCGGCCATGCTTGAGAAGATTTACAAGAGGGCGCCCCCATGCCGGACAGTGCCCGAAGAGGGGTCGCTCATCAAGACTTCCAACACCTTCCTCAGTGTTTCAGGCACAAGATCCCCCTCCTGGAGCCTCATGTGGTCTTGTTGCCCAGCAAAAGTCCACATCGGACGGGAGTGGCGCTGGAGAGGAGCGATGCAGCAATGGAGGAACTCCTTCACCACCTGGGGCGCTGTCATGCCAAGCATCCTCAACCTCTCAAAGCGGCACCAGATAAAAGTGAGTCGGGGGCTCGTGAGCTTCTCATGACCTCAGCCTGGATTTGGGATAGCAGGCAATGTCGTGTGCGCGAGCAGGGGGCTGGGCACCCCGACATCCACGTACAGCCACCACTCCCGGAACCCACTCGCGGAAGGGGAAGGACAAAATCAATCCCCGAGGCGTCCGTCTCTGGCACGGCCTGGAAGCTCACGCACCCCGAGCACTGTGATGGGTCGGTCAAGCACAGGGAGAAGAAGTGGCGGAGAAGAGCAACGGAAGGGGGGATGCCCACCATAGCCTCGCAGACGAAGGAAAAAACAGCAAGAAGAGTAATGGATTGGGGACCGAGATGCATCATATGGGTCTGGTAATGGGAAAGCAGAGAAGGGGGGAACCAGGCCCGCCCACAGGGCGTCGGCGAAGAATCAGACCTCCGTGACGATCTTGTCGAAGGAGGCATGGGACGCGGGCCAAGCCATCGTCCTTCCACACTCGTTGAAGCTGGAGGCGAGGGCGGAACGGACCTTGTCCAAGGCTTCCAGATTGAGTATGAGCGACTGGTTGACAGCGGGCGCAGCTGCCGGAAGCGACCTGGCCGGAGGCACGGACTTCTTCCCTTTCTCCCTTTTTGTTGGTGCCATGGCAACGGGAGGGGGGCAGAGCTCAAGTCGGATTGGAGGCAGAAACAGAGGCTCAAGGAAGGAAGGGGGACAGGAAGCTCATGGGCAGCAAGGAGGGAATAACCGTGTACAGTTTCGTGGCCGCCTAGCCAGGTGGATATTGGGGGAGCGTGGGGAAGCAGAGATGCCCACGTCCAATCAACTGCCACGCGGCGCCCAAGGCTGCAGGCTGTTGGGGCCCGCGGTGCTCCGCACTTGCCCCTTCGCTTCTCTGCTAAGCCAAGTCCGAGCGCGCCTTGGGCCCGGGTGCTACTCTCGGCGTTCTTGGAATGGGGGTCCCCAGAGTTTCCTGCCTGCGGTGTGGCTCAAAGGGTGGCCCAACATGGCCCATCTTCATCAACTCAAGCTCAAGACCCTCGCGAGGGGCCAAGCCTCGCGGGGCGGACGACGCAAGGCATCCTCAGGAACAACCTCACCAGGCAGGCTCGCGAGGAGGCGGAGAGATCAAGGCAGGGGTACCTCGCGAGGTGCTCGTGATGCAAGCCATGACGATCGAGACCAGGAGGGCACCAGGCGGGCGCCGGCCTGCACAGTGTCCTTGTTTCCTCTTTGGTGCAAAGGGGGCAAG
Organism: Triticum dicoccoides; assembly: GCF_002162155.2. Taxonomy (NCBI): domain Eukaryota; kingdom Viridiplantae; phylum Streptophyta; class Magnoliopsida; order Poales; family Poaceae; genus Triticum; species Triticum dicoccoides. The sequence goes on along the minus strand of NC_041391.1, from coordinate 580,972,148 downwards.
CACAGCCGCAGAGTACCGAGGCATCAGGCAAAGGTTACCATTTCGGTGCAACGAGACCAAGACCAGCAGAGCGGCAGGACGAAGGTCACCGTGGAGCCCAAGACGGCGTCATCGCGAGTGCCTTTGGCAGCTGAAGACCAACATTAGTCACGACAACTTGTACTAGATGTTCCCCTTCAAAATGGACGTTGTTGGCTCCGTTCCCGCTCAATATTTGGGAAGAGGACTAGGGCCTCTCTATATAGAGATAGCCACCACCAAAGAGAGGGGGATCACATCATTGAGAGCCTAGAGAAATCCACCCACGCGGAACACCGCACCAGCCCAAGAACACCTCTCGCGAGGCTGTTCTTCCCTTGTACTGTTCATCATCAGCCCCTAAGGCAATCCACCACACCACACACTGGAGTAGGGTATTACACCACAATGGTGACCCGAACTAGTATAAACCTTATGTCCCTTGTGTTGTTCATCGTGTAGCTTAGATTCATAGCGAGGCGTTAGGACGTGGATTGGTAGGGGGAAGATCTTTGCGCGCACCCTAGAGTTCGAACCTTAAGGGTTTTGCCGGAACCCTATATCTGACAATCGGCGAGACCATCTGAGAGACATGGCGCTTTAAGCCGGTTAGTTCATTGGTTGCTTCTTCTAGAGCCGCCTCTGCTTTCTCAGCTCGGCTGATCAATGCAGTTTTCTCATCAGCCCAGGATTTCTTTTCGGTTTCAAATTATTTCTTCAATTTTTCTTGCTTAGAAATGCCGAATTTGAATTTGGTGTCGGCCTTTTGGAGTTTCGTCTCTTGGGACTCCAGGCGGCTCTTCATATCAGTCACCTCTGATTCGAGTTGACTTGTGGAGGCCTATACGGGTCAAAATCAAGCCAATTTTAGTACAATGTTAAAGTCCCAAGCCTTTTGCAAGCACTTGGGGGCTCAAGTTTACCGAAGAAATTCTGTTTTTAGTGGCGGTTCATAACATGGTGGTTCATAACATGGCAGTTCATAACAGTTAGTCCCAAGCATTTTGCAAGTAATAATACTTGGCACTTGGGGGCTAATGCGTATTGTTGTTCAAAGCTATGTAAGTGTTTTTCATCTATATTTTAAGAACTGACACAACCATGTGGTTAAGCCGCCCCTTGGGGACTACAGAGTAAGCTAGATTTCTTCCATGTTTTGTCCATCTATGCTACTAATGTCGCTAAATTTGTGTCTAAGTCTACAACTTATTAATCATAAGCAATAGACTTGGGGGATGGCACAGTAAATTTAAATGAATACAGAGAAAGTATTGTACCTCAAATTTCTGGTGCATTTGCTTCACCATGCCAACTTCAAGGTTCCGGCTGCTGTGCACTTGACTCATGTAGCCAGAAAAGATGTCCCCGATGCTCATGTGGGCATAATTCGCAACATCAAGCTTGACCCGGCGGTGGTCCAGAAGTTCTTCCTTGGCAGGACACTTAGCCAATACAGTCGGCCTTCCCAGCTCAACAAAGCCGGTTCTGGTAATCTCAATGTCAGTATTTTGAGGGTCATCAGTCCTGACCTGGCTAGGGACTTCTGGATTTTCTGATTCATTGATGGCTCGTTCAGCGAGCAGGTCAGTACTGGGAGTTGGTAAGTCTTGAGCTGGCTCAGATGGCGGCTCATGAGTTGACGAGTCTAGCACAACTGTTTCAGCAACCGGCTCAGTCACGACCGTGTCTTCAGCTGGCTTGTTTTTCCTAACCCGTTTGCTGGTCTTGGCTTGGCCACTGCATGAAAATAAAGGTTAGTACAGAGGCAAGGGGTTAAAGTAAAAATGATAAGCAGATTATTATACACTGGAGCAGTCCTGAAAGCTGGCAGGTTGGACTGCATTGAGTCACCAGAGGAAGGAGAAGTGTCCTGCTAATCCGAGTCAGAAGAATTGAGCCGTTGACGAGTAAGACCCGCCAAGGGATAAAAGGTATTTAAAATAGACGTGACCTCATTCCGGCGCTTCCTTGGGGTGTTTGGTAAGCCAAAGGAGAGCTCCGCATCCTTGCTGGTCCGGGTCTACCTCCGGCTCTCATGAATCTGCCACTTCAAAAGAAATTGAGGATTGTGATGAGCTAAAGGATGGGAAAACCTTACTTTCCGGGTCACTCTGCGGATTTTCCGTCTTGGCAAAGGCTCGGAGTCGGGGGAAAGGATAGTTACCTCATCAGCCTTGCTGCGGCTTGCTCCTGTGTCCTCATGCTGATAATCAGTGTCAATAAGATGGTTAAAAAATGAGCCAAGGGAGTCAAGGGCTACCTTCGACTCAAAAGAGTCTGCTAGCTGAAGCAAGTCAGAGGCGGTGGCCTTTTTGCCTTTTCTCTTGGCAGCCTCCATCCTGGCAACTTTCTTATCCTTTCTGGCTTTCTAGGCAGCCTCATGGTCATATTTGACCTTCCAAAATTTATCACCTGCCTATAGGAAATTAGCAAAGGTATAGATATGGGTGAAGCCATGGAAAAATCATAGTAATTAATTCATATGGGCGGCTTACCTTTGGCTCCGGGTTAGCCTTGCAGAAAGGGGCTAAACCCACTCTACTACAGTCTGCCAGGCTCTCGTTCAAAAGAGACTTCATCATATCGTCAATGACGTCTTCTGGCAAGTCATCAGGGCTATGACGTAGAGGGTCATCCTTCGCGCCTATATAATCACACATCAAACCGGGGTGGCGGCTCAATGGAATAACCCACCAGGCGAGCCAAACCCGGACATGGTCGATGCCTGTTAGCCCGTTCCCCAAAAGAGCCTTGATCTTGGCCAAAGTGGGGGCGAGTGATTTGCTTTCGGTGGCTGTAATCTTGTCAGGCAAATGATGGTTGGGCCCGAGACGAAGAGCGGAAAGCCGGGCAGAGGGTTTTCGCCAGCCGGAGAGGTGTCTTGACAGTAAAACCACGTCATATTCCAATCTTTGGGGTGGCTTGCTTTCTTATCCTGGCAACTTTCTTATCCTTTCTACGATGCTTTGTGGTGGCTTTCTTCCTACGATGCTGGATAAGAGGTGTCTTGACAGTAAAACCGTGTCTAATCCTGGCAACTTTCTTATCTTTTCTGGCTTTCTTGGCAGCCTCATGGTCATATTCAAGATGGAGGCTTACGAAGGGGCCTAATGGTATAAGGATAATTATGTCATGGTTATTTAAGCTGCTATAGGTTCTATAAGCCGTCAGGATTATTTAAAACGGTTGTGGGTGATCAGAATTGTCTTTTGAGCATGGTCTCTTTAAAAGTCGGTAATTAGAGTCGCCATGGCTAGATAAATCTAACAGGTGCCGATTTTGCCTAAGTGTTGCATAAATAGGTTTCACAAACTGAAGCTATTATTTTGGATCAAACAGATGTTCAGAAAAGGAAAAATTCTAGACCTAAAAATATGGTGCAGAGAAGTTCATGCGTTCTACTCAGGATTCTTACAAAGAAAGAAGATCTGCTAGTACTCAAAATGGATGCGGAGCAACTACCGCACGAGATCTACGCTATCGTTGGATCAAACAAGCTACAACAGAAGCAAATGTGAAGAACTAGGATGAAGGAGGAACTGTACAGAAGAACATACTAGCCCTAGCACGGATCTACGGTGTAGAAAGGGGAAAACTTACTGCGGAAGATCTGCGGGGGAGGGGCACTGCCGTTCTCTAGTCAAGTTCAGGTCGATGCAGCGGCCAAGCTTGACGGAGACGAGATGCGCTGTGGCGGCGGCGGCGGAGCTCCAGTGAAAGATGGGGGCGAGAGGAAGAAGATGCGGAATGGGAAGAATGAGGATGACCTAGTCGGGTCTATTTATAAGGAAGGGCCACTAAAAGAGCGCGAAAAATGAGGAGGCTGAAAATATAAGTTATCCAACGACGGGGGTGCCTCGATTTTTGGGATGGTCATCAAGACAGAGATCCGTTGGGATACATTGAAGAAAATCTTCTTTTATGGCACGTGACGTCATGGCGGGTTACCACAAATCCAGATGATGATGTCATGGCGGGTTACAAATTTTTTATAAGAGCAGAAGATTTTTCTTAAGTGTCGAAGATTGACATGAACGAGTTCAAATCAATCTGGGGCCTAATGTTGGGGATATAACTATTGGTATGACCCGCCTAGGAGGGTCCGGGTTATACTTACAAATATTATTGAAGCCAAAGACCCAGGATAGAGATGGCCGTTCAGTTAAGGGCCCAAAGCCCGGAGGCGCCTTAAGGCCCGTAGTGATAAACCGCCATGTATGCATGACTTGTATTGTAAGGCAAGAATAGTTAAGAGACAGAGCTAGACACTGTTTATGAGCCGGCCGGGACTCTGTAGAGCCACTGGGCATCGACCTCTGTATATAAAGGGACGACCCGGCGGTGGTTCAGGGCAAGTAACATCAACTCGAGAGCTAGGTCAAGCGATTCGCTCCCTGGTTATCGAGACATAAGTAATCCCACTCAAAACTGGATCGTAGGCTTTTACCTTCACAGTAAGGGGCTGAACCAGTATAAACCTCGTGTCCTTTGTCCCGATTAACCCCTTTAAGCTTCCTAGTTGCGATGGCTCCACGACTAAGTCCTTTCACTAGGACATCTACCGTGACAATTCCACGACAAAACTTGTTGGGGATATAACTACTGAGTGTAAACCGCCCAGGAGGGGCCGGTTCACCTTCAACTACACTGAAGCCCATGAAGACCTGGAAGATGGCGCTTACTGATGAAGCTAGAGGCCCAAAGCCCAAAGGCGGATTAGGGCCCATAGTGGTAAACCGCCATAGTTGTATAACTTTTATTGTAAGTTAGGGACGTAGAGACCGAGCCTGACACTTGTATGAGCCGGCCTCGGAACTCTGTAAACCGGCCGGGCGTCAACCCATGTATATAAAGGGACGACCCGGCGGCGGTTCAGGGACAAGAAACAACAACTCGAAAGCAAGGCATAGCGTGTTTGCTCCCTGGTAAATCGAAACCCCAATAATCCCATCACAACTAGACGTAGGCTTTTACCTTCATCGTAAGGGGCCGAACTAGTATAAAACTCCTGTGTCCTTTGTCCGGTTTAACCCCTCTAAGCTAACCCGTCACGATGGCTCCACGACTAAGTCCTTTCACAAGGACATCTGACGTGAAATTTCCACGACAGTTGGCGCCCACCGTGGGGTTATCGCATGATGGTTTCGAGTTCTTGAAGGGTAACTTTGAAGGACTCAAAGGGTACGCGGTTGGCCGGATGACCAAGAGTCATCGTGGCAAGCTCTACATCGACGATGCAGGGTGGGGCCCCGAGGCCGGCTCAATTGAGTACGGCTACCGGGTCCCCTTTTGCAGAATTCACGTTTTCATCGGCAAGATCGGCGAACCGGGCCCTGAGCCGGACATCTCCACCGACCTCGTCGAGACGGCTCAGCGTGCAAGCCCCGCTCGGATTCAGCCCGCCATGAAGCGTGCGTTCGTAGGATGTGTCCACGGGATTGGATGTGAACCGGTGTTCGAAGGTGAGAAGGTCGCTTATTCCAACGGCGAATCATCCACTGGCGAAACCGAGTCCTTGTACCAAGTTCATGACGGTGTGTTCGAAGGGTATTCCGATGGCACCAGTATTCCGGAATTTCTTGAACCGCAGAACCGAGTCACAATCTTCATGGCCGGAACACAACCAACTTTGCAAAATTCTACTGCGGCGACATCCGGACCAGCAGCTGGGGCAGGAGGCCCCGCGCGCCGGCCGGCTCAAGTTCTATCCGGTTTGTTGGATGCCTGGACGACCTTATTGGCCACAACAGTTACCTCGGAGACTCAAGATCGACATAACGCAAAGGTCGCTAAGTTACGGGATCAGATAACTCAGGCCAAAGAGGACTTGGCGGCTGAGGAGAACAGGATGGCTGAGGAACGAGTCGCTTTAGATGCCTAGGCGCAGAGGATTCAAGCCGATAATTATCGACTTTTGCTGGATCAAAACGCCTCAAACGAAGTGTTGAGGAGCAGACATCGGTCTCGCCTGCCGGCGGATTATAATGCAACGAACCTCTTTAGTACACCAGGAGCCGGAACCAGCAACCCGGCAGCAGTAAACCGGACTGTCGTGCCAAGGACCGAAGCGCCGAATCAACCTCAGATGATGGGTCCACCTCGACGGACAGACAACCCTCCGCGGTATACCACACCCCTGCCGGGTCACTTTTCTACCCCTTTGGATAATATGATAGCAGTAGCATCCCGGTTGGCAGCTATCCCGATGGAGGGTGAATCGCCAGCGGCGGTTGAGACATAGCGGGCCAGGGATCTTCTTCAAACTGCTATGGCGCAGCAGCAGGCTTACTCATATAGCCGAGACAGGATTCATATAACCCCACGTCCGAGCAAAAGCTATAGCAGGCATATAGATGAACCGAAGGTGTCCAGCAGTGCGCGGCGCCGTACTGTCCCTCAAGGACCCAATCCGGCGCGTGGTGAAGTGAACGCTCAGGATGTGGTGGATAATGGCAGAGCATGAAGGGAGGCCGCTTTAGCAGCACAATATGCGGGTCGTTATCAACCCGCCCCGGTTCAGCCAGCAGCGTCAGTAGACCGAGGCACTGGGCTTGCCTTCAGTTCCTGGGGAGTACCGTGTCTCATTCCGGCTCTCTGTAATGTGCGGCTGCCTATGGATTTCATGTGTCCACGGAAGGTGCCTAATTACACTGTCGATCAGCCACCTGAGGCGTGGGTTGAAAGTTATGAGATGGCGATGGAGTTGCTGGATGTGGATGAAGCAGCTTGTGCAAAATACTTCACAATGATGTTGGAAGGGACGGTCCGTACATGGTTGAAGAACCTGCCAGCTAACTCCATCGAGTCATGGGACCAATTGAAGGCCCAGTTTATAGCAAATTTCAAAGATACATGCAAACAACCTATGTCCATTGTGGATCTGGATGCCTGTGTTTAAGGTGAGAACGAGTCAACAACTCATTGGGTGCGTCGGGTTTCAGAAGTTTTGCACTCGTCAGACCGGATTAACGCTGGCCAGGCAATCATAACATTGGAGCATAATTGCCGGTTTAAGTCACTGAAGATGAATTGGGACGGCTTAAGCGCCACTGCAATGACATGGTAACACTTATGGCAGCCTTGGTTAAGTATGCCGATTCTGATAATACCAAGGATCCCGATTCTGATGAGGAGAAACCGGAGAAGGGAAAGAAGAACGGTGGTGCAAAGGGACCGTAGCACAACCAAGGGGCCATGGGAATAATGGTAAGTGCAAAGCGGATAATTCAGATTTTGTGGCTAACGCTAATGTGCAGCGTCATAAAGGTAAACTGCCCCAGCGCGGTGGCGGTATGAATCTGGAACGACTATTAAACCAACCCTGCCCAAAGCATGGGACCAAGGAGGTTCCAACAACACATCTTTGGAAGGATTGTTTCATCATGAAGGAGTTCAAAAACTCTAATCTCTTCTGGTATGATCAGGGCCCGTCGGGCGGTTCAGGTCCAGGCTTTGGTGGTGGCGGCGGTTCAAACTCTGGATTTCAGAATAATCAGGGTAACCAGAACAACCAAGGCAGTAATAACCAACAGAATAATCAGGGGAGTCATCAGCAATCAGGTTTTCAAAGTCATCCAAAGCAGTTGAATGGTGGGCAGTATCATGTGTTCACTACTAGTTTGTGCAAGCGCGGCGAGAAGCTTCACAAGAGGGCAGTTAATGCTGTTGAACCGACAGTGCCACGTTATTTGCGGTGGTCCGAGCAGCCCATCGTGTGAAGCAGAGAGGATCATCCGCCCCGGGTTGACAATCCGGGTCATCTGGCTTTGGTGGTGGCACCTCAGGTGGGAGGTTACAAATTTACCAAGGTATTGATGGATGGAGGGAGCAGTATCAACATCCTGTATTATGAGACCTTCCACCGCATGGGGCTGACAGACAAGAGTCTTAAACCGTCAAACGTTGTTTTTTATGGTGTAGTACCAGGTAAATCGGCATATCATGTTGGCAAGATCGCTTTGGAGGTTGTGTTTGGAGATGAGCACGATTCCAGGTCTGAAACATTGAGCTTTGAAGTGGTGAAAATCCATAGCCCGTATCATGCACTGTTTGGACGGCCAGCTTATGCAAAGTTCATGGCAATGCCTTGTTATATTTATTTGCAGCTCAAGATGCAAGGTCATAAGGGGACCATCACAGTTCATGAAAGTCATAAGATCGCTTTGGATTGCAAGGAAGGTGATCTGGCCTATGGTGAGTTGGTTTGTGCTACACAGGAGTTGAAGTTTTATAAGGACAATGTTGATCCAGCAGCCATGTCCCCTCTGAAGAAGCCCACCATTGAGCATGACCCGACTCTGAAGTTCAAACTGGCTGATGAGACTAAACTTTTTGACTTTGTTCCTGGCGATTCATCCAAACAGTTTAGCATCAGCACCAATCTGGATCCGAAATAGGAAAGCGCGCTCATCGAGTTCATCCATGAGAACCGGGACATTTTTGCATGGAAGCCTTCTGACATGCTAGGTGTACCGAGGGAACTCGCTGAGCACACTCTCAATATTGATCCCAAGTTTAAACCGGTCAAGCAGTTCCTTCGCCGCTTTAAGGAGGAAAGACGCAAGTCCATTGGTGAGGAGGTAGCCCGGCTGTTGGCTGCTGGATTTATCATTTAAGTATTTCACCCTGAGTGGTTGGTTAATCCGGTGCTGGTTCTTAAGAAAAACGGCACTTGGCGCAAATGTGAGGACTACACAGATCTGAACAAAGCTTGTCCGACGGATCTTTTTGCTCTCCCGCGTATTGATCAGATCATTGATGCGACGGCGGGTTGTGAGTGTTTGAGTTTCCTGGATGCTTATTCAGGCTATCATCAGATCAAAATGGCAGTTAAGGATCACGAGAAGACAGCCTTCATCACTCCTTTTGGAGCCTTCTGCTATGTTTCTATGCCTTTTGGGCTCAAGAGTGCCCAGGCAACTTACCAGCGTTGTGTGCAAAGTTGTCTTCACACACAGATTGGGTGCAATGTTCATGCCTATGTGGATGACATTGTAGTAAAATCCAGGAAGAAGGAGACATTGATAGACGATCTCAAGGAAAACTTTGACAATCTTCGGGTTTATAAGATGATGCTTAATCCGGACAAGTGTGTTTTTGGTGTTCCAGCAGGCAAGCTTCTAGGTGTTTTGGTGTCCAACAGAGGCATCGAGGCTAATCCGGAGAAGATCAAAGCGATTACATCTTTGGCTAAACCGGCATGCATTAATGATTTTCAACGTCTGCTAGGTCGAATTGCAGCCCTAAGCCGGTTTATCAGCCGCTTAGGAGAGAAGGCGATCCCTCTATATCAGATGTTGAAGAAAACATACACTTTTGTCTGGAGTAATGCGGCTGATGCGGCGTTTGAAGACTTGAAGCGGAAATTGGCTGAACCGCCGGTCCTTGTTGCTCTGATTGACAAGGATCCCTTGTTATTGTACGTGGCTGCTAATGCCCGTGCTGTCAGTGTGGCAATTGTGGTTGAGCGCAAGGAGGCTGGAAAGGAATATCCGGTTCAACGACCGGTTTACTATATCAGTGAGGTACTCATCGAGTCAAAGCAACGATATCCGCATTGCCAGAAGCTTGTATATGGGGTTTTTGTGGTGAGTCAGAAGCTCAAGCAATACTTTCAAGGCCATCCCATCATAGTGGTCAGTTCTGCTCCTTTGGGCGATATAATTCAGAATAGGGAGGCAACTGGCCGGGTTGCAAAGTGGGCAATTGAGCTTGGTACACATGGATTGAAGTATATGCCTCGAACGACCATCAAATCTCAGGCGCTTGTTGACTTCATCAATGATTGGACCGAGTTACAGGCACCAGAGGACAAACCGGATAACACATACTAGACTATTCACTTTGATGGATCCAGGCAACTGGAGGGCTCGGGGGCTGGAGTTGTCCTTACTTCCCCTCGAGGTGATAAAATTCGTTATGTTCTCCGCTTAATGTTTCCTTGTACTAACAATGCAGCTGAGTATGAAGCGTTACTCCATGGTCTCCGTGTAGCCAAGGAAATGAATTTAAGCCGAGTACGATGCTTTGGAGATTCTGATCTGGTGGCCAAACAAGTTTCTGGCACTTGGGATTCTAAGGATCCACTCATGGCGGCTTACAGACGTGAGGTGGATATTGTGGCAGGTCACTTCAAATGTTATCAGGTTGAGCACATTGACCGGTGCAAAAACGAGGCAACAGATGCTTTAAGCCGGCTGGGATCTCAACGTAAACTGGTACCACCCAATACCTTTTTAGATATCTTGCATAACCCGTCTGTTAAGTTGCCTACAGAGGAGGATTTAGCTGTTTCTAATCCGAATGCCCAGTTGGTAGCTGCTTTACATGTAATTCCGGATTGGACGGTTCCATATTTGGCGTATATGAACCGGGGCGAGCTACCGGACGATGAGGTTCTAGCCAGACAAATAGTCTGGCATTCAAAATCCATGGTTATTCACAATGGCGAGTTACACCACTGTAGTGTTTTAGGCGTATTCCAGCGTTGTCTTTCTCCTGAAGAAGGCCAAGAGATTCTACGTGAGATCCATGAAGGGGATTGTGGTCACCATGCCGGTTCAAAGTCCCTGGTGGCCAAAGCTTTTCTTCATGGTTTCTATTGGTTAACAGCTCATGCTGATGCTGAGGATCTGGTAAAGCGGTGTGACGCTTGTCAGAAGTTTTCCCGCCGAGCTCATGTTCCGGCTCAAGAGCTACGGATGATTCCCATCACTTGGCCGTTTGCTACTTGGGGGCTTTATATGGTGGGACATTTTAAGCGATCCAAGGATAAGAAGACCCACCTATTGGTGGCGGTTGACAAGTTCACTAAGTGGGTTGAAGCGGAGCCAGTAAGCAAGTGTGATGCGACCACGGCGGTTCAGTTTATTAAAAAGATTATCTTCCGCTTTGGTTTTCCACACAGTATCATCACGGATAATGGCACAAACCTTTCTAAAGGTGAGATGGAGGACTTCTGTCAGAGAGCGCACATCCGGCTTGATATAGCATCCGTGGCGCACCCCTAGTCCAATGGTCAAGCTAAGAGAGCCAATCAAGAAATCTTGAAGGGTATCAAGCCCCGACTAATGGTTCCTTTAAAGCGGACGCTGGGTTGTTGGGTGGAAGAACTACCTTCTGTGTTATGGAGCATCAACACCACCCCAACAGGTCAACGGGTTACACACCTTTCTTCATGGTTTATGTGGCAGAGGCCGTCCTCCCAAGTGATATTCGTCATGATTCGCCTCGGGTTGCCAATTATGTTGAAGCGGACAATGAGCAAGCACGCCAGGAGGCGTTGGACTTGTTAGATGAAAAACAGGACATGGCTTTGGCTCGTTCGGCGGTTTATCAGCAAGACCTGTGGCGTTATCACAGCCGCCGGGTTAAAACAAGAACCTTTCAAGAATGCGACTTGGTGCTCCGGCTCATCCAGGATCAAACCGATATGCATAAGTTATCCCCACCTTGGGAAGGGCCCTTTGTGGTCAGCAAGAATCTTCACAACGGATCATACTACCTCATTGAGACAACTCACGCAGTTCTGAGGAGGAGACCCGACGGCCGTGGAACATAGCTCTCCTTCATCCTTACTATACTTGAGCCATAGGCTTCTCTTATGTACATATTTCGACAATGTATATATCATGATCAATATAATAAACCGGCATCCTTGCTATAAGTAGGGTCTCTGCTATTTTTTCTCAAATATATTTTGAGTTACATGGGGGCTTCAGCTAACAAAGCAGAGTACTACCTGTTAAACCGGCTATCATGCCACAATACAGCTTGGGAGCTTCACACCCAGGGGGCCAAAGAGAGTCTGGATGTTATGCACAACTCAAACATAGGCACCCAATGAGCACAGCTCACAAAGTTACTTGGGGGCTCTTTGTGCACTGCAACAAAGAGTTTGAAAGGACCCTTGTAATACGCTATCAAGCACGGCTTGGAAGCCTGGTGTATTCACCTAAAACCTTGGGTTAACCTGCCTTCATCAAGTAAGCCACTCCTATCCAGGTAATCCTGGCACGACCCGCCGAACGTTTGACAAGTCAATCTTATACAGACCCTGAACTTGTCAAAGTTAAAATGACGATTGGTTAGTTGGAGGTCCATCTTAAAAGGCTTTGCAAAATGATTTAACTCAGTGGCCTGGCAGCCCATGAAAAGCCTCGAATTTGGGCCTGGCAGCCCTTGAAAAGCCTCGACTACATGGTTTTATTTCTTTTTGCCAAGTTTTTCACTTCTGTTGAAATTTATGTTAAACCGGTGTCAGTTGATCCGGTATGACTTTTCAGTCGCTATAATAACCCGGTGTTTGTTAACCCGGCTTGGCTTTCAACTACAAGTTGTCTGACCATGTTAAGTATCAAACCGGCGTTACAACACCCGGTCTGGCTTTGACTATATGTCGCCAGGTTGATCATCTAGTGTTCATCGTAACCCGGGATGAATCATTACACACCAGTATAGTATGGTGAGAATTATGAATACTCAAGATTTGGGTTTTCACCCTTACTACATTCAACATTGGTAAACCAACTTAGTGATTTAATATCACAGGTATGATTTCTTTCATATTTTAATAATTATTCAGCCCTGGTAATCAACCAGGCTTTGTCTTGGGCATTGTGACCCGTCTGGCGGTAAACCGCCCGGGCAATTTTTTGTATGCAGACATGAGGATCGCAAGAAATTATCAAAGTATAATCAAGCACAACAAATATCATGCCGGATCAACAAAGTCATGCATCAGTACTATAGATCAAAGTATTTTAACTAGCCTATTACAAGGCGCTTTGAGGCCCAAAATAATGATTGTTTTTACAGAACAAAGTCTGTGACAATAACCAGATTGCCGGATCAAGATTCATCGCCGGGTTGACGTGATGTTGATGGATCTTTAGGCGTCGGTTCAACCTCCTCCTCTCCACCCAGTGGCTGGAAATCAACGGTGGTCCAGTCAATCCGGGTTAAAGCTTGAAAGACAACCTCTTCACTTATAAGGTTTGACAGTTCAACGCCAGGAGCATAAGTGTGCTTACGAATTGGCAGAATAAGATTCTGCACTTCCTTCATAGCAGTGTCAACTCGATGGTTGTTGGCATCATAGAAGGACCGATGCGAAGTCAAATTCACCTCTTCAGCCAACTGACTTGCTACCGGACGCATCTCCTTGGTCAGGGCCTTGAGGGCTTCATTATCGAATGCTGATCCGTTTTCTTGTTCATCCGGATAGCCCTTGGCGATATCAACTGGATCCAGGTCAGCTATCCATGATTTGGCACGAGTCAGCGCTAGCAAAGCGCCCGCTCTGGCAACCGATCGCTTCAACTCCTCTATCTGAGCAGGAGTCATTAAGGGTCTGGCCAAGGTATCCTTGATCAAGGTGGGTGCCGGTTTGTTGTACGAAGCTGCAGAGATGACTCGTTGTGCACCAGTATACAATTGCTCAATCAATGTGTATGCTGCCTTCAACTTCATCCGCATATCCACGCCTAGATGAGCAATGCGATTACCTGAAACGGTTTTGAAACTTAAATGTTAAACCGGCAGAGTTGAAGATAATTTAGAACAAGATATTATAAAGTACTTACCAAAAACTGCAGCTGTCATGGCATTCACTTGATGTTTCAGCCCAGTCATCTCTTCTTCCACCGGTTTAAGAGCTACTTCGGCGTCTTCAACCCGCTTCAACAAAGCAGCCCTTTCGGTTTCCCAGTTGGTGCGTTCAGTTTTGAAGCCATCTTTCAGTTGTTCCATGGTTGTCAAAGCTCCCTTTAGCTCCTCTTTGGCTTTAGAGGTTTCTTCTTGCTGGGACTTGATGTTTTCTTGAAGATCGGCGAGTTGAGACTCTTTGGTATTTATATCAGTCTGCAAAAATTAGAAGAGGAAGCTGTTAAACTTTCTCTCAAAGTCCCAAGCACATAACAAGTTATACAGTTGGCACTTGGGGGCTAATGCGGATTGCTTCTTAAAACAGAGATCTTAAAGTCCCAAGGCTCAAAACAAAGTATTAAGCTTGGCACTTGGGGGCTAATGCACTATTGATCTGTTAAGTACACAGTACAAACATTTAATAAGGATAGAAAGTCCCGGTTCATCTTATTAAGGTAAACCGACCCTTGGAGGCTACTCTGTTGAAATGTTCTTGCTCTTTAAAGTCCCGGTTCATCTTGCTTAGATAAACCGGCCCTTGGGGACTATTCAGTTGAAGTATTCTTAAATATTACAAGACCCGGTTTGTCTTCAAGAGATAAACCGACCCTTGGGGGCTAAGTGTTTTGAAGATTACCTCATAGCGTTCCTTCATTAAGTTCACCAAACCGGCCTCATAATCCCGGCTTGTGTATAAGCGGTTTAAGTATCCGGAATGGAGTTCGTCGGTACCAAGGTTCATGAAGCTGGATAAATCTGCCTTCCCTTTCCCCTTGCTCATAGCAGAAAATTCCTCCTTGGCAGTGTGCTTTGACAAGGCAACTGGGTTGCCAGGGGTAGTGAAACCATGACCAGTGATAAGAACATCATCATCGCCACCTTTTGAGGGGGTTGGCGGATTGACAGTATCCTGGCCGGGCTTGGCACGTCGTCGCCCTTGGCTGGGCTTGGAGGATCAGCATGCGGACTGGCCGGATTGATTTCTGGCGCTTCAACATATGTATCCCGACTTTGAGGTACATGATCATCAATGGCAATGTCAGCTTCTTTATCAGCGCCTTCTGAAATTCTGTCCGGTTCAACTTCTTCAGTAGGGACAGTGGCCTTTGCTTTCTTGCTCAGATGAGCTTTGGCGCTGTGATATTAAAACAAGTTGGTAAACCGGTGCAAGAAGACAAAGCTAAAGACAATATCCTTACCCAGGGACGGTCTTGAGGGGAGGCATTTGAGTGGTTGATGAACCGCCAGATGATGCATTGGAAGACACGTGGTAATTTGGATCAGACGGATTAAGTGGCTATCGGAAGCAACCCTTCAAGGGATAAATTTTTTCGGGAGAACAAGAAACCTCCAGATGAACCGCCAGATGATGCATTGGAAGACACGTGGTAATTTGGATCAGACGGATTAAGTGGCTATCGGATGCTTCCAGGTTGGTGTATCTGGTAAACCGGAGGAAGTGACTTGCTGACCACTGTGCCGGGTTGTACGACGACCTTCAGTTTGTTGTGTCTTCAAAGAAAATTGCAGATCCAAATGAGCAAGAGGGTGAAAGCATTTTACTTTCCGAACGGCACGGCGAAATCTTTGAACCGACACAAGGTCAGAATCGGAGGAAAGAGAGATTACCTCTACATGGTCCGCATGGCTGGCCTCCGCATCATCCTGGGAATAGCCATTGTCAATAAGGCGTATGAAAAATGAACAAAGGGAGTCAAGTTCTACCTCTGGATCAGACTCATCAACATCTTCAGGCGGATCAGAAGACTCGGCGGTTTTCTTCTTGGCCGCTTTCTTTATGACTTTGCTTTTTGGATGAGGAGCCCTCACCGGTTTGTCTAAAGTTTTTCTCTTCCAGAAAGAATCTCTGGCCTGTAAAAACAAACAAGGGTTTATCAGAATAATGTTAAAGCAGAGACGGATCAATAAAGGCAAAAAAGGGAGATTTCTTATGGCTGGCGGTTTGTTGGAGGCATAAAAAGGAGCCAATCCGGTCTTGCTGCATTGAGCGATCGGTTCATCCAACATCTTCTTCACGGCTTCAGTAACTTCCTCATCATCTTTTCTATCTCATGAGGCCGTTGAGGGTCTTTGACGTTGCCGGTATACTCATACATCAAACCGGAGTGGCGGCTTAAGGGAAGGATACCCCATGAAACCCAGCATCGAACAAGGTCGATGCAGGTTAAGCCATTGGCTAGAAGGGCCCGGAGCTTAGCAAGTTGAGGTGCGTAACATTGTCGTTCTTTGGCTGTGAGCCGTGAGGGCAGAGGATGGCTGTTGCTGAGCCGGTGAGCATGGTAACCCGACAGAGGGTTTTCATCAGCAGGTGCAGTGTTCAGGCAGTAAAACCAGGTTTGATTCCAGTCCTTTGGATGGTTGTGGTGTTTTGCATGAGGGAAGTCAACTTCTTTCCTTTTCTAAATTGATACACCGCCAAGTTCAGTGTTGGGGCCGTTAGAGAATTCGGTCCGGCGGTTTAAATGAAAAAAGTCTCTAAAGAGCTCAACAGTTGGTTCTTCTTGAAGGTAAACTTCGCAGAACACTTGAAAGTTACATATATTGGACACAAAATTTGGTCCAATGTCTTGAGGATGGAGTTGGAAGCTGGCAAGCACATCCCGGAAAAACTTTGAACCGGGAGGGCTAAAACCCCGGTCTAGATGCTGCATGAACACAATCACTTCCCCGACTTGAGGTACTGGAGGGCACTCTGGGCCAGGAACTCGCCAATGGAGGACGTGTTTCTTGGCCAAAGCGCCAGTCAAAACATATCCATTGAGCTGCATTTCGGTGATCCGAGAAGTAACCCAGTTGCATGCGGCGAATTGCTTGGTCATATTGGAAAGTAAACTGAAAAAAGCATGAAGGCCGATTTACGATTCAAAGTTGATGTATACCAACCAGAGTTAAACCGGGTAATTATGCATGTTAAACCGGCTATTGCTACTCAAGTTATATGGCGGTTTAAGTGAGGGCTAATGGTACCAGGCGGATTATGATTTTCTACAAGTTAAACCGCCTATGAGGGAAGCAACAGAGCTGAAATTCGCTAAGTGTTGCATAAACAAGTTTCACACAATGATGATATAATTTTGGATCTACCGTGATTCAGTAAAGAAAACTTTCTACGTCCTACAATGGCGTTAAGCAGAACAGAAGAAGGTTCAGACGGTATTTTTCAGAAACAGCAAGATACTGCAGTATGGTAGATTAAAACTATGGATCTAGCCGCAAAAGGAAACTATCAAGCCTAGCTAAGTTCAGTAAAAAGGCCAAGGGAAAGGCAGAGAAGCACTGACGAACACAGATTAACACAAATGAACGCAGATGAACAGGACGTCCTAATGGAGATCTAGGGTTAAGGGAAGAAACTCACCGGGTTTTCTGGAGCAGCAGAGGAGAGTGCGGATCTCTGGAGCATTTCAGGTTGATGTAGCGACCTGGTCGATGCAGAGTTGAAGGTTGACAGCAGCGGCGGCGCTTGAGTTCATCGGGTCGCGAGGAGGAAGACGAGGCGAAGAGGCAAGGGGAGAGAATGGAAAGACCCCCGGGCCTTATTTATAAAGAAAGGTGATAAGTGTCAGGCGCGAGAATCGAGGAGCCTAAAGCGGCAAAAGAGGGCGCAACTGTCGCCTTGATCTTCGGGATACCATTAATGAAGGGAATCTTTTTAATCATTTTATACAGAGATGACATCATGATGATCTGCTGCTGTGTCCAAAGGATGACGTCATGGAGGTTTAACAAAGTTTACAGGAGAAGACATCATGGCGGTTTACAAAATGTCTAAGAAGATGTTCACAGAGTTTTTCTAAGTATTGAAGATTGACATGAACTGGTTCAAATCAATCTGGGGCCTAATGTTGGGGATATAACTACTGAGTGTAAACCGCCTAGGAAGGGCCGGTTCACCTTCAACTACACTGAAGCCCATGAAGACCTGGAAGATGGCGCTTACTGATGAAGCTAGAGGCCCAAAGCCCAAAGGTGGATTAGGGCCCATAGTGGTAAACCGCCGTAGTTGTATAACTTCTATTGTAAGTTAGGGAGGTAGAGACCGAGCCGGGCACTTGTATGAGCCAGCCTCAGAACTCTGTAAACCGTCCGCGCGTCAACCCATGTATATAAAGGGACGACCTGGCGGCGGTTCAGGGACAAGAAACAACAACTCGAAAGCCAGGCATAGCGTGTTTGCTCCCTGGTAACCGAAACCCCAATAATCCCATCACAACTAGACGTAGGCTTTTACCTTCATCGTAAGGGGCCGAACTAGTATAAAACTCCCGTGTCCTTTGTTTGGTTTAACCCCTTTAAGCTAACCCATCGCGATGGCTCCACGACTAAGTCCTTTCACAAGGACATCTGACGTGATATTTCCACGACAGAACTGCCCCCAAACATTTGGCGGATAAGAAGGATGGCAAAGTGAACAAAGGTATATTTGATATACATGTTATTGATGTGTAATACTAGTATTCATAGTAGCCCCTGGATATTTGATACTTGTTCGGTTGCTAAGATTAGTAACTCGAAATAGGAGTTACAGAATAAACAGAGACTAGTTGAGGGTGAAGTGACGATGTATCTTGGTAGTGGTTCCAAGATTGGTATGATCATCATCGCACAACCCTATACTTTTGGGATTAGAGTTGAACCCAAATAAATGTTATTTGGTGTTTGCGTTAAAGCATGAATATGATTAGATCATGTTTATTGCAATACGGTTATTCATTTAAGACAGAGAATAATTGTTATTCTATTTACGTGAATAAAACCTTCTATGGTCATACACCCAATGTCGATGGTTTATTGAATCTCGATCGTAGTGATACACATATTCATAAGGTTGATGCCAAAAGATGCAAAGTTGATAATGATAGTGCAACTTATTTGTGGCATTGCCGTGTGGGTCATATCGGTGTAAAGCGCATGAAGAAACTCCATAAAGATGGACTTTTGGAATCACTTGATTATGAATCATTTGATACTTGCGAACCGTGCCTTATGGGAAGATGACTAAAACTCCGTTCTCCGGAACAATGGAACGTGCTAATGGCTTATTTGTTGGGGATATAACTACTGAGTATAAACCGCCCAGGAGGGGTCGGGTTATACTCATAAGGAATCATCTGCATTGAAGCCCATGAAGACAAGGAGTATGACGCTTTACTGTTGAGATTCAAAGGCCCAAGGCCCAAAGGCGGGTTAGGGCATGTGGGCATAAACCGCCCTGTACTATGTTACTTGTGTTGTAAGATAGGAAAGAGTAGAAACTGAGCCAGACACATGTATGAGCCAGCCTCGGGATTCTGTAAACCACTGAGTGTCAACCTGTGTATATAAAGGGACGACCCGGCGACGGTTCAAGGACAAAAACAACAAATCGAGAGATAGGTAAAGCGGAATCGCTCCCTGCTCATCGAGACCCCATCAATTCCACCACAACTGGATAGTAGGCTTTTACCTTCACTGCAAGGGGCCGAACCAGTATAAACTCCCTGTGTCCTTTGTTTGGTTTAACCCCTTTTAGCTAATCTCATTGTGATGGCTCCATGACTAAGTCCTCACACTAAGACATCTGACGTGATAATTCCACGATAGTGGGCATCCACCGTGGGCTATCGCACGGTGGTTTCAAGATCTTATAGGGCAACTTCGAAGGGCTCAAGGGATACATCATGGGCCGGATGACCAAGAGTCGTTGTGGCAAGCTCTACATCGATGATGCAGGCTGGGGCCCCGAGGCCGGCTCAATCGAGTACGGGTACCGGGTCCCCTTTGGAGGAATTCACGTCTTCATCGACAAGATTGGCGAACCGGGCCCTGAGCCGGACATCTGTACCGACCTCATCGAGACGGCTCAGCGTGCAAGCCCTGCCCGGGTTCAGCCTACCATGAAGCATGTGTTCGTAGGATTAATCAATGGTGCGGAGTCTGAATCGGTGTCCGATGGTGAGACAGTTGTTTACTCAGATGGCGAATCATCCATCGATGAGACCGAGTCCCTGTACCCACTGTAGGATGGCCGGTTTGGGGGTTGTTTTGATGGCGACAGTATTCTGGACCCCCTTGAACTGCCGAACCGGGTTGCGATCTTCATGGTCGGTACGCAGCCCACATGGCAATCCTCAATTGCAGTAGCAATGATTTCCGGATCGACAGCCGGGGCAGGAGGCCCCGCGCGCCGGCTGGCTCAAGTTCTGTCTGGTTTATTGGATGACTGGACGACATTGTTGACCATAGAGGTTACCCCGGAAAATCAAGATCAGCATAACGCAGAGGTCACAAAGCTGCAAGATCAGATAGCTCAGGCCAAGGAGGACTTGGCAGCTGAGGAAACCAGGATGGCTGATGAGTGGGCCTCTTTAGATGCTCAGGCGCAGCGGATTCAAGCAGAAAATTACTGGCTCATGTTGGATCAGAACGCTTCAAACAACGTGTTGAGGAGGATTCACCGATCTCGTCTACCACCCGTTTATGAAGCAATGAATCTTTTCAACACACCAGGAGCAGGAACCAGTAATCCGGCGGCAGCAAACCAGATCGAAGCACCTGGGACAGGAGTGCAGGATCAGCCCCGGGCAATGGACCCGCCTCATCGGAACCTTGACCTGCCTCAGTACATGCCAACACCACCAGGTCACTTCTCCACCCCTTTGGATAACATGATCACTGCGGCATCACGATTGGCAGCTATTCCAATGGAGGGCGAGTCTCCAGTGGCGGTTGAGACACGACACGCCAGAGATCTTCTTCAAACGGCTATGGTTCAGCAGCAGGCCTATTCATATAGTCGAGATAGAATTCATTCAACCCCTCGCCCGAGCAGGAGTTACAGCAGGCACATTGATGAACCGGCTGTGTCAAGGAGTGCGCAGAACCATGACGCCCCTCGAGGGCCTAATCCAGCATGTGGTGGTGCAAATGATCAGGAAGTGGTGGATAATGGTAGAGCGCGTCGAGAAGCCGAGTTAGCAGCACAGCTTACTCTGGTTCGTCCGACGACATCAGTGGAATGAGGTATTGCTTTCACTTCTTGGGGGGTGTCGTGTCTCACCCCGGCTCTACACAACGTGCGGTTGCCCAAGGATTTCAAGGGTCCGCTTAAGGTGCCCAATTACACCGCGGATTTACCCCTTGAGTCATGGGTCGAAAGTTATGAGATGGCAATGGAGATGCTGGATGTGGATGAAGCGTCATGCGTGAAATACTTCACCATGATGTTGGATGGAACGGCTCACACTTGGCTGAAAAGTTTGCCGGCTAACTCCATTGGGTCATGGGCCGAGTTAAAAGCCCGATTTGTAATGAATTTCAAGGACACGTGCAAGCAACCCATGTCAATTATGGACCTAGCCGCCTGTGTTAAAGAAGAAGGCGAATCAACAACCCATTGGGTGCGCCGGGTTTCGGAGATCTTGCATTCATCGGACCGCATCAATGCCGATTCGGCAGTCATAACGTTGGAGGACAATTGCCGGTTTAAGCCTCTGAAGTTGAAGTTGGGACGGCTCAAGCGTCACTGCAATGACATGGGAATACTTATGGCAGCTCTGGTTAAGTATGCCGATTCTGATAGTACCAAGGATCCCGAGTCTGACGATGAGAAGCCGGGGAAGGGAAAGAAGAATGGCGGCGCGAAAGGGCAGCAACATAACCAGACGGGTCATGGGAACAATGGTAATCGTAAAGCGGATAGTAATTCACATTTTGTGGCTAACACCAATGCGCAGGATAATGGCCAGCATCATAAGGGTAGACCGCCCCCATGGAGTGGAAGATCAGGTGTCAATCTTGAGCGCTTGTTAAATCAGCCTTGCCCAAGGCACGGGACATGAGAAAATCCAGCTACGCATCTCTGGAAGGATTGCTTTATTATGAGGGAGTTCAAAAACTCGGGTCTCTTCCGGTATGATCATGGACCGTCCGGCGGTTCAGGACCCGGGTCTCAGGGGCCGGGTTATGGTGGAGGCAATTCTGGTTCAGGTTTTCAAGGTAATCAAGGTGGACATGGCAATCCAGGCAATCAGGGCAACCAGTGTGGTTATAATCAACAGGGAGGTCAGCAGCAGCAACAGTCGGGTTACCAGAGCCACCCGATGCAGTTGAATAGTGGGCAGTATCATGTCTTCACCACTGGCCTATGCAAGCGCGATCAGAAGCTTTATAAAAGGGCAGTGAACTCCGTTGAACCGGCGGTGCCCCGTTACTTGCACTGGTCTGAACAGCCCATTGTGTGGAGTCGAGAGGATCATCCGCCCCGGGTACATAATCCGGGTCACCTAGCGTTGGTAGTGGCACCTCAGGTCGGAGGTTATAAGTTCACCAAGGTGCTCATGGATGGAGGGAGCAATATCAACATCTTGTATTATTAAACCTTCCGTCACATGCGGTTGACAGATAAGAATCTTAAACCGTCAAACACCATTTTTCATGGTGTGGTACCTGGTAAATCGGCTTATCCTGTTGGTAAGATAGCTCTGGAGGTTGTTTTTGGAGATGATCATGGTTCAAGATCAGAGACATTGACTTTTGAAGTGGTGAAAATCCGGAGCCCGTACCATGCCCTGTTTTGACGGCCGGCTTATGCTAAGTTCATGGCAAGGCCCTGTTATGTTTATCTGCAGCTCAAGATGTCGGGTCATAAGGGGACCATCACTGTGCATGGAAGCCGAAAGATCGCTTTGGAATGTGAGGAAGGTGATGTGGCTTATGCTGAGTCGGTTTGTGCAACAGAGGAGTTGAAGTTCTATAAGGACAATGTTGATCCAGTAGATATGACTTCTTTGAAAAAACCAACTACAGAGCATGATCCGGCTTTGAAGTTTAAATCGGCTAATGAGACTAAGCTGGTTGATTTTTTTCCTGGCGATTCATCCAAGCAATTTAGCATCAGCGCTAACCTGGATCCGAAATACGAAAGCGCTCATCGAGTTCATCCATGAGAACCGGGACATCTTTGCATGGAAACCTTCTGACATGTCAGGTGTACCGAGGGAACTAGCTGAGCACACCCTTAATATCGATCCCAAATTTAAACCGGTCAAGCAGTTTCTCTACCGCTTCAATGAAGAGAGACGCAAGGCCATTGGTGAGGAGGTAGCCCGGCTCTTGGCAGCAGGGTTTATTGTGGAGGTTTTTCATCCTGAGTGGTTGGCTAACCCGGTGCTAGTACTCAAGAAGAACGACACTTGGCGTATGTGTGTGGATTACACACATTTGAACAAGGCTTGTCCAGCTGATCCCTTTGCTCTCCCTCGTATTGATCAAATTATTTATGCTATGGTGGATTGTGAGCGCTTGAGCTTTCTGGATGCTTATTCGGGCTATCATCAGATCAAAGTGGCAGTTAAGGACCAGGAGAAGACAACTTTTATAACTCCATTTGGAGCCTTCTGTTATGTGTCTATGCCTTTTGGGCTCAAGAGTGCCCAGACAACTTATCAGCGGTGTGTGCAGAATTGTCTTCATAATCAGATTGGGCGCAATGTTCATGCATATGTGGATGATATCGTGGTGAAATCCAGGAAAGCAGAAACGCTAATAGCTGATTTGAAGGAAACTTTCGATAATCTTAGGGTTTATAAGATGATGCTTAATCCGGCTAAGTGTGTTTTTGGTGTACCGGCAGGCAAGCTCTTGGGTTTTCTGGTGTCTAATAGGGGCATTGAAGATAATCCGGAAAAGATCAAGGCTATCACGTCCCTAGCTAAACCGGCGTGTATCAACGATGTTCAACGCCTGGCGGGTCATATTGCAGCACTAAGCCGGTTTATCAGCCGATTGGGAGAGAAGGCGATCCCTCTATATCAGATGATGAAAAAGACAGACAACTTTGTCTGGAGTGATGCTGCTAATGCGGCGTTTGAGGATCTGAAGAAGCAGTTAGCCGAGCCGCCTATTCTTGCTGCCCCCATTGATAAAGAACCATTGCTATCATATGTGGCTGCTACAGGCTGTTAGTGTGGCTATTGTGGTGGAGCGCAAGGAGGCAGGTAAGGAGTATCCGGTTCAGCAGTCGGTTTATTATATTGGTGAGGTGCTTATTGAGTCAAAGCAGAGATATCCACATTGGCAGAAGCTGGTGTATGGGGTTTTCATGACAAGCTGAAAGCTTAAGCAATATTTTCAGGGCCATCCCATCACCGTGGTCAGTTCCGCTCCTTTGGGAGATATCATCCAGAACAGGGAGGCAACTGGCTGGGTTGTTAAGTGGGCTATTGATCTTGGACCTCACGGGTTAAAATATATGCCTCGTACGGCCATCAAGTCTCAGGCGCTCGTGGATTTCATCAACGACTGGACAGAGTTGCAGGCGTCAAAGGATAAACCGGATAACACATACTGGACTATTCACTTCGACGGGTCCAGACAATTGGAGGGCTCTGGGGCTGGAGTGGTTCTTACTTCCCCTCGAGGTGACAAATTTTGTTATGTTCTCTGCTTGATGTTTCCTTGTACTAACAATGCAGCTGAGTATGAGGCCTTGCTCCATGGTCTTCGTATGGCTAAGGAGATGAACTTAATCCGGGTACGTTGTTTCGGCGACTCCGATTTAGTGGCTCAGCAAGTGTCTGGTACTTGGGATTCTAAGGATCCACTCATGGCGGCTTATCAACGTGAGGTAGATATCATTGTTGGTCACTTCAAGGGTTACCAGGTCGAGCACATTGATCGGCGCAAGAATGAAGCGGCGGATGCTTTAAGCCGGCTCGGGTCTCAGCATCAACCGGTGCCGCGCAATGTCTTTCTTGACATTTTGCATAACCCGTCGGTCAAGATACTAACGGAGGAGGATCTGGTTGTTCCCGACCCGGAGGCTCAATTGGTGGCGGTTCTTCATGCTATCCCTGACTGGACGGTGCCCTACTTGGCGTATATGACCCGGGGAAAGTTACCCAAGGATGAAGTTTTGGCCAGACAGATAATCCGGCGATCCAAGTCCATGACTATTGTCAATGGCGAGTTACATCACTGCAGTGTCTCGGGGGTGTTTCAGCATTGCGTTTCTCCTGAAGAAGGCTGTGAGATCTTGCGTGAAATCCATGAAGGGGATTGCGGTCATCATGGCAGTTCAAAATCCCTTGTGGCTAAGGCTTTCCGACACGGTTTTTACTGGTTAACAACTCATGCTGATGCTGAGGATCTGGTCAGGAAGTGTGATGGTTGTCAGAAATTTTCACGCCGAGCCCATGTTCCGGCCCAGGAATTGAGGATGATTCCAATCACCTGGTCGTTTGCAACTTGGGGGCTGGATATGGTTGGGCCTTTTAAGAGGTCCAAGGATAAGAAGACCCACCTTCTGGTGGCTGTTGATAAATTCACCAAGTGGGTGGAAGCAGAGGCAGTCAGCAAGTGTGATGCAGCCACGGCGGTTCAATTCATGAAAAAGGTGATTTTCCGTTTTGGTTTTCCACACAACATTATAACAGATAATGACACGAATCTTTCCAAGGGTGCTATGGAAGAGTTATGTCAACGTGAGCACATCCGGCTTGATGTGTCATTAGTGGCTCACCCCAGTCTAATGCTCAAGCGGAGAGAGCTAATCAAGAAATCCTGAAGGGTATCAAGCCCCGGCTTATGGTCCCTTTGCAGAGGATGCCGGGTTGTTGGGTGGAAGAATTGCCTTCTGTGTTATGGAGCATTAATACCACCCCAATAGGTCCACAGGTTATTGATAACCCACAAGTGTAGGGGATCGCACCTGTTTTTGATAAGTAAGAGTGTCGAACCCAACAAGGAGCTAAAGGTAGAATAAATATTCCCTCAAGTTCTATCGACCACCGATACAACTCTACGCACGCTTGACGTTCGCTTTACCTAGAACAAGTATGAAACTAGAAGTACTTTGTAGGTGTGATAGGATAGGTTTGCAAGATAATAAAGAACACATAAATATAAACTAGGGCTATTTAGATAAAAATCAATAAAGTAAATATAGCGAGTGTGGAAAAGTGGTGGTAGGAGTTGTGAAATTGTCCCTAAGCAACTGACTACTTTACTAGACCGGTAATCACTATTGCAATTCTATTTGAGGGAGAGGCATAAGCTAACATACTTTCTCTTCTTGGATCATATGCACTTATGATTGGAACTCTAGCAAGCATACACAACTACTAAAGATCATTAAGGTAAAACCCAACCATAGCATTAAAGTATCAAGTTCCCTTTATCCCATACGCAAACAACCTACTTACTCGGGTCTGTGCTTCTGTCACTCACGCCACCCACCATAAGCAAATCATGAACATATTGCAAACCCTACAACGGGAATCCCTCACGCTTGCGCGACACGGAGGGCACAATAGGACAACTACAATAATAAAACATGCAATTCAAACCAATCATAGCAATTCATCAATCACCGATTGGACAACGAAAATCTACTCAGACATCATAGGATGGCAACACATCATTGGATAATAATATGAAGCATAAAGCACCATGTTCAAGTAGAGGGTACAACGGGTTGCGGGAGAGTGGACCACTGAATATAGATGGGGGAAGGTGATGGAGATGTTGGTGAAGATGGCGGAGGTGTTGGTGAAGATCGCGGTGATGATGATGGCCCCCGGCAGCGTTCCGGCGCCACCGGAAGCAAGGGGGAGAGAGCCCCCCTTCTTCTTCTTATTCTTCTTCCTTGACCTTCTCCCTAGATGGGAGAAGGGTTTCCCCTCTGGTCCTTGGCTCCCATGGCGTGTGAGGCGCGGGAGCCCCTCCGAGATCGGATATGTCTCTTTGTCTCTCTCTGTTTCCGCGTTCTCAGATTCTGCCCCTTCACCGTTTCTTTTATATTCGGATATCCGTAACTCCGATTGGATTCAAACCTTCGCCCAGATCTTTTTCCAAAAAATTAGCTTTCTTGCGGCCAAAGAAGGGAATCAACCGCCTTGCGAGGGGCCCATGAGGGTGGGGGCGCGCCAAGCTGGAGTGTGCGTGGGACCCTATCTCGTGGCCACCTCGGGCATTGTCTTGCGTTGATTTTACTTCCCAAAAATCACAAATATTCCAAAATAATTCTCCGTCCGTTTTTATCCCGTTTGGACTTTGTTTGATATTGGTTTCTGCAAAACATAAAACATGCAACAAACAGGAACTGGCACTGGGCACTGGATCAATATGTTAGTCCCAAAAAATAGTATAAAAAGTTGCAAATAGTATATGAAAGTTGAATAATATTGGCATGGAACAATCAAAAATTATAGATACGACGAAGACGTATCAGTTATACACCCTTATTCATGGTTTATGGAGCAGAAGCAGTTCTCCCAAGCGATATTCGCCATGACTTGCCCCGAGTGGTAGCTTATGTTGAAGAGGACAATGAAAGAGCACGCCAAGATGCATTGGACCTGTTAGATAAAAAACGGGACATAGCGGCAGCTCGTTCGGCGATTTATCAGCAAGACCTACGGTGTTATTGCAGCCGCCGGGTTAAAACCAAAGCTTTTCAAGAAGGTGACTTAGTGCTCCGGCTTATCCAAGATCAGACTGACACACACAAGTTATCCCCACCTTGGGAATGGTCCTTTGTGGTCAGCAAGAATATGAACAACGGGTCATACTACCTTATCGATGTTTGAGAGCACAAAGACTCACGCAAGTAGGAGGAGGAGACCCGCTGGTCATGGAATATTGCTCATCTTCGGCCTTACTACACCTGAGCCATAGGCTCCTATCATGTACATATTCTTGACAATGTATATATTATGATCAATATAATAAACTGGCATCCTTGCTAAAGCGGGGCCTCTGCTGTTCGTCTTTAAGATTTTTCTTGGTTACATGGGGGATTCTGCTTATAAAGCGGAGCTATGTTTATCCATTAATCCGGCTTATAAGCTACAAAAAAAGAGAGCTTCGGGGCTACATACCCAATATCATAAGGAGCCAAAGAGAGTTTATTGCAAAGCATAACTCAAACATAGGTGCCCACTGAGCATAGCTCAAAATGTTGCTTAGGGGATCTTTGCTTCTACAAGAAGAAAGAATCTACACCTTGCAATAGGCTATAAAATCCAGGCTTGGAAGCTAAGTGTATTCAACTAAAACCCCGGGTTAACCTGCCTTCATCAAGTAAGTCACTCCGTCGAGGTAATCCTGGTATGACCCGCTGAATGTTTGACAAGTCAATCTTATACAGACCCTGAACTTGTCAAAGTTAAAATGACGATTGGTTAATGTGAGGTCCATCTTAAAAGGCTTTGTAAAATGGTTTAACTCAGTGGCCTGGCAGCCCATGAAAAGCCTCGCCTTTTTGCATATTTTCTCTGCAAATCTTTCTTTTTGATGTTTATTTCGATGAGATTTATATTTAAACCAGTACTTGTTAAACCGGTCTGGCTTTTGAGTTGCCCAACATAAACTTACAAAGATGACCGATGTCAATTGACCCGGCTTGGCTTTCAACTATAAGTTGTTAGTACACGATCAATTATAAACCGCAGTTTGTTAAACCGGTCTGGCTTTGACTATAAGTCGCCAGTATGGTCATTCGGTGTTTATTATAACCCGACATGATTTCATTAAAAACCAGCACATCATGGTGTGAGTTATCAGCACTCAAGATTCGGGTTATCACCCTTACTACAATGAAGTTGATAAATCAATAATGTGATTCAATGTCATAGGTATGATATATTTCATATTTATATATTCTTGAAAATACAGCCTTGGTTATAAACCCTGGCTTTATATTGGGCGTTATGACCCGTCCGGCGGTAAACTGCCAGGACAATTTTAAGTTCATGACATGTAGAAACAGGATTGCATCAAGCTGCTAAGGATTATAAGCAGACATAGCACTATCATGACATATTAACAGTATCAGGCAAAGTGAATATGCATGATGGCATAGCAGACCAAGTGTTCAAACTAGCCTATTACAAGGCGACTTGATGCCCCAAAAGGATAATTGTTTATCACAAATTGCAGTGTGCGGGAGCTAAACCGGCCGCCGGATTACGATTCTTCACCAGGCTGACTTGAAGGCTGTGGATTATCCTGCGCCGGTTCACCCTCCTCCTCTCCACCCAGTGGCTGGAAGTCAACGGTTGACCAGTCAATCCCAGTTAAAGCCTGGAAGACAGCTTCATCGCTTATAAGATCGGACGGTTCAACATCGGGGGCATAAGTATGCTTACAGATTGGCGGGATAAGATTTTTCACATCGTCTACAGATGCATCAACCCGTCTGTTGTCTGTGTCATAAATCGACCAGTGGAAAGACAAATCAGTCTCTTCAGCCAGTTTACTCGCAAGTGGACGCATTTCCTTCATTAAAGCCCTGAGGGCATCATTGTTAAAGTCTGACCCATCTTATTTTTGGCTGGGATAGCCGTTTCCAATGTCTTCCAGATCAAGATCAGATATCCAGGCATTGGCCCGAGACAGTGCAGACAGAGCTTCGGCCCTTGCAGCAGTTCTCTTCAACTCCTCGAGCTGGGCAGGTGTCATGGATTACTTTGCCAATGTTTCCTTGATTAAAGTTGGAGGCGGTTTGTTATATGAAGCTGTGCAGATAACCCGTTGAACGCCGGTATATAACTGCTCTATCAATGTATACTCAGTTTCTTGCGCATATCTGAGCCAAGATGAGTAACACGGCTACCTGCAATGGTTAAAATATTACTATTAAACCGGCAATTTTAAGGATGTTGTTCAAATATAGCTTATGAAGAGGGTATTTACCAAATACATCAGAGGACATAGCGTTGATTTGCCGCTTTAGGTCAGTCAGCTCTTCTGTCACCGGTTTAAGGGCTGCTTCAGCATCCTCCGGCCGCTTTAGCAAAGTTGCTCTTTCAGCTTCCTAGTCCGATCGTTCGCCTTTAAAGCCGTCCTTCAGTTTTTCCATGGCTGTTAAAGCGCCAGTCAACTCTTCTTTAGCCTTGGAAGTTGCTGCTTGCTGGGACTTAATATTTTCTTGAAGGTCCGTGATTTGAGATTCCTTGTTGTTCAGATCAGCCTGCAAGAGGCAGTTAATGAGTTGGTCGTGCGTCTTTGAAGTCCCAAGCACATAACAAGTTATACACTTGGCACTTGGGGGCTAATGCAGATTTGTTTTTATCAACTGACAATTTAAAGTCCCAAGCATACAACAAGTTATATACTTGGCACTTGGGGGCTAATGCATATCGAATCAATTCAAAGTTATGGAGTTTTGCCTAGTAAATCGGATTACAGGAAAGATGATTATCAGAAATTTTTAAACCTTCATGACAGGAAAGGTACCAGTTCATCCTAAAGGTATAAACCGGCCCTTGGGGGATACGCAAGCAAAGATCAATATTATTCTACTACCAATCCCGGTTCACATTAGTAATATGAACCGACACTTGGGGGCTACTAGAGTTGATAATTTAAGCCAGTTCTAAGGAAAAAGAACTTGTGCAAAGTAATTACCTCATATTGCTCCTTCATCAGACCTACTAACCCGGCTTCATAGTCGCGGCTTGTGTACAGGCGGTTTAAATATCCAGAATGGATGTCTTGGGCGCTGAGATGAGCATAGCTTGATAAATCTATTATCCACTTGCCCTTATCCATAGCAGAAAACTCTTCCTTGGCATTATGCTTTGATAAAGCGACAGGGTTGCCAGGAGCAGTATGACCAAAACCGGTAATCATAACATCATCTGTGGTGTCATCAGTAGCTTTGGCTGGGCTTGGCGGATTAACAGTTGTTTTTGCTGGGCTTGGTGGATCAATAGCTGGGCTTGGCGGAGCAGCAGATTGGCTCGTCGGATTTATATCTGCCGGTTCAACAAAAGTGTCCTGAACCTGAGGTACCAGATCATCCAGGATGGTATCAGCATTCGATTCAAAAGTCTCTGGGGTCGTCTCTGGTCTAGTGACCAGATTATCATCGGTCGGTTTATTCAGCTTGGTTTTCTTGCTAAGTCTGGCTTTGGCACTGAAAAGAACAGATGCAAAGGTTAGTATAGTAAACCAATACAAGACATAAAGGGTTAAGTATAATATGCTTACCCAGGAACAGTCTTGAGGGGAGGGATTTGTGTGGCCGATGACTTGCCGGAGGATGAATGGGAGGTTCCCTGATAATTTGAATCAGACGGATTAAGAGGATATCGGAAATAACCTTCCCTGGGATAAAGTGTATTAGAAGTACAAGAGACCTCTTGACGGCATTTGCGAACCGGAGAGTTCGGTAAATCGGAGGAGGTAACCACTTGGCCACTATGCCGGGTTGTGCGGCAAGCTTCATGCTGTTGTGTCTTCAAAGAAAGTGCGGATCCGAATAAGCAGAAGGGCGTGAAAATTTTACTTTCCGGACTGCTCGACGGAGTTTTGGTACTGTCACATGATTTGAGTCAGAAGATAGAACAATTACCTCTGCATCACTAGCGCGGCTAGCTTCTGCATCATCCTGATAATAATCATTGTCAATGAGGTGTATGAAAAAAGAACCAAGAGAGTCAAGTTCTACCTCTAACTCCAGGTCATCAAGCTCTTCATCATTGGGCAGGTCAGAGGCCTCAGAGATTTTCTTCTTCGCTGGCTTCTTTGTAACCCTAGTTTTGATGCGAGGCGCTCTTGCCGGTTTATCCTGCAGTTTCCTCTTCCAGAATGGATCATCACCCTGTGCAGATGGACAACAAGTTATAAAGGAATGTTTAAGTGGGGATAGATTAAGACAAAAATAAGGCAATTCTTACAGCTGGCGGTTTGTTGGAAGTACAGAAGGGACTAAGCCATACTTTGCTGCATACAACCACCAGTTCATCAAGCATTTTATTGGCAGATTCAGTGACTTCATCATCAGTGAGTTGGATGTTAATATGACGCTGAGGGTCTTTTAGATCCCCTGTGTATTCACACATTAAACCGGGGCGCCGGCTTAAAGGCATAATGCTCCAAGAAACCCAGCACCGAACAAAGTCAACGCTTGTCAGACCATTTGCAACAAAGGCTCTGAGTTTTGATAGCTGAGGGGCGTATTTTGATCGTTCCTTGGTAGTCAGTCGCTGAGGAACTGGATGCTCTCTGGTAAGCCGGTGTGCACGATAACCCGACAAAGCGTTCTCATCAGGTGGAGATTTATCACGGTAGTAAAACCAAGTCTTATTCCAGTCCTTGGGATGACTATGATGCCTGGCGTGAGGGAAGCTGACATCTTTTCTCTTCTGGATTGAAACCCCGCCCAACTCAGTGTTAGGTCCATTTGTGAACTCGGTATGGCGGTTCAAATAGAAGTAGTCTCTGAACAGCTCAACAGTGGGTTCTTCTTGCAGATAAGCCTCACAAAAGACTTGAAAGTTACAAATATTGGACACGGAGTTAGGCCCAATATCTTGAGGGCGGATCTGGAAGCTGGCAAGAACGTCACGGAAGAACTTTGAACCGGGCGGGCTAAACCCTCGACCCAGATGGTTAGCAAAAATAACTATCTCTCCATCCTTGGGCTCAGGAGGATTTTCTGGACCGGGAACTCTCCAGTGTATGACTTCCTTCTTTGCTAAAACGCCGGTGGCAACAAGCCCAGTTAACTGTTCTTCAGTAACCCGGGAGGGGACCCAATTGCAAGCACATAATTGTTTGGCCATTTCAAATGACAAGCTGGAAAAGAGGATCAATGTCGGTTTAAGATTTATGAATAATACGGATAAACTAGCGTACGGACAGAGGGAGAAGATAATGAAACATATGTATATGATAAGCTGGATGCTGACGTTAAGATTGAGTTGTGGTTTACGAGAGGGCTAATGGTACCTGGCGGGTTATCATTTTCTAAAGGTTAAACCGCCTATAATGGTGTGAAAGTTACAGATCTGAAAAATTCCTAAGTATTGCACAAACATGTTTTACAGGTTGGTATTATAATTTTGGATCTACCGCAGTTCTAAAAAGGAGAAAATTCCAAAGCCCTAAATGGTGACAGCGGAACAGTTAAAAACTAGATGAGATCTGTTTACTGAAAAAGAGATGCCATGATAAGGAAAATGGATTATAGCTACGGTCGTACAGGGGGGATATCAAGTTCTTATGTGGCAGCAAGGTGCAACAATGAACACCGACGAACACTGAAGAACACCTAAGAACACTGAAACCCTAATGGTAGATCTGAGGTGAAGAGGAAGAAGGCTTACAGAGGTTGAGGGAGTAGCGGAGAGGCGCCGCGTTTCTCTAGTCAAATCAGGTTGATGCAGCGGCCGTTGTTGGAGCAGAGGCGAAGGTCGGTGGCGGCGGCTGTGCTCGAGCACTGAGGCGACGTGAGGTGGAAGAAAGACAAAGAGGCAAGGGGAGAAAAAGAAAGGGACCCTTAGCCCTATTTATAAGACGAAGGGATAAGCAATAGGCACGGGAATTGAGGAGCCCAAAAAATGGATATGTGACAGAGCTGTCGCCTCGATTTTCGGAGGCTTGTTAATAAAAGGGAAGTATATACGGTTTTAATAAGCAGATGACATCATGGCAGTTTATTACAATCTTGGAAGATGACGTCATGGCGGTTTACAAAGTTCATATGAAGATGATGTCATGGCGGTTTACAAGGTTCACATGAAGATGTTCAAGAAGAAATTTTCCTAAGTGTTGAAGATTGACTCCCGCAAAAAAAAAAGATTGACATGAACAGGTTCAAATCAATCTGGGGCCTAATGTTGGGGATATAACAACTGAGTATAAACCGCCCAGGAGGGGCCGGGTTATACTCATAAGGAATCATCCGCATTGAAGCCCATGAAGACAAGGAGTATGACGCTTTACTGTTGAGATTCAAAGGCCCAAGGCTCAAAGGTGGGTTAGGGCCCGTGGACATAAACTGCCCTGTACTATGTAACTTGTGTTGTAAGATAAGAAAGAGTAGAAACTGAGCCGGACACGTGTATGAGTCAGCCACGGGATTCTGTAAACTGCCGGGTGTCAACCTGTGTATATAAAGGGACGACCCGGCGGTGGTTCAAGGACAAGAAACAACAACTCGACAGATAGGTAAAGCGGAATCGCTCCCTGCTCATTGAGGCCCCATCAATTCCACCACAACTGGATCGTAGGCTTTTACCTTCACCGCAAGGGGCTGAACCAGTATAAACTCCCTGTGTCCTTTGTCCGATTTAACCCCTTTTAGCTAATCTCGTTGCAATGGCTCCACGACTAAGTCCTCACACTAGGACATCTGACGTGATGATTCCACGACATTATTGGAAATAATATATACCAATGTATGCAATTTGATGAATGTTGAGGCTCATGGCAGGTACCATTAGTTTCTGACCTTCACAGATGATTTGAGCAGATATGGGTATATCTACTTAATGAAACACAAGTCTGAAACATTTGAAAAGTTCAAAGAACTTCAGAGTGAAGTGGAGAATCATCATAACAAGAAAATATAATTTCTACGATCTGATCATGGAGGAGAATATTTGAGTTACGAGTTTGGACTTCATTTAAAACAATGTGGAATAGTTTCAGAGCTCACGTCACCTGGAACACCACAGCATAATGGTGTGTCCGAACGTCATAACCATACTTTATTGGATATGGTGCGGTCTATGATGTCTCTTACCGATTTACTACTATCATTTGGGGTTCTGCATTAGAGACAGTTGTATTCACTTTAAATAGGGCACCGTCAAAATCCGTTGAGACGACACGGTATGAACTGTGGTTTGGCAACAAACCTAATCTGTCGTTTCTTAAAGTTTGGGGCTGCGATGCTTATGTGAAAAAGCTTCAACCTAATAAGCTTGAACCCAAATCGGAGAAATGCGTCTTCATAGGACACCCAAAGGAAACTGTTGGGTACACCTTCTATCACAGAACCGAAGGCAAGATATTTGTTGCTAAAGAATGGATCCTTTCTAGAGAAGGAGTTTCTCTCGAAAGAAGTGAGTGGGAGGAAAGTAGAACTTGATGAGGTAATTGTCCTTCTCCCAAATTGGAAAGTACTTTATCACAGAATTAGTTCCAGTGATTCCTACACCAATTAGTGAGGAAGCTAATGATGATGATCATGAAACTTCAGATCAAGTTACTACCGAACCTTGTAGGTCTTCCAAAGTACGATCCACACCAGAGTGGTATGGCAATCCTGTTCTAGAAGTCATGTTACTAGACCATGATGAACCTACGAACTATGAGGAAGCGATGATGAGCCCAGATTCGGCAAAATGGCTTGAGGCCATGAAATCTTAGATATGACTCATGTATGAGAACAAAGTGTGGACTTTGGTGGACTTTCCCAATGATCGGCAAGCCATTGAGAATAAATGGATCTTCAAGAGGAAGTCAGACGCTGATAGTAGTGTTACTATCTACAAAGCTCAACTTGTCGCAAAAGGGTTTTCGACAAGTTTAAGGTGTTGACTACAATGAGATTTTGTTAACTATAGCGATGCTTAAATCCGTCCGACTCATGTTAGCAATTGCCATATTTTATGAAATCTAGCAAATGGATGTCAAAAACTTCATTCCTTAAATGGATATTTCTTAAAGAAGAGTTGTATATGATGCAACCAAAAGTTTTTGTCGATCCTAAAGGTACTAACAAGGCGTGCAAACTCCAGTGATCCATCTATGGACTGGTGTAAGCTTCTCAGAGATTGGAATATATGCTTTGATGAGTTGATCAAAGCATATAGTTTTATACAGACTTGCAGTGAAGCCTGTATTTATAAGAAAGTGAGTGGGAGCACTACATCATTTCTGATAAGTATATGTGAATGACATATAGTTATCAGAAATGATGTAGGATTTTCTGGAAAGCATACAGGAGAGTTTGAAATGAGATTTTCAAAGAAAGACCTCGGTGAAGCTGCTGACATATTGGGCATCAAGATATATAGAGATAGATCAATACGCTTGATAAGATTTTTTCAATAATTACATACCTTGACAAGATTTTGAAAGTGTTCAAAATGGATCAGTCAAAGAAGGAGTTCTTGCCTATATTACAAGGTGTAAAGGAGTAAGACTCAAAGCCCGACCACGACAGAAAATAGAAAGAGAATGACAGTCATTCCCTATGCCTCAGCCATAGGTTCTATAAAGTATGCTATGATGTGTACCAAACCTATTGTGTACCTTATCATGAATTTGGCAAGGGGGTACGATGGTGATCTAGGAGTGGATCACTGGACAGCGGTCAAAGTTATCCTTAACTACCTAAGAGGACTAAGGAAATATTTCTCGGTATGGAAGTGATAAAGATTTCATTGTAAAGAGTTACATCGATGCAAGCTTTTACACCGATCCAGATGACTTTGAGTCTCAATCTGGATACATATTGAAAGTGGGACCAATTAGCTAAAGTAGCTCCATGCAGAGCATTGTATACATAGAATATTTGCAAAATACATACTACTCTGAATGTGACAGACCCGTTGCCTAAACTTCTCTCACGAGCAAAACATGATCACACCTTAGTACTCTTTGGGTGTTAATCACATAGTGAGGTGAACTAGATTATTAACTCTAGTAAATCCTTTGGGTATTGGTCACATGGCACTATGAACTATGGGTGTTAATCACATATAGATGTGAACTATTGGTGTTAAATCACATGGCGATGTGAACTAAATTATTGACTCTAGTGCAAGTGGGAGACTGAAGGAAATATGCCCTAGAGGCAATAATAAAGTTGTTATTATATTTCCTTATATCATGATAAATGTTTATTATTCATGCTACAATTGTATTAACCGGAAACTTAGTACATGTGTGAATACATAGACAAAACATAGTGTCCCTAGTATGCCTCTACTTGACTAGCTCGTTAATCAAAGATGGTTATGTTTCCTAACCATAGACATGTGTTGTCATTTGATGAACGGGATCACATAATTAGGAGAATGATGTGATGAACAAGACCCATCCATTAGGTTAGCATTATGATCGTTACAGTTTCATTGCTACTGCTTTCTTCATGACTTATACATGTTCCTCGGACTATGTGATTATGCAACTCCCAAATGCAGGAGGAACACCTTGTGTGCTATCAAACGTCACAATGTAACTGGGTGCTTATAAAGATGCTCTACAGGTGTCTCCGAAGGTGTTTGTTGGGTTGGCATAGATCGAGATTAGGATTTGTCACTCCGTTTTTCGGAGAGGTATCTCTGGGGCCTCTCGGTAACTCTCATCACTATAAGACTTGCAAGCAATGTGACTAATGAGTTAGTTGCGGGATGAAGTATTACGAAACGAGTAAAGAGACTTCCCGGTAACAAGATTGAACTAGGTATGATGATATCGATGATAGAATATCAGGCAAGTAACATACCGATGACAAAGGGAACAACGTATGTTGTTATGTAGTTTTACCGATAAAGATCTTCGTAGAATATGTAGGAGTCAATATGAGCATCCAGGTTCCGCTATTGGTTATTTATCGGAGATGTGTCTCGTTCATATCTACATAGTTCTCTAACCCGTAGGGTCCGCACGCTTAACGTTCGATGATGATTGAATTATGAGTTATGTGTTTTTGATGACCGAAGTTTATTCGGAGTCCCGGATGAGATCACGGACATGACGAGGAGTTTCGAAATGGTTGATACAAAAAGATTGATATATTGGAAGGCTATGTTTGGACACCGGAAAGGTTTCAAAAGAGTTCGGGCATTTTTCGGAGTACCGGGAGGTTACCGGAACCCCCAAGGGGATTAATGGGCCTTATGGGATTTAGTGGAAAAGGAGAGGAGGGCCGCAGGGTGGCCGCGTCCCCCCCCCTCCATGGCAGGTCCAAATTGGACTAGGAGGGGGCGGTGCCCCCCCCCCTCTTTCCTTCTCCCTCTCCACCTCTTTCCCTCTCTCCCTCTCTTGGGAAAGGAAGGGGACTCCAACTAGGATTGGGAATCCTAGTTGGACTCCCCATATAGGCACGCCCCTCCTAGGCCGGCCTCCTCTCCTCCCTCCTTTATATATGAGGGCAGGGGGCACCCCAAAGCACAACAGTTGTCTCTTAGCTGTGTGCGGTGCCCCCGCCACAGTTTAACACCTCGGTCACATCGTCGTAGTGCTTAGGCGAAGCCCTGTGCCGGTAACATCATCGACACCGTTGCCACGCCATCGTGCTGATGGAACTCTCCCTCGTCCTTAACTGGATCAAGAGCTCGAGGGACATCATCATGCTGAACGTGTGCTGAACACGGAGGTGCCGTACGTTCGGTACTTGGATCGGTTGGATCGTGAAGACGTTCGACTACATCAACCGCTTTACTTAATGCTTCCACTTTCGGTCTACGAGGTACATGGACACACTCTCCTGTCTCGTTGCTATGCATCTCCTAGATAGATCTTGCGTGAGGAATTTTTTTGAATTACTATGTTCCCCAACCTGAAGGAGTCTGGATGAAGGAGTTCATATCTGATCTGGGTGTAATTCCCAGTGCATCGGGTCCAATGACATTCTTTTGTGACAACACTGGAGCAATTACCATAGGCGAAGTTTCACAGGAGAACCAAACATATCAAGCGACGCTTCAACTCCATTCGTGAAAAAGTCAAGGATG
The DNA here is from genome assembly GCF_002162155.2 of Triticum dicoccoides. Taxonomy (NCBI): domain Eukaryota; kingdom Viridiplantae; phylum Streptophyta; class Magnoliopsida; order Poales; family Poaceae; genus Triticum; species Triticum dicoccoides. The sequence goes on along the minus strand of NC_041391.1, from coordinate 580,934,004 downwards.
GAGACATAGAAATTTGCAAAGTACATACGGATATGAATGTGGCAGACCCGTTGACTAAAACTCTTCAACGAGAAAATATGATCAGCACCAAGAATCCATGGGTGTTAGATTCATTACTATGTAATCTAGATTATTGACTCTAGTGCAAGTGGGAGAGTGTTGGAAATATGCATCAGAGGCAATAATAAAGTGGTTATTATTATATTTCCTTAATCATGATGAAGGTTTATTATTCATGCTATAATTGTATCGATCAGAAACTTAAGTACATGTATGAATACATAATCAAATACGAAGTCCCTTGTAAGCCTCTACTAGACTAGTTTGTTGATCAAAATATGGTTAAGGTTTCCTCACCATAGACATGAGTTGTCGTTTGATAACGGGATCACGTCATGAGGAGAATGATGTGATGGACATGACCCATCAGTTAGCATAGCATATGATTGTTCAGTTTATTGCTACTGCTTTCTTAAATATAAAATACATGTTCCTTCGACCATGAATTCATGCAACTCCTGGACTCCGGAGGAATACCTTGTGTGTATCAAACATCACTTCGTAGTTGGATGATCATGAAGGTGCTCTACAGGTATCTCCAAAGGTGTTTGTTGAGTTTCCATGGATCGAGATTAGGATTTTTCATTCCGTATGACGGACAGGTATCTCTGGGCCCTATCGGTAACACAACATCACAAGAAACTTGCAAGCAAAGTGACTAAGGAGTTAGTTACAAGATGATGTATTACATAACAAGTAAAGAGACTTGCCAGTAACGAGATTGAACTAGGTATGGAGACACCGATGATCGAATCTCGGGGAAGTAACAAACCGACGGACAAAGGGAACTATGTATGTTGTCATAAAGGTTCAACCGATGAAGATCTTCGTAGAATATGTAGGAACCAATATGGGCATCCTGGTCCCGCTATTGGTTATTGACTGGAAAAGCGTCTCGGTCATGTCTACATCATTCTTGAACTCGTAGGGTCCGCACGCTTAATGTTTGTTGACGATATAGTACTATATGAGTTATGTATGGTGGTGACTGAATATCGTTCAGAGCCCAGGATGAGATCACAAACATGACGAGCAGCTCCGAAATGGTCTAGAGGTAAAGATTGATATATAGGATGATAGTATTCGGTCTCCAGAAGGGTTTGGGAATAAACCGGATAATTATTGTCTCACCGGAAGGGGTTTTGGAAGGCCACGGGGAGTTGTTGGGCCTAACAGGCCAAAAGGAGGGGAGCACACCAGCCCACAAGTGGCTGGCGCACCCTACCTCCTGGCCGCCGGCCCTAGGAATGAAGGAGGAGGGGCTAGCTAAGGGAGTCCTGGACTAGGGGGTGTCCGGATAGCTGAACTATCATCATCGGCCGGACTCCAAGACTATGAAGATACAAGATTGAAGACTTCGTCCCGTGTCCGGATGGGACTTTCCTTGGCGTGGAAGGCAAGCTTGGCGATACGGATATGTAGATCTCCTACCATTGTAACCGACTCTGTGTAACCCTAGCCCTCTCCGGTGTCTATATAAACCGGATGGTTTTAGTCCATAGGACGAACAACAATCATACCATAGGCTAGCTTCTAGGATTTAGCCTCCTTGATCTCGTGGTAGATCTACTCTTGTAATACCCACATCATCAATATCAATCAAGCAGGACGTAGGGTTTTACCTCCATCAAGAGGGACCGAACCTGGGTAAAACATCGTGTCCCTTGTCTCCTGTTACCATCCGCCTAGACGCACAGTTCGGGACCCCCTACCTGAGATCCGCCGGTTTTGACACCGACATTGGTGCTTTCATTGAGAGTTCCTTTGTGTCGTCACCGATAGGCTCGATGGCTTCTTCGATCATCAACAACGACGCAGTCCAGGGTGAGACTTTTCTCCCCAGACAGATCTTCGTATTCGGCGGCATTGCACTGCGGGCCAATTCGCTTGGCCATCTGGAGCAGATCGAAAGCTACGCCCCTGGCCGCCAGGCCAGATTTGGAAGTTTGAACTTCACGGCTGACATCTGCGGAGACTTGATCTTCGATGGATTCGAGCCACAGGCGAGCGCGCCGCACTGTCACGATGGGCATGATTTAGCTCTGCAGCCGGACAGTGCCCTGGAGGCCGCACACGAGCCCGCTCCGACCCTCGATTCGGAGCCGGCTGCGCAGACCGAGGACGAGTGGCTAGACACCGCCTTGGGGGCTGCAACCTCTACGGCGCTGGAGCCGAATACTGACCTTATCCCTTGTGAAGCTCGTGACTCCGAGGTGCCGGACGCCTCGCCGGACTCCGAACCTCCCGCGCCCCCTCCAATCGAATCCGATTGGGCGCCGATCATGGAGTTTACCGCTACGGACATCTTTCAACACACACCTTTCGGCGACATCCTGAGTTCGCTAAAGTATCTCTCGTTATCAGGAGATCCCTGGCCGGACTGCGGTCAGGACGGTTGGGATGCGGACGACGAAGAAATTCAAAGCCCACCCACCACCCATTTAGTAGCCACTGTCGACGATCTAACCGACATGCTAGACTTCGACTCCGAAGACATCAACGGTATGGACGACGATGCCGGAGAAGACCAAGAACCAGCGCCTACTGGGCACTGGAAAGCCACCTCATCATATGACATATACATGGTGGATATCCCAAAGGATGGGAATGGCGAAGGAACAGCGGAGGATGACCCCTCCAAGAAACAGCCCAAGCGCCGGCGTCAGTGGTGCCGCTCTAAATCCCGCCACAGCAAGAATGGATACTCCAGCACCGGAGATAATAATACCCCAGACAGTGCCGAAGACAACCCCCTCCAGCAAGATTCAGCACAGGAGGACGGAGAAGCCAGCCCTCATGAGAGAGCGGCAAACAAAGAGGTAGAGGATGATAATTACATGCCTCCCTCCGGAGACGAGGCAAGCCTCGACGACAACGAATTTGTCGTGCCTGAGGATCCCGTCGAACAAGAGCGTTTTAAACGCAAGCTTATGGCCACGGCAAACAGCCTCAAGAAAAAGAAGCAACAACTTAGAGCTGATCAAGATCTGCTAGCCGACAGATGGACTGAAGTCCTTGCGGCCGAAGAGCATGAGCTCGAATGCCCCTCCAAAAGCTACCCCAAACGCAAGCTGCTCCCCCGATTAGAGGAGGAGATATATGAACCTGCATCACCAGCACACGATACGGCTGACCAACCACCCCGTGGCCGCGACAGAGAGGACTCTAGGCCCTCCACTAGAACCGTACCCCGGCATCGCTCGAAAAGCACAAGGCCACAGGGGAACGCTCTGGACTTGCGAGATATATTGGAGGATAAGGCAAGACAATCAAGATCGATCTACGGATCACGTGGGCGCCCCATGATACGTGACGACAACCGTTGCGCCGGACACAGCAAGTCCGGCCGGGCCGAACACAGTAGACAAAGCTCTTTTGAGCTCCGTCGTGATATAGCCCAATACAGAGGCGCCGCACACCCACTATGCTTCACAGATGAAGTAATGGATCATCAAATCCCCGAAGGGTTTAAACCCATGAATATTGAATCTTATGATGGCACAATAGACCCCGTGGTTTGGATCGAAGACTATCTCCTTCATATCCACATGGCCCGCGGTGATGATCTTCACGTCATCAAATACCTCCCACTCAAGCTTAAAGGACCAGCTCGGCATTGGCTTAACAACTTGCCAGCAGAATCAATTGGGAGTTGGGAGGACCTGGAAGCCGCATTCCTTGATAACTTCCAGGGCACGTATGTGCGACCACCAGACGCTGACAACCTAAGCCATATAATTTAGCAGCCAGACGAATCGGGCAGACAATTCTGGACACGGTTCTTAACTAAGAAAAATCAAATCGTTGACTGTCCGGATGCGGAGGCCCTCGCGGCCTTCAAACATAACGTCCGCGACGAGTGGCTTGCCCGGCACCTAGGACAGGAAAAGCCAAAATCCATGGCAGCCCTCACATCACTCATGACCCGCTTCTGCACGGGAGAGGACAGCTGGCTAGCCCGCAGCAACAACCTCAGCAAAAATTCTGGCAGTCCGGATATCAAGGACCGCAATGGCAAGTCGCGTCGCAACAAGAACAAACGCCGCATTAACGGCGACAATAATGAGGATACGACAGTCAATGCCGGATTCAGAGGCTCTAAACCCGGTCAGTGGAAAAAGCCCTTCAAACGAACTACTTCGAGTCCGTCCAATTTGGACCGAATATTCGATCGCTCGTGCCAGATACACGGCACCCCCGAAAAGCCAGCTAACCACACCAACAGGGACTGTTGGGTATTCAAGCAGGCAGGCAAGTTAATTGCCGAAAATAATGACAAGGGGCTGCATAGCGATGACGAGGAAGAGACCCGACCGCCGAACAATAGAGGACAGAAGGGTTTCCCCCCACAAGTGGGGACGGTGAACATGATATACGCAACCCACATACCCAAAAGGGAGCGGAAGCGTGCACTCAGGGATGTATACGCGATGGAGCCAGTCGCCCCGAAGTTCAACCCATGGTCCTCCTGTCCGATCACTTTTGATCGAAGGGACCACCCCACCAGCATCCGCCACGGCGAATTCGCCGCATTGGTTTTAGACCCAATCGTCGATGGATTTCACCTCACCAGAGTCTTGACGGACGGCGGCAGCAGCCTGAACCTGCTTTATCGGGATACAGTGCACAAAATGGGCATAGACGCCTCAAGGATTAAACCCACAAAGACGACCTTTAAAGGCGTCATACCAGGTGTAGAGGCCAATTGTACAGGCTCAGTTACACTGGAAGTGGTCTTTGGATCCCCGGAGAACTTCCGAAGCGAGGAGTTAATCTTCGACATAGTTCCGTTTCGCAGCGGCTATCATGCTCTGCTCGGACGTACCGCGTTTGCAAAGTTCAACGCGGTGCCGCACAACGCATACCTCAAGCTCAAGATGCCAGGCCCTCGAGGAGTTATCACGGTCAACAGAAACACTGAACGCTCTCTCCGAACGGAGGAACATACAGCGGCTCTCGCGGCAGAAGTACAGTGCAGCCTCTTAAGGCAATTCTCAAGTCCGGCCGTTAAGCGACCGGACACGGCTAAACGCGCCCGGAGTAACCTACAACAAGACCACCTGGCACGTTCCGAGCACGCGTAGCAATGCGGCCCCAACCCTAGCCCCGGCAAAACTGCAAGACTGGTCCTTCGCGTACATCATTACGCTTTGGAGATACCATGGGCATAGGGGGAGGGGCACGACCACGATAGGCCCAGAATGCGGCTTAACCACACCAGGGGCTCTCAAGTGTGTCGTTCTTTTTTTCTTTTTTTCTTTTTTTCTTACCCACAGGACTTCGTTCATCAGAGGCCCTGTCCGGCAGTAGACCTGCCGAACTCACGGTGCAACAGCCAGGGAAGGAGAAAGGCTACGACGAATATCCAGGTGGTCTCCATTACGAGCATTAAATCTGTTTTATACACCATTCTGCAGCCTACCCCTGGAGGGGGACATGTTTAATAGTCCCATCCCTTGCTTACCGCACTATTTGTATCGTTCTGCATTCACGGCAGTATTTCTTGAATAAACAATGCAGCACCTTTTTGCCTATAATTGCATTTCTTTCTTATACATATGTTCATTTATTACATGTTGCATCCGTACACTTTGGTACGGCTAAATACACCAGGGGCTTATGTTTCCCGCATCATGGTGTGATAAGTCCAAACACTTTCACAAGTGCGGCACCCCAAACTTATAGCATTATGCATCGGCTCCGAATCATGTCTTGGGTCAATAGTTGGGTTTGCCCGGCTCGCATGTTTTGGTACCTTACGTTCCGTTGTATCGGCTAAGGTAGCACTGGCAGAACCACTGCGATTGCGCCCCAGTTGAGCTGGGCGAGCGCCTCAGTGAGAAAGCTAAAATTGAACGTCATGATGAGGCGATAGCCGGTCGCTGTTCGAGAGGTTTTTTCGAGTCCCTAAAGACTTATGCCTCCTAGAGCGAGGAACCGGCTTTGTCCGGCCCAGGCATGGATAGCGCCCCAAATTCGGCCTTCCGAACACTAGGGGCTTTGCCGAAATTTAAAATTATAGAATTCTATGGCTAAGTGAGAGTGTTCAAGCATTATAAGTCTGGTTGCCTCGTTCGTTGTGTTGAGCGCCTCCCTAGATGGACCCAAAAATGGGAACAAGAGTGCTCAAATTTATACGGAACACCCCAGCACTCGTGGCATGGGGGCTGAAGCCGATGACTTGCCATCTCTCAGATTTGACAAACGGCCGCATAGAAGGTAATATTTTAAATTAACAAGCGTTGCTTAGCGCATATGAACAAAGTTTTCAGCGCACAGGATAACAAAATGCGAGTCTACTCAAATATTACATCTTTGGAGCACTCACCCGCAATAATGCGGGCACCCTTCAGGACACTTTTATAATACATCTCGGGCGTGCGATACTCCTTGCCCGGCGGTGGCGCGTCCGTCACAAGCTTCTCAGCATCCATCTTGCCCCATTGCACCTTTGCGCGGGCAAGGGCCCGACGGGCACCTTCAATACAGGTGGAGTGCTTGATGACTTCAACCCATGGACACGCATCCACCAGCCGCCGCACCAGGCCGAAGTAGCTCCCAGGCATGGCCTCCTTGGGCCACAGCCGAACTATGAGGCCCTTCATGGCCTGTTCGGCCACCTTGTGGAGCTCGACCAGCTGCTTCAGCTGGTCGCTAAGGGGCACCGGATGTCCGGCCTCAGCATACTGAGACCAGAAGACCTTCTCCGTCGAGCTCCCCTCCTTGGCCCTGTAGAAAGCGGCAGCATCGGACACGCTGCGGGGCAGAAATGCGAACGCTCCTGGAGAGCTCCGAATTCGGGTAAGTGATAGGTAATTCACACTCACATGCTTACTTTGCATGAAAAATGCCTTACCCGCCGCTATTTTCTTCAACGCCTCGATTTCCTGGAGGGCCTTGTAGGCTTCGGCCTTAGCGGCTTTGGCACTCTCAAGAGCCGATGCAAGCTCGGACTCTCGAGTCTTCGAGTCGCGCTCCAAACTCTCATGTTTTTCCATGAGAGCCTGGAGCTCTTGTTGTACCTCCGCCACCCGCGCCTCCTGCTTCTGTCGCTCGGTGCGCTCCGCAGGCGCATTGCGTTCGGCCGCAGACACTGCCTCCTTCAAGGTCGCCACCTCGTTCGTGGCCCCTGCAATACCCACGTTATCCTTGTCATTTTTCTTGCAACCGGATCCTTTTCTGTAAGGTACAATTTTAATAAGGTGTTACTCACCTTCCTTGTCGTCGAGCTGCTTCTTGGCACGGCCGAGCTTGTTCTCGGACCACTCGAGGCTTTGCTTCAAAGTATTGACCTCCGCAGTCAGTGCGGCAGAGGTCAGCAGCACGGCCTGCAATCCCATATTGACATATTTTTTATGACTCCTGCGTATATCTTTTTAGATCCTCAGTCCGGCTTTTCATTCTGAACACCGAACCGAGCATCAGGGGCTACTGTCTATGCAGTACTATTTTACATATATCAAAATTCTTACCTCAAAGCCTGTTAGAAGGCTGCTGCAGGCTTCGGTCAGCCCGCTCTTGGCGAGCTGAACCTTTTGAATCACTGCACCCATGATGGTGCGGTGTTCCTCTTTGATGGAAGCGTCGTTGAGCGCATCCAGCAAGCTATCCGGCGCCTCCGGTTGGACGGAGGCCGCTGGTGTCACGGTCTTGCCCTTCTTACGAAGGGGCCGCCCGCCGGACTCCGGAGCCACTACAGGTTCCGGTGCGGAGTCCGGTCCAAAGTCCGGGAGGTTGCCCTGCGGCACCTCCGGGGCCTCCTCCTCCTGGCGGGTCCCTTCCCGGTATCCCACCTCGACATCGTCCGCATCACAGGGGGAGGAGGCGGTCGGAAGGGAATCCACATCCGACACACCCAAGGACCCGCTCGACGAAGCGGGAAGATCATCTTGGGGCGGACTGCAGGGTTGTATGCGGCGTTAGAAAGACACCATGTGGCGAAAAGAAAAATCATGAAGTTATTTGGGAGTCTGGATACTTACGATCTCGCCAGGGGCTTGGCCCTTGAAGGCCAGTCCTCGTTGTCGTCACCGGCGTTGGCAGAGCAGTCCGGGGGAAGAGTCCTTCCCTTCTTGGACCCTTCGGCCTCCCTCGTGGGGGAGGCCTTCCTTTTCTTCCCTCCCCCCGCTGGGGGAGAGGCCTCTTTCTTCTCCTCCTTGCCTTCGTGGGAGGAGTCCGCCTCGGAGTCATCGTCCGAGGACACCTGAAAACGGGAACTCTTTCGAGTGCCCGTGGCCTTCTTCTTGGCCTTCTTCTCCGGCACCACATGGGGTGCCGGAACCAGCAGCCCCGTTAAGCAGGCGTCTGCTAGGTCTTCTGGCAAAGGGGCCGGATAGTTAGCCCGCTCGGCCTTCTTCAGCCAGTCCTGTCAAAGGAGAGGGAGTTTAGATCCCGCATAGAGTCAAACTATGGAAAACAAGTGTCCCGTGAAGGGTAAAATCTCTTACCTTGGTAGCCGGACGCTGCGAGCTGAATCCGCGATCTTAGGTAGCGGATGGGGGAGCCTCGGCGCCCTTAAACAGCACCCTCCAGGCCTCTTCGTACGTAGTGTCAAAGAGCCCGCTCAAAGTCTGGTGCTGCGCCGAATCGAACTCCCACATATTGAAGTCCCGTTGTTGGCACGGGAGAATCCGGCGGATGAGCATGACCTGGACTACGTTAACAAGCTTGAGCTTCTTGCTCACTAGCTTTTGGATGCAGGCTTGGAGTCTGGTTAGCTCCTCCGAATCACCACATGTCCGGCCACTCTCTCTCCAGGAGGTGAGCCGTATGGGGATGCTAGATCTGAATTCGGGGGCCGCTGCCCATTCAGGGTCACGCGGCTCGGTGATGTAGAACCACCCCGATTGCCACCCCTTAATGGTTTCCACGAAGGTGCCCTCGAGCCAAGTAACGTTGGGCATCTTGCCCACCATGGTGCCTCTGCACTCCGCTTGGCTGCCCTTCACAACCTTCGGCTTGACACTGAAGGTCTTGAGCCACAAGCCGAAGTGGGGCTGGATGCAGAGGAAGGCCTCACACACGACGATAAACGCCGAGATGTTGAGGATGAAATTCGGGGCCAGATCATGGAAATCCAGGCCGTAGTAGAACATGAGCCCCCGGACAAAGGGATGGAGTGGAAAGCCCAGTCCGCGGAGGAAATGGTAAAGGAATACTACCCTCTCATGGGGCCTAGGGGTGGGGATGAGCTCCCCCTCATCGGGGAGCCGGTGCGCGATGTCGCTGGACAGATATCCGGCGCTGCGCAGCTTCTGGATGTGCCCCTCCGTAACGGAGGAGGCCATCCAGTTGCCTCCCGCTCTGGACATAGTTGGAGAAGGTTGAGGTGAGATGTGCGGACTTGGGCGCTGGAGCTCGAGTTCGTGGAGATGGATAAGCAAAGGAGGAAGAAGGTGTAGGTAAAAGGGTGGATCTTTATCCCCTTATATGGGCAAACGAAACCTTGCGTCCCCACCGGCCTGATAAAACTCGCTTATCTCCCAAGCGCCACAATCAATGGCGCAGTTGGGTTACCCACGTCCGTATTGATGGGAATCCCGGAATAAGGAACACGATCTCTGCTTCGACAAGATGTGCCAAGGAAACTGCTTCGCTAAACACGCGGAGGTGGTATAATAAAAACGATTCGAGTAAAGGCTTGGTTGTGGTGTGACGTCACGCCACAAAATACGTCAGCAGATTGAACTTGTGTAAATATTATTCTCTCTACGGTGGTATGTGGAATTTATTTTGCAGAGCCGGACACTATCCTGGTGTTCACAATCTTCTATAAATTATTCGGAGGAGGAACCCGCCTTGCAATGCCGAAGACAATATGCGCGCCGGACTCGTCGTCATTGAAGCCTGGTTGAGGGGCTACTGAGGGAGTCCTGGACTAGTGGGTGTCCGGATAGCCGAACTATCATCATCGGCCGGACTCCAAGACTATGAAGATACAAGAATGAAACTTCGTCCCGTGTCTAGATGGGACTTTCCTTGGCGTGGAAGGCAAGCTTGGCGATACGGATATGTAGATCTCCTACCATTGTAACTGACTCTGTGTAACCCTAGCCCTCTCCGGTGTCTATATAAACCAGATGGTTTTAGTCCATAGGACGAACAACAATCATACCATAGGCTAGCTTCTGGGGTTTAGACTCCTTGATCTCGTGGTAGATCTACTCTTGTAATACCCACATCATCAATATCAATCAAGCAGGACGTAGGGTTTTACCTCCATCAAGAGGGCCCGAACCTGGGTAAAACATCGTGTCCCTTGTCTCCTGTTACCATCCGCCTAGACGCACAGTTCGGGACCCCCTACCCGAGATCCGCCGGTTTTGACACCGACACTAGCCATGTCCTGCTTTACTCCACGCAAGGAAGAAGGAAGGGGAGGCACACTAGGGGCCGCTTGCCCCCTTTCCTTCCCCCAAGTGCCAAGTATGGAAGGGGGCGCACCTTGGCAGGCGCCCTAGGGCAGTTGCCTGCCCCCCTTGGGGCACGCCCTAGGCTGCCTCCCCTCCCCCTCCATATATATATGAGAGGAGGGGAGGGGACGCCACACACCATGATTCACCAAGCCGTGTGCCGGCACCCCCTATCCCTCTAGTTCATCCTCCGTTCGTTGTGCTTGGCGAAGCCCTGCAGAAATAGTTTCACCACCACCATCACCAAGCCGTCATGCTGCCGGAACTCATCTACTACTTCGCCCCTCTAGCTGGATCAAGAAGGCGAGGACGTCATCGAGCTGAACGTGTGCTGAACGTGGAGGTGCCGTACTTTCGGTGCTTGATCGGAACGGATCATGAAGGTGTACGACTACATGAACTGAGTTGATAAATGCTTCTACTTAGCGATCTACAAGGGTAAGTAGATGCTCTTCCCCTCTCGTAGCTATGCATCTCCATTTAAAGATCTTGCGTCTGGGTATAATTTTTTTGTTTTCCATGCAACGTTTCCCAACAATATGCACTTATTGTTCTGGACCAGAGACCTGGAGGTTACAATAATTGGGGTGTCAAAGGGAATGACTGTAACTTGAGGATTACATGTATTTATTAAGTATTAATGCTTTGCTCTAGTGCTTTATAAAATGAGTGTTTTAATTATCCTCACTTTCCATTAGGACCCAACTGAAACAGGAGGGCAGGACAAAAGATGGTGTGCAGGTTCTTGTTATAAGCACGAACAACTACATACATAATGCATGCCTCCAAGTGTTGATGAATTTGGGCTAGAAACTTATCACCCTATGTTATCGCTACTACATAATTGATTCTAACCATGCAACCTCCCATTATACATCACCATGCATGTGTGATGTCTACTACACAACCTTCTTCTTGTAGATGTTGTTGGGCCTCCAAGTGCAGAGGTTTGTAGGACAGTAGCAAATTTCCCTCAAGTGGATGACCTAAGGTTTATCAATCCGTGGGAGGCATAGGATGAAGATGGTCTCTCTCAAACAACCCTGCAACCAAATAACAAAGAGTCTCTTGTGTCCCAAACACACCCAATACGATGGTAAATTGTATAGGTGCACTAGTTCGGTGAAGAGATGGTGATACAAGTCCAATATGGATGATAGATATAGGTTTTTGTAATCTGAAAATATAAAAACAGCAAGGTAACAAGCGATAAAAGTGAGCGTAAACGGTATTGCAATGCTAGGAAACAAGGCCTAAGGTTCATACTTTCACTAGTGCAAGCTCTCTCAACAATAATAACATAATTGGATCATATAACTATCCCTCAACATGCAACAAAGAGTCACTCCAAAGTCACTAATAGCGGAGAACAAACGAAGATTATTGTAGGGTACGAAACCAACTCAAAGTTATCCTTTCTGATCGATCTATTCAAGAGTCCGTAGTAAAATAACACGAAGCTATTCTTTCCGTTCGATCTATCATAGAGTTCGTACTAGGATAACACCTTAAGACACAAATCAACCAAAACCCTAATGTCACCTAGATACTCCAATGTCACCTCAAATATCTGTGGGCACGATTATACGATATGCATCACACAATCTCAGATTCATCTATTCAACCAACACAAAGTACTTCAAAGAGTGCCCCAAAGTTTCTACCGGAGAGTCAAGACGAAAACGTGTGCCAACCCCTATGCATAAGTTCACAAGGTCACTGAACCCGCAAGTTGAACACCAAAACATACATCAAGTGAATCACGTGATATCCCATTGTCGCCACAGATAAGCACATGCAAGACATACATCAAGTGTTCTCAAATCCTTAAAGACTTAATCCGATAAGATAACTTCAAAGGGGAAACTAAATCCATTACAAGAGAGTAGAGGGGGAGAAACATCATAAGATCCAACTATAATAGCAAAGCTCGCGATACATCAAGATCGTGCCAAATCAAGAACACGAGAGAAAGAGAGAGAGAGAGATCAAACACATAGCTACTGGTACATACCCTCAGCACCGAGGGTGAACTACTCCCTCCTTGTCATGGAGAGCGCTGGGATGATGAAGATGACCACCGGTGATGGATTCCCCCTCCGGCAGGGTGCCGGAACGGGCTCCCGAGAGGTTTTTGGTGGCTACAGAGGCTTGCGGCGGCGGAACTCCCGATCTAGGTTATTTTCCGGAGGTTTCCGTATTTATAGGAATTTTTGGCGTAGGGAACAAGTCAGGTGGGTCTCCGGGCTGTCCACGAGGCAGGGGGGTGCGCCCCACCCTCGTGGGCAGCCCGGGACTCTTCTGGCCCAACTCTTTCACTCCACGGGCTTCTTTTGGTCCACAAAAAATCATCAAAAATTGGCACGTCAATTGGACTCCGTTTGGTATTCTTTTTCTGTAAAACTCAAAAACAAGGAAAAAACAGAAACTGGCACCGTGCTCTAGTTTAATAGGTTAGTCCCAAAAATCATATAAAATAGCATATAAATGCATATAAAACATCCTAGATGGATAATATAATAGCATGGAACAATAAAAAATTATAGATACGTTGGAGACGTATCAATGTGTTTGGATCATTGTTGCTCTCTTGAAGATATTATGTACTCCCTTCGTCCCATATTAGTTGTCACTCAAACATGTGTATCTAGCAGTGAAATATGTCTGGATACATATGTTTGAGTGATAGTTCATATGGGACCGAGGGAGTATTTGGAAAATGATGGTATTGTTGCTTTCTGTTACTTTATTATAATAAAACTACAATCACTCTATTGCATATGCTACTAATAAATTCTCTCGAGGAAGTATTTGTTTCCAGGCGTGCTTAAATTGAAAACTCAACTGCTAAACCTTATAAATATCTTTGTTCTCCTTGTGTCGAATCAATAAATTTGGGTTCATGATACTTCCTATAGAAGATCATTGTGATTCCATACACTTGTGGGTTATCACTGACAGACCTGAGTGTTTCACACAATATTTTTGGTGGATATCTTGTTTCTACCAGAAAGTAGAAATTTGCAGATTGTAGGTTTGGCTGCAATCTGTTGGGCGATTTGGAAGCTTAGGAATAGGGTATGTTCCGAATTCAAACTTGTTAGATGTCTTGTTGAGTTCATATATTATGTCTACTCCTTCATGAACTATTAGGTAGGTCTACAAAATGATGTTGATCGTTCCATCTTGGAGCAAGGACCTGCTGCTTCGCAAAGGGTAGTGTTAGCGCAACATGATGAGGGGCGTGGAGAGCTTTGGTGCATTGATTTAACTATCACTAATGGGGTTGTAGATGTTTGGGTGAACCCCGAAGATGCGATGGAGGAGGATTAAATATCTTGAGCTATCTTTAACATGCTACTGGCGCAAGCTGGATACAGGTGTCTTTGGGAAACTGTGTGATCCCAATGGTTTTTGCTTGAGCTGATTTGGGCTGGGAGGTGGGTTGTCTAACCCCACCCCATGTAATATTCTGGATCTTGTTGCTTTAGAATTTCCACTAATTTCGCTAAATTGCCTTAGGAAGTGACATCTTGGTTCGTTCTTTTACTCATTTGTACCAGGATGCTTTCTTTTTTGCTTCTGTTTCATTTTCAATATGATAGTGGAATTCGGTCATTATTATGGGATCATAAGAAATAATAAACATTGTCATACAAATATGTCGGATGTCCGAATTAGAATCCCTTTTATCTATTCCCTCCTTTCCAAAATATAAGGCACGATTTGAATTTTCTGGTCTTCGTTACACAACTTTGACTATGATTTTCATGTATTGTGTGTCTATTAAATTAGTACACATACATATGAAATAAAAAATTGCAAGACAAAATACGATGATGCCATTTATACATGTTCAATCCATATACTTTGGTATATATATTAGTGGTCAAAGTCATGCATCAAAGACCATAAAAAGTCAATCACACCTTATATTTTGGGAAGGAGGGAATATCATCTTAATAACGAGATCTAAAAAATAGGAATAAGTTTGAAGTGTTTGAGTTTATTTTTTTGAAACTTGACGAGAATTGACATTCATTATACTTTGTTTCAATGGAATTTCATCAGAGGCCAGGGAGCTCCAACTTCGCATTAAGAAGTAGAGAGTTGGTCCTAATTATAAATAAAAACATACCCAAAAACCACAGATATCAAGGTTTGTTAATGGAAAACTAGCGTACACCCCAACTCCTCGGTCACACTACCTAGATAGACTAATTTTTTTGGTTTACTTATTATACTTTCTTAAAAAAATAACGGAGCATCGTTTAGGCTGGTATTTTTCGACACGAAGTCCCGATTAAATATCTGTGAAACAACACAAAAAATTTAGACACCCCATTAAAAAAAAATTAAACCTATCTCAAACCATGAATAGTCCCATAAAAATAGATATTATGGGAGCAAGATGAAACTTCATTTAACTCTTTTAACTAAAACATGAATGATACTACAAAGTACAAACATTTGTAGATTCTTTTAGATATTTTTGAACCTAAATAGAAACCCCAGTGAAATACATAATGAACATGAGTGTGTGCATAAGCAAAATTACATGGTTACTGCAAATGAGTTACTTACCCGAGACTCTAACATTTTCAAATTTCGTCTAGTTTCCTTGCGTGGGTTGATCGACCTTGGAGCTACATAAAGATAAAAGACTGAAACTCAAGGTGCCTTTTGTAAAAAGGCGCTAATCTTGTAAGGGCATAGGTTGTGTTAAGCCCGAGACGCACAACTAGTTGTGGGCTTGATTTCTAGAAGTAAAAAAATGACATACAATACTCATATATATATGGCCTTCATTTTGGCAATTGGAGGTGGAACCACTTGAAAAATTGTTCCTGCATCATCCGCTTGACATGGCGGCCTGCTGATTCACTTTTCCAGCGACCCTCTCCCCACGTGTCCTCCCTCGCCACCATGGGGATTGCCCATGTGGTCGAAAGTGGGGGCAAGAATTTGTTCCTACTATTGTTCGAAGGCGTGTGGCAATGTATATGTGATAGCTTGATGTGGTATAGGTGGCTATGGTGCAGCAGTGGCGTTTTGTGCTTGTCGTCGGGCTGCAGCGCGCACCCAAGAGGTAGAGGAAAGGGAAGAGGGCATCACCACCATGTACCCCGATATGAAGAGTTGGTGGTTCTCTAGAGGAAGCCAACGCCCGCACCTTTGACTGGGATATGTGGTGACAATGCACCAGATGCATGCTGCTCGTTAGTGTCAATCGTGGTTGTTTTGCTGGCACTATCTTTGTGGATGTGTCATCGGCTTGACGGCAGGGGCCAGAAGGTCGGGGGGTCTTGGACCTTCAGACTCGGTGAGGTTCATGATCATCATCGCTAATGATGATGCATGATGGTGGCCATGTCCTCCATGCGGGAGTAATCTGCTACCACATACGAGAACAACAAAGTTAGTGGCGGCATGTGATGAACTGGTGATGTTGTCTCATGCAGGTTGGTCATCGATGCCACTTGTTGTGACACCCTGGATTTTGCCCACTTTCTTTTTCTTAGAATTATTGAATATTTGAATTTGCATTTGGGTTTTCAGCCAATTCTTTTGGACTTACCACTTGGAAATTATTTTGATTTTCTTCCAAGTGGGTTCTTTCATCCTCAAATCCTCTCTTGACCTCATCACCCTCATTATTATGCCATGAAATAATTTTTTAATGGCATAAAATAATTTTTCCCTCTGAAAATGAAGGTTTCTTCACTAAGCTATGAAGCAACACTCATTTTTCTTGCTCTTAAAATCCCAAGAAAATTCCCAAATATTCTTTGGATCATGCCTCACCTCCATGTAAAAATATGCCTTGGTCATTTGGAAAATTTCATCAAAGGAATATATTTTTGCTTCTGGACAAAAATCTCAGTTTGTGAAGCAAGTGTATTTTTCTTTGATCCAATGGAGCTGAAATTTTTTACCACATGACTACCTTCCTAGGAGAAGCTTAACCCCCAAGTTTCATCTTTTAGCTCCAAGTAATTTTCTCTCAGCTTTCTTCACAAAGTTTCTGTCCAGAAAATTTTCTGCCTTCTCCTGTCTTGTCCAATGAGCTAGGTATCGAGTTGAGGGCACAAAGCAGCACCGTGTTGAAAGGACTACACCAGACATGGTTTGGCAGCTTCAAAAGTACCATGTGTGCCAGTGCACGCGGTGACCGCGCGTGTGCAAGGTGTTCGACATGCGTTCGACGTGCTCTGGCGGCCGTGACCCATCTGCTGCCGCCCGTTCGCCCTCCTCGCGCCACAACAGCGTGCCCGCACCACTCAATGTGCTCCGCTTCTTCCACCTAGCACCCCTCTGCTCCTCCCCGACACCGGCAGGCCGCACGCCGAACACGGACACGGTGCGTCAGTTCGAAACAGTATGCATGTGTGTGTGCCCTGCCCCACTTAGTGTGATGCAGCCTTGGCCGCATGCACACACTGTGCTTTGGCCTCGTCTACTTTGTCTCCGTGTCACGCCCGAGCTCGCCACTCTCTCTTGTCTTCTGCAGCTCATCTCCGGCGGAGCTCGAGCTCGGTCACCTCGCCATCTATAAATAGAACACTCCCCAAGCCATTTCAATCATCACAACCTACTTCTCTGGCCACAAATCGACTTCCTAGCTAGTGCGGCAAAGCCGAGAGGGCCTCCTGCCACCGATCCTCACCGGAGTTGGTCGCAGATCCCCCATGGCCGTCCTCCTACTCTGATGTTCCCCATATTCGCCCACCCCATCAGGCGTGTTCGTGGTGATCTCCTGAGCCCGACGATGCTGCTAGTTCATCGGAGTGGCGCCGAAATCTTCAACTCTGCCTAGCTCCGT
>NC_041391.1:580912278-580916423 GCF_002162155.2 Triticum dicoccoides | reverse complement strand
TTTTGATGCGCTGGATCCATCCCCCTCCTCTCCGGCGGTCGCCGAGGTCTCCTCGCAGAAGAACCACCAATGACAGCGCTTCCTCCTCTGTTTCTATCACGCGCAATATGCGATACTATCCTAAAGAGACTCGAAGGTTCCACCAAGGATAGAACCACATATTGAAACACTTTTGCAAGGTGGATATCATTACATCAACATTACATAAAAGATGGGGATACATACAAGAGGAATAGAATGCCACACGAATACAACATCACAATACATAAGAGCACCATCCGACTACGGATGAAACACAAACAGAAACTCAAACGACATCCACCCTGCTAGCCCAGGCTGCCGACTTGGAACCTATCCCCTGATCGAAGAAGAAGCAGAAGAAGAACTCCAACACAAGCAAACATCGCTCTCGCATCAAGATCATCGCATAACCTGTACCTGCAACTGTTGTTGTAGTAAACTGTGAGCCACGAGGACTTAGCAATCCCATTACCATGGGTATTAAGACTAGCAAAGCTTAATGGGAAAGGAAGGGGTAAAGTGGTGAGGTTGCAGCAGCGACTAAGCATATATGGTGGCTAACATACGCAAATAAGAGCGAGAAGAGAGCAAGCGGAACGGTCGTGAAGCTAGCAATGATCAAGAAGTGATCCTGAACTCCTACTTATGTCAAACATAACCCAGAAACCGTGTTCACTTCCCGGACTCCGCCGAAAAGAGACCATCACGGCTACACAAGCGGTTGATGCGTTTTAATTCGGATCTGGTGTCAAGTTATCTACAACCGGACATTAACAAATTCCCATCTGCCCATAACCACGGGCACGGCTTTCGAAAGTTTAAACCCAGCAGGGGTGTCCCAACTTAGCCCATGATAAGCTCTCGCGATCAAGAAGGATATACCTTCTCCCAGGAAGACCCGATCAGACTCGGAATCCCGGTTTACAAGACATTTCGACAATGGTAAAGCAAGACCAGCAAAGCCTCCCGTTGTGCCGACAAATCCCGATAAGAGCTGCACATATCTCGTTCTCAGCGCACACCGGATGAGCCAGATGTCGGGTTGGCATAGACCCTGATTGCCCAGGGGGCGCCGGACATCGCTCGGTTTGGACCAACACTTAGACAAGCAATAGCCCGGGGGGGGGCTAAAATAAAGATGACCCTCGGGTTAATTACTCCCAAGGGAAATGTAGGTGGTGGTGAGGCAAATGGTAAAACCAAGGTTGGGCCTTGCTGGAGGAGTTTTATTCAAAGCGAACTGTCAAGGGGATCCCATAAATCACCCAACCGTGTAAGGAACGCAAAATCCGGGAACATAACACCGGTATGACGGAAACTTGGGCGGCAAGAGTGGAACAAAACACCAGGCATAAGGCCGAGCCTTCCACCCTTTACCAAGTATATAGATGCATTAATTAAATAAAAGATATTGTGATATCCCAACAAAATCCTGTCCACCATGGAGCAATCTTCAACTTCACCTGCAACTAGCAATGCTATAAGAGGGGCTGAGCAAAGCGGTAACATAGCCAAGCAATGGTTTGCTAGGAAGGGTGTCAAAGGTTAGAGGTTCATGGCAATTTGGGAGGCATGATAAACATGTGATAGGTAGCGCAGCATAGCGATAGAATGAAGAAACTAGCATAGCAATGATAATAATGAGATCCAGGGTAGCGGTCATCTTGCCTGAAATCCCGCAAGGAAGAAGAACGAGTCCATGAAGAAGATGAAGCCACGAAGACGAACCAAGTGTAGACGAACGAATCCTCATGATCGCAATGAAACGTGAACTATCGAGAAGAAGCACACAACATGGTAAACACAGCACACATGAACATGACATGATGCACAAACAAGTATGATGCAAGAAAAGACTACATGAAGCTACTCATGGCAAGAGATAATGCATACAAGATCAACACACCAAAGCAAGTTTAAATGCGGCCGGGAACAACATATAATAATTCCGGTAAATCCTCATATGCAAATTTCGAAATTGGTCCAGATCTGAATAAACCTTATGTTTAAGTTGTTAAACAGCAAGTTAAAATGCACCAATATGATCTACACGAGATTCTAGTCAAGTTACATATAAAGTTCATTTAGTTCGGAGCTACGGCCTAGAAGATATGAGCAAAACAAGTTAAACATGGCATAGATGCAAAATGCATTCAAACATCAAGCAAACACACCAAAACAAGGATGCAAGTTGATAATATGAAACTACATGCAAAATCAAGCAAGTTTCATATAGAGCACACTCAAAATGGAGCAACGGTTCAACACATACACACTAAACAAGTTATAGCAACAATCTGTCTAAAACAGCAACTAGGCATATTGCAAGCACCAAAACAACATGCTACAGCATCTCAACATGAAAACAAAAGACATGGACATGATATACAGGTAAAGCATAACAAAACATGAACACTGAGCTATCTCCAGAAATCACTAGAACATGCTCAAACACACATGGCAAGATTGCAAATAATAACAGTTCAGACTTTGCGGAAAATAACATCAGGTTGCAATGTTTAGAGCTATCAAACAACATATTACAGGAACTTATCATGGCAAACAAAGGCATGGCATGAACCTACTAATTGCATAGAACAAAAGTCCCTTACTGACCATGAGCCAAAAAGGATCGGAAGATGTGATGGAACCCATGTAAACATGGCAAGTTTCGTTAACAGATTCAGCAAACAGGGCATGGCAGAAACAACGATAAGTAGGCATGTTGGTGAGCTTATACCATTCACCACAGAGCAATAAATGGCATGGCAAGGCAACCAACAGTAAGAAGACATGATTATGAAGCTAAGAATGGCAAGATCAAGTTCATAGGGTACGTGGAACACTAACAACAATCATGGCAACAACTGAACTTAATGTTCACAAGCTGACAGCAACATTATTTAGAAAATTTGGAGCAAGATTACAACAAGATACAGCAGGCTATAATTGCAACCAGGGGCATGGATGGATAGAGCATAACATGTAGAAAAAACCACCCTTAGTGAACATCTCCAGATTATGCATAGAATGTCTTGTAGCAGCAGGTTTACATAGCATCACGAAATAACAGATTCAGCCTAGCAAAACAGTAACAGCAAGTACCCTACTTAACAAGCTCGATTCACTCACCACAGTTCATTGCATGACAAGATAAGCATAGCATCAGCAAGAAGACATGTTTATGAAACAAACCAAGGCAAGAACAAGTTCATAGCATGCAATGACCAACTACAACAACCTTGGCAAAATTGAATAACATGTAAACAATCTGTCAGGAAACATTTTGTAGCAAAAGTAGAGCAAGAAAATGACATGATAGACTACTCCATAATTGCAAACAGGGGCATGAATGGATAGAGAATAACCATATGTTCAAAACATCCTTAATGAAGTATCTCAAAATATGCATGGATCTCTCTGTAGCATCAAGTTTACATGGCATCAAAATAACAGCAGAACAGGGACTAAAATCAGCAACATCACGAAGCCTAGTTTGCATGCTTGTTCTAGTCACCACAATGATCACAAAAATACATAGCATACACCACTATAAAGATGGCATGGCATAGATCAAAACACATGTAGACATCAACTTCATAGGATGCACACATCAAACATGGCAAAAATGACAAATGAGCATGTTATAACAGTTTCAGCAGATTAACATCACATAGCACTCGTGCAACAAAGATTTAGGCATCAAGATGAACTCAAATGAACATGATGCAATGGAACGAAATGAAGTACTCGTTGAGACGAACAATTTGACATATTACACGCACACAACGCAGCAGTATGCAACAAGTTATGATGCGATGAAATATGGCATGATAATGTAAATAATTTCGGGACTTAGTGGAAATATGGACCTCGAGGGGCAAAAAGTCAACTCGGCGGAACTCGCCGGAATCTCGCTGGAGATGTCGAGGGAGGGGCCCGGGGTGGCCGGATCAGAGGCGGGGTGACGGATCCGGGCGGCTCCTGCCCGGATTAGGCCGGAGGCGAAGCCCGGTGGCGAGGGGAAGGCCGGAGGCGGTGGGGACGGGGTCGCCGGCGCGGAGGGGATCCGGCGGCGGCCGGCGGAGCTTGAGGCGAGCGGCGGCGGTGTCACGGGGCGCCTC
>NC_041391.1:580905145-580911904 GCF_002162155.2 Triticum dicoccoides | reverse complement strand
GGCGGGCCTGCCATAGGCCCGCAGGGCCGCGGCGGCGCGCGGAGGAGAGCGGTGCGCGACGCTGGTGACGTGGCGGCGGGGGATTGGGTGCGGGCTGGCGGAGGCTGAGGTGTCGTCGTCTTATTGGTCGGGGTGAAGTGGAGGTTGGACGTGTCCGGCCGTCGGCGGACATGTCCGGCGGCGCGGGGGAGGATTTAGGGTTTCATCTGCGATTTGGACAGGGGAGGCACATATTTATAGGTAGAGGGAGCTAGGAGTGTCCAAATGAGGCACGGTTTTCGGCCACGCGATCGTGATCGAACGACCGAGAGCATGGAGGGGGTTTGGATGGGTTTTGGGCCACTTTGGAGGGGGTTTTGGGCTGCAAAGAGAGAGGGGCTTTTGCGGTTACCGAGTTAACGGTTGGAGTACCAAACGACCTCCAAATGGCACGAAACTTGATAGGCGGTCTACCGGTGCTATACCAAGGCCGCTTGGAAAATCTCGGGCCATTCCGAGAACGTTTAACACCCGCACATGAAAACAAGGCTTGAGAGGGGCGACGGGGCACGCGCGAGAGGTCTGGACTCCGAACGGACAACGGAGAGAACCGGGAGAACCCGAACGGACGCAAGTTTTGAAAAACATGCGAATGATATGCAGATGATGACATGGCAAAATGCAACACGCAAGCAAATGACATGGCAACAACGACGAATAACTGGCAGACACCTAGCGCATCGAATCCGGGGCATTACAACACTCCTCCACTAACAAGAGATCTCGTCCCGAGATCTTAGGACCGAGACGGTAGGGAAAAGGGATGAGGTGAAACAAGAACTCAAGAAAAGAAGCAAAGAATCGAGAGCACACGAGAAGAAGAGAGGAACGACGAGAATGATGAGAATCGAAAGCTCACGGAATCAGATAGACTATGAAACCACTCTGGTTAGAACGAGATGAGAAACGAATAAGACTGAGAGGATTTAGGCAGCACTCCGGTTGAAAATGGAAGGAAAAGAACATGAACTTCACACGATGGGATGGCACTTGATGAGATGAACAATGCAAAGCCTCCGGAAGAATTGAAGAATGGATTCAAAAGTATTTAGAAGGAAGGGTTGAACAGAGTTGTTGAGAAAATCAACAATGAAAAGAATAAGCTTGTTGTGGTCTTATAGGTAACTTCTCAAGATCATAAGGTGATAACCAGCCACAAACGGAAAAACTCCACTTCAGAAGAAAACGGAGAATTATTTGCACTTTGAGATGCAAGAAGAAAAGATACTTGAACTCCGTCAACAAGAATCTTGATGAACTCTTGAAAGAATGAATTAAATCATAAAGAACCACCATGAAGAACTCCGGTGACAAAAGGATGATGAGATAAAATTGAAGGATGAAAGAATAAGATGAGCATTGCGATGATTTAGATGAAGGTTCCGACGAAATGGCCGAGGAAGTTTGAACTCCGGAAAAGAAAAGATGGGAAACACTTGGAACTAGAATTTATTCACCGAGGACAAACTCCGAAGGAAGGGATTACTCACTTGGATGAAATAAGAATAATATTTATTGTATGCTTATCCTTCATCAAATTAAACTGATGACAAACAATGGATTTTTGTATACCACTTATTCTTGTAGGAAAAGGATTGAGAAGTGACATATCACAAACATGAGAAGGTCTTCATGAACCACCGGTAGAATTGAAAAGAATGAATGAATTAATATGATAATCAAAGAAAACGAATCTTGAACGAACCACCGTAAGAATTCGAAAATGACTGATGAAAGAGAAAGAATCACCGGGAAGAGTTAGAAGAACCAATATGTTAGAGGGGATTAGATACAAAAGAACACAGAGATCATGAGCTGATTAACGAACACTTGAACGATGCACCGGGATAATTGGATAACGATAACTGGAATGATGGCCTCTGGTGAAAAGAAACAGGAAAAGAACTTCTGACACACTCCGGATGGTTAAGAAAAGAATATGTGACAAATGGAATAATTTGAGAGGATAATATGAAACTAGAATCATGAATCTTCGATAGAACGGACAAGATTGAGAGGAAAAACTCTTCTTCGGTCTTCAATGACGACGGGAAAACACCACCAAAATACTCAGATACTCCGGGAGAATGAAAAACGAAGGGATTGAGCCAACAATGAAAAGAATTTGAAATCGATCTTAGAGATGGCATGTGATTGATGAAATTCATTCTTACGTCACACTTGAAAAGAATTTAGAATAACTCCGATGAAATTAGAAGAGTCAGGTAAGATCCTAGGAAAAGACCTATGGGTTAGGGCCCACTGAAGAGATAACACCGTTGTAAAGGATCGTTGAACAGATAAATGATGCACCGGAACGATTGAAATATTTGAATAAGGTGACAACCTCGAATTAATTCGAACACAGACGAATCTCCTGAGATGTCTTCCGAACTCGGTAATGATAAACTAGCGAGAGGAGAACGAGCAGGGAAAACACTTGAGCCGAGGAAAAGAATATAATCAACCCGAAAAACTTGAATTGATGCCACCGGAAAAGAGATGAAGAATGTTGAACAAAAGAGAATTCACCAGTTGAAACAATTGAGGGAAGACTGAAGAGACTCCACACGAATGGAATTGATGCTTGAAAGAGACTCAAAATCCGGTAAGAAAAAGGGTGGGAGGGCGGGAAAACAAAGGCAACTTGGAAGGGGAACCGATGAATATCTTGAAGAGGAAACACCGGTTGAAATAATTGAGGAAAGAAAACAAAGACTTCACACGAGTAGGATGTATACTCGATTACGGACTCTGGTTCCGAGATGAAAAAAAGGGTGGGTAGGTGGGAAAAAGAAAACAACTGAGGATTGAACTCAAAGATGAAGAGGCTCGACTCAACTTGACGAGAAATGCACCGGATGAAAAGAGATGAGAACCAACGATACGGAAAACCAACTGCGTGATCCTAAAGAAAATTTGAAGGGGAAGAGGAGTAATTTAAAACACCTACATCAAGATTCCTTATCAGAGCGACGAAGAGGCTGAGGAGTAAAAAGAATTCCTACTCTCCGATATAACTAGACTCAGAAATAGTTTTCTTCTAGACTCAACAACGGCCAAACTACACGATCACTCAAGGGGGCTCCTAGGGTCGGTCGAGGCTCTGATACCAACTTGTCACGCCCAATATGCGATACTATCCTAAAGAGACTCGAAGGTCCCACCAAGCATAGAACCGCATATTGAAATGCTTTTGCAAGGTGGATATCATTACATCAACATTACATAATAGATGGGGATACATACAAGAGGCATAGAATGCCACACGAATAAAACAGCACAATACATAAGAGCACCATCCGACTACGGATGAAACACAAACAGAAACTCAAACGACATCCACCCTGCTAGCCCAGGCTGCCGACCTGGAACCTATCCCCTGATCGAAGAAGCAGAAGAAGAACTCCAACACAAGCAAACATCGCTCTCGCGTCAAGATCATCGCATAACCTGTACCTGCAACTGTTGTTGTAGTAAACTGTGAGCCACGAGGACTCAGCAATCCCATTACCATGGGTATCAAGACTAGCAAAGCTTAATGGGAAAGGAAAGGGTAAAGTGGTGAGGTTGCAGCAGCGACTAAGCATATATGGTGGCTAACATACGCAAATAAGAGCGAGAAGAGAGCAAGCAGAACGGTCGTGAAGCTAGCAATGATCAAGAAGTGATCCTGAACTCCTACTTACGTCAAACATAACCCAGAAACCGTGTTCACTTCCCGGACTCCGTGGAAAAGAGACCATCACGGCTACACACGCGGTTGATGCGTTTTAATTCGGATCTGGTGTCAAGTTATCTACAACCGGAGATTAACAAATTCCCATCTGCCCATAACCGCGGGGACGTCTTTAGAAAGTTTAAACCCTACAGGGGTGTCCCAACTTAGCCCATGATAAGCTCTCGCGATCAACGAAGGATATACCTTCTCCCAGGAAGACCCGATCAGACTCGGAATCCCGGTTTACAAGACATTTCGACAATGGTAAAACAAGACCAGAAAAGCCTCCCGCTGTGCCGACAAATCCCGATAGGAGCTGCACATATCTCATTCTCAGGGCACACCGGATGAGCCAGACATTGGGTTGGCATAGACCCTGATTGCCCAGGGGGCGCCGGACATCGCTTGGTTTGGACCAACACTTAGACAAGCATTAGCCTGGGGGGGCTAAAATAAAGATGACCCTCGGGTTAATTACTCCCAAGGGAAATGTAGGTGGTGGTGAGGCAAATGGTAAAACCAAGGTTGGGCCTTGCTGGAGGAGTTTTATTCAAAGCGAACTGTCAAGGGGGTCCCATAAATCACCCAACCGCGTAAGGAACGCAATATCCAGGAACATAACACCGGTATGACGGAAACTAGGGCGGCAAGAGTGGAACAAAACACCAGGCATAAGGCCGAGCCTTCCACCCTTTACCAAGTATATAGATGCATTAATTAAATAAAAGATATTGTGATATCCCAACAAAATCTTGTCCACCATGGAGCAATCTTCAACTTCACCTGCAACTAGCAACGCTATAAGAGGGGCTGAGCAAAGCGGTAACATAGCCAAGCAATGGTTTGCTAGGAAGGGTGTCAAAGGTTAGAGGTTCATGGCAATTTGGGAGGCTTGATAAACAGGTGATAGGTAGTGCAGCATAGCGATAGAACGAAGCAACTAGCATAGCAATGATAGTAGTGAGATCCAGGATAGCGGTCATCTTGCCTGAAATCCCGCAAGGAAGAAGAACGAGTCCATGAAGAAGATGAAGCCACGAAGACGAACCAAGCTTACACGAACGAATCCTCACGATCGCAACGAAATGGGAACTATCGAGAAGAAGCACACAACATGGTAAACACACCACACATGAACATGACATGATGCACAAACAAGTATGATGCAAGACAAGACTACATGAAGCTACTCATGGCAAGAGATAATGCATACAAGATCAACACACCAAAGCAAGTTTAAATGCGGCCGGGAACAACATATAACAAATCCAGTAAATCCTCATATGCAAATTTCTAAATTGGTCCAGATCTGAATAAACATTATGTTCAAGTTGTTAAACAGCAAGTTAAAATGCACCAATATGATCTACACGAGATTCTAGTCAAGTTACATATAAAGTTCATTTAGTTCGGAGCTACGGCCTAGAAGATATGAGCAAAACAAGTTAAACATGGCATAGATGCAAAATGCATTCAAACATCAAGCAAACACACCAAAACAAGGATGCAACATGATAATATGAAACTACATGCAAAATCAAGCAAGTTTCATATAGAGCACACACAAAATGGAGCAACGGTTCAACACATACACACTAAACAAGTTATAGCAACAATCTGTCCAAAACAGGAACTAGGCATATTGCAAGGACCAAAACAACATGCTACAACATCTCAACATGAAAACAAAAGTTCATAGGGTACGTGGAACACTAACAACAATCATGGCAACAACTGAACTTAATGTTAACAGGCTGACAGCAACATTATTTAGCAACTTTGGAGCAAGATTACAACAAGATACAGCAGGCTATAATTGCAACCAGGGGCATGGATGGATAGAGCATAACATGTAGAACAAAACACCCTTAGTGAACATCTCCAGATTATGCATAGAATGACTTGTAGCAGCAGGTTTACATAGCATCACGAAATAATAGATTCAGCCTAGCAAAACAGTAACAGCAAGTACCCTACTTAACAAGCTCGATTCACCCACCACAAGTCATTGAATGACAAGATAAGCATAGCATCAGCAAGAAGACATGTTTATAAAACAAACCAAGGCAAGAACAAGTTCATAGCATGCAATGACCCACTACAACAACCTTGGCAAAATTGAATAACATGTAAACAATCTGCCAGGAAACATTTTGTAGTAAAAGTAGATCAAGAAAATGACATGCTAGACTACTCCATAATTCCAAAAAGGAGCATTAATGGATAGAGAATTACCATATGTTAAAAACATCCTTAATGAAGTATCTCAAAATATGCATGGATCTCTCTGTAGCATCAAGTTTACATGGCATCAAAATAACAGCAGAACAGGGACTAAAATCGGCAACATCACGAAGCCTAGTTTTCATGCTTGTTCTAGTCACCACAATGATCACAAAAATACATGGCATACACCACTATAAAGATGGCATGGCATAGATCAAAACACATGTAGACATCAACCTCATAGGATGCACACATCAAACATGGCAAAAATGACAAATGAGCATGTTATAACAGTTTCAGCAGATTAACATCACATAGCACTCTTGCAACGAAGATTCAGGCATCAAGGTGAGCTCAAATGAACATGATGCAATGGAATGAAATGAATTACTCGTTGAGGCGAACAATTTGACATATTACACGCACAAAACGGAGCAGTATGCAATAAGTTATGATGCAATGAACATGACATGATAATGTAAATAATTTCGGGACTTAGTGGAAGTATGGACCTCGAGGGGCAAAAAGTCAACTCGGCGGAACTCGTCGGAATCTCGCCGGAGATGTCGAGGGAGGGGCCCGGGGTGGCCGGATCAGAGGCGGGGCGACGGATCCGGGCGGCTCCTGCCCGGATCTGGTCGGAGGCGAAGCCCGGCGGCGAGGGGAAGGCCGGAGGCGGTGGGGACGGGGTCGCCGACGCGAAGGGGATCCAGCGGCGGCCGGCGAAGCTTGAGGCGAGCGGCGGCGCGGGGCGCCGGGCAGGCGGCGGCGAA
>NC_041391.1:580888341-580904971 GCF_002162155.2 Triticum dicoccoides | reverse complement strand
AGGCTCGCACGGGCCGGGGAGGGCCTGCCCTGGGCCCGCAGGGCCGCGGCGGCGCGCGGAGGAGAGCGGGGCGCGGCGCTGGTGACGTGGCGGCGGGGAATTGGGTGCGGGCTGGCGGAGGTTGAGCTGTCGTCGTTTGATTGGCCGGGTGAGGTGGAGGCTGGACGTGTCTGGCCGTCGGCGGACGTGTCCGGCCGTCGGCGGACATGTCCGGCGGCGTGGGGGAGGATTTAGGGTTTCATCTGCGTTTTGGACGGGGGAGACACATATTTATAGGTAGAGGGAGCTAGGAGTGTCCAAATGAGGCACGGTTTTCGGCCACGCGATCGTGATCGAACGTCCGAGAGCATGGATGGGGTTTGGATGGGTTTTGGGCCACTTTGGAGGGGGTGTTGGGCTGCAAAGAGAGAGGGGCTTTTGCGGTTACCTAGTTAACCGTTGGAGTACCAAACGACCTCCAAATGGCACGAAACTTGACAGGCGGTCTACCGGTGCTATACCAAGGCCGCTTGGCAAACCTCAGGCCATTTCGAGAATGTTTAACACCCACACATGAAAACAAGGCCTGAGAGGGGCGACGGGGCACGCGCGAGTGGTCTGGACTCCGAACGGACAACAGAGAGAACCGGGAGAACCCGAACGGATGCAAGTTTTGAAAAAGATGCGGATGATATGCAGATGATGATATGGCAAAATGTAACACGCAAGCAAATGGCATGGCAACAACGACGAATAACTGGCAGACACCTGGCGCATCAAATCTGGGGCGTTACAGTTTCTCTCTCTCTCTCTCTCTCTCTCTCTCTCTCTCTCTCTCTAACCTGATGGGGTGACCCCACCCATCAGTCTCTCTCTCCCTCACCCAAAGCGGTATGAGTGGAGACTTCGACGTGGCCGCTTCTGGTTTTTCCAATTTTTTGCTTAATTCAAATATTTTTTACCACGACTTTGACCAACTATATCTCTTAAACCATAAGTCCAAATGAGTTGATTCTTTTTGCATTAGTTTTCTATTGAGCTAAAGCTTCTGTATGCCAAGTTTGAGAACTTTTCTTGCTGTAGATAATTTCTGGTGCAATAAAATGCTTTATGTGACATTTTATTTTTGCATTTAAATTATTTTCAGAAGGTTCTAGTTGCCTTGGAGAAGACCAGGAGTATTGTGACACTCCTCTGAACTAAGGCAAGCCACAACATTCATTTGCAAGGATGACATTCCGATAGAAATGACTTTTGTTGAATTAAAATTCATTTTTATGCCTTTAGTTGAAGTAATTTGCTATATAAAACTTGTGCATATTATTTCATCCTTATTATATTCATGCAGCATAGTAAATTTCATCTTGGTATCATGTGTTGTATAGATCATCTCTTATGCTCGTGTTTAGTATGATGCATTCTTTATCCATATTCATGACCCGTGCATTTCATGGCATACTATGGCTTGAATCATTTCAAATTCAAGTTAAGCATGCTGTTAACTCAACTTGAACAAGATGTTGATCGAGTCATGGTGCCACCGAATTGAGATCACCAGTGCAACCACACTTGCCTGGATGGGGGGGGTGCTAATTCAGTTTATTTTCATGCCACTCGCCGGTGCCTCCAACTAGGGAAGGTTATGCAAACTCGCGCTGCTCTTGCCTGGTAGGCAGCCATATCCTTCTGTGCCCGAAGTTGTATGGTACCATTGTCCCTGTTTGGGATCGTTTGTTTTAGTTTTGCCACGACGGTGGCCGACCACGAAAGTGGCAGATGTCAAGAGTTGGCATCAGGGCCACCCAGGACATAGCCCAAAGGGAAGTTTGTCCGAGTGGCCGGGAGAGTGTCATGCAAGATTCGTTTTGTCGGAATGTCGTTGGTCCACCCGAATGGGAGCACGAGGCCATGAATTCTGTGGTGTGGGTGCAGTGTACTACTGACCTCTGCGGAGTGTATAATCTATCGATAGCCGCGTCCTTGGATATGGACACAGTTCATAGTAGATCACACTGTGGGTCAACAGAAATAAATAACCGGCAAGATGACACATGCAGAAGTTGGTGATCTTGTGAGGGCCACTATGGTTGTTTCTGATGTAATCTAGTGAGGATCACGATGGTAAGTTATTGATGATGGTTACGAGGTAACCCGAGATGGTAAGTTGGTCAGAGGGACCATGATCATGTATCATGTGCACTCCAGGGATATAGTATCATGCTCATGTTCATGCATGCAACTTGTTAAATGCCTTGTTGTTGTTTGTCATGTTTTTTTGGTTTGCTGTGAGCTTGCGAGTACATTCAAAGTACTCACCTGGCGTGTCATGGCAGATGCAGGAGAAGCCGTACCAGGAGTTGGAGTCGTTCGGTTCGTTGCGATCTAGGTCGTGTCCCAACAGTGTCCATGTGAGATGGAGTTTCGCTACGTCGTCCTTCTGCTGCCGCGTAGATGCTTCTTTATCGTTGAGGCCCATATCATGTCTACTAAATAATGTACACAAGTGCAGCCGCACCGTGTGTGCCGCTTGGACATGTTTTCTTATGTAATCATCGAACCTATGTATCCGCAAGAGATCAATAAAGTGGTTACTTTCTGTACCAAGTTGTTCTGTATTGTCAGAAGACTTGATCTTTGGGCTGGCAATGCAAGGTAAACCGGTTGCTCTGAGCCTGGGTGCCACACTTGTGAGGATGGTGAGGGAACATCGGAGTGTCCCAAACTCGGGATTTTGGCGGTGCATGTGACCTTCCTCCCTCGTCCAAGTCTACATCGTGTTTGGTTCTGGGGTTGTTGAAAGTGGAGGAGATAACATATGATGGCTTCTATTGGGTGGTGCTCCTCAGAGTACCTTGTCTCGATGTCCAATAAAACCTTATGTCAGAGGCTAGTTGGCTATTGTTGGGAATTAGCAGACAAACACATTTGTTCTGAACTGAATATTGCAGCCGAAACAAAGTAATCTCAGCACCACATCATGTACTAATTCAAGGATGATTGCGTAGCATGGAATGAAACATTTGCAGAAGCATACATGTAGTAAGTAACTCTCACAATACATCAAAAACTCCTCAGACGATGTCTGGTTAGGGGAGAAACTTTTTGTACAGCAACAAAACATCAACACCTAATTTTTTAAATGTGTAAAAACCCCAAGTTTGGTAAAAATATGGTCTGGAGCCATGGAAATCTTCTCCTACCATATTCACATGTCGGATACAACAAGTTCTTCTCTAGGCACTAGAGGATCTCATACATCAATTTTATTTTTGTATCTTGGATAGTTACAACAAGATTTGGGCTACAGGAGGTTGGGATTGGAACTATCTCACCAAAGGTAGTGGACCTGCAACTTGAAGGAGACAAGGTGGTGGACCTGGAATTCACAACCTTGGGGATTGGATCCCTTTGCTTGAGGGCAAACTCTTCCTTCATCTTCCTCTCTTTTGGTTTTCTCTCTTCTTCTCCAATAGAGGCTCAACTCAGATTTGTCACACTGTTTGGTGTGTGCTGGATGGGAGGGTAAGCATCCCCCTTCGCTCACGTGCAAAGTCTAAAATGACCATAGGTTATAACCCTAATGGGTAATGGGCTCTTGCACGCCTTTGGGCCGCCTAAAAAGACTTCAAATAGTCATCTCCTCACAACCCAGATGAGGAGGATGTCCCAACAGTTATACATGGCAATGAAGGCATTCTTGCTTCGCTGCCCTGTTGAAGGCATTGCTCGGAGTTTGTTTGAACTTGATCTTCAAGGTGAAAACGCATGATCTGGCCATCAGTGGTTGGATCCGGTGACGACGACGCTTGTACATCATTCCCTTTCTGAAGGTATAGCTTTTGAAGAACCCTTCTTATAGTCCTTTTGTTGTCAAAAAATGGTTGATGTCGATCGTCGTTGTTGTATGTCGTCGATTATTGTTTTGATCTTTTTGGTTGGTGTATCTTTAGTCTTATATGCCTTAGCTCTTTGCGCGCGCGCGTGTGTGTGTCTTAGTGTGTGCTCTGTGCATCATAATAATGCAGAGGTCGGGTGTGTGCTCATTGTAATTGTATCCGTCAATGTTACATTATGAGTCAATAAAAAACACCTTTTATTGGAAACAAAATGTCACGTACTGTTGTGTTCAGCAAGGAAAATAGTTTCTATACATTGCAGGCTAAGGTATTCCCTCCGTTTTTTTACTCTAATTATAAGATTAGTCTGAAACCAAATTTCGTCAAGTTTGCCGAACTCCATAGAGAAAATCAACATTCACGATACGAAAATTAATGTTATAGGGTGCATCATGAACTTATTCTTCATATTGTATAACTTTAGTGTTGTAGATATTGATATTTTTGAATATAAATTTGATCACACTTTATGAAGTTTGACTTCAGACAAATTTTATATGCCGAGTAAGAAATAATGGATGGGGTACAAACACCCATGTAGCCATCCAACCAATTGTTGATTGCTTTGATTCTCGCTTGCTTAATTACTTGATTGGCTGTGCTAATGTTATTCTTCGAGTTAAATACACCACGGGTGCCTCAACTTGTCTGACACGGTCACTTTGATGCCTAAACTTGTAAAATACGCAAAAGTGATGCTATAACTTGTCGCATGGTGCATATACGGTGCCTTCGTCTGTATGCCGCCATATGTGTCGTACGCGTGGTGTGACAGCCGGCGGCTGCCCCACATGTCAGTGTGTGTGAGCGTCGCCTGCGCGGCGAGCAAGGTGGGTGCAAGTTATTTTTTGTAAACACCCTAAGGTTTTATTAAATGTGATAAAAAACACCCTCTATGCTAGTAAGCGGGAAGAAAAAATAGTCATCAAGGGTTTTGATCTTGGTACCTGCAGTTTTAATGCTACGTACACTAGCCACTGGGATGATGAATACTTTCTGAACAACGGTTAGCTGGGAGTAATATAGTCTACGTATTGCTCTGCAATTTTCATTATGTATTTTTTCTGTTGCTGTTTGGTTTTATGATATGCAAAGTTTCCAACATAAAAATACAATAAATTATCATAAATCTTTATTCTATTTTTATTATTGTCTAGTTTGAAGAGGTAAACATGAACTTTTTCTAAATTTATGTGGATTTGAACCGTTCAACATATATTATAAAATATTGTGTAAATTTTTATTTATTATGTAATGTTGTAATTTGAAAATTTTCAATGTGTATTAAAAATGATTGTGTAAAAACAGTAAATTCTATAAATATGTTAAAAGCTTCTGTATAAATGTAAGAATAATTTTACACAATAAATTTTTCATTCAAGTTCAACATTTTATGAAATAGATGCTGTAAATTTTTTGAATGCATGACGAATATTTTTCAAAAACACGTTTACAATTTCTTAATACATGTGAGAATTTTCAAAAGTATGTACTTTTTTAAGTTAATGGCGGTTATAATATTTTCTTATATTTCTTTACAAATGGACAAAATAGTAATAAACTAATCATGAAATTGGAAAAATAAATGAAAGGAAACCTTGTGCGGGCCCACAAGACGCTATTCTGAGATCCTGGATTCAACTTCCGGCAAGGCAACTTATTATTTTTCTTTCTATTTATTATTTCATGCAGTATCACTCTTTTATAAATAGGAATCTATTTCCATACTGCTCATACCACTACTATTGGCACATGTGTGCACACTGTGTGCTCAAGGTACTTGTTTCGAATCGAGCTCGTGCACCTTTTTTTTTCCTTTTCAGTATTATTTTATCCACATGGGAACCCGATCTGACAGGTGCGATCAATGCAATTCGTCATATTTAAATAAAATGTGAGGTGCTTTTGCAAAATTCAGTTAAAGTAGATGGAGTTTGCTGTAAAACAACCAGCACACTCCACTCACATCCATTGACATGTGGGCCAATGCCATATGGTGGCACGCCATGTGGGCACTGCATACGCCCATATACGGATGGAGGCACCGTATTTGAACACTCAAACAAGTTATATCATCAATTTTGTGTATTTTACAAGTTTAGCCACCAAAGTGACCGCGCTGGACAAGTTGAGACACCCGTGGTGTCTTTAACTCTTATTCTTCTATGTAATAGCTAGTAGGAGTACTTTATTATGCTAAGTGGTAATCATTGAGGTGCAAACTTGAACAAATAAAAATGATAGCGCCATTTTCTACATACGCACGCGGACCTTCGCCGGAATTTACATAAGCAGAAAGCCAGAAAGGGACAAGGCAATATTGACAACAAAGTTGCAGGAATCCGTTGTCAAACTCAATCACCATATCATATAAATGAAACCGCCAAAAGTCCAATCGATCTGGTACAGCAAGCAAAGAATGCTCTTGGGCGGATTCTTCGCTTCTTCGTGTGATTAGTTTTATGAGTCTAGTTCTTGACCTGATCGATTAAAGAGTCTAGTTTTTGACCTGATTGGCACTGGCGACCAGCTTTGCCCAAACTAAATCCCTACTCCTTTTGAGTATCGACGAGTAAACAAACGGTCGACCCATATGTGGCCTCTCCCTCCCTTCCGGGGTGGTTAAACCGTCGCTGCGCTGTGATCAGTCGGCGCTTCCAGAGTGACGGTTGGCGCATCTTCGCTGCGCATATGATTATTCGTACTCCAGGTCCTTCAAATTCTGGCATCGACGGCGAGAGCGACTACACCCACGGAAAGTATAGTAAACTCCGTATGGCCAAACACACCTCGCAAATATATATATCGCGCGCGGATTAAGAACTAGAAGAGAAATTTGGACGATGCGTTGGCCATTGTTGGATTTAAGAGTGCGCTGCATCTGCCTGCGAAGCCTGAAGGTACAGGTGCGCGCGCGGCTGTGTGGTGAGATATGATAACGACGCCGCGCGCTAAAGAATGGGATTGTGGTGAGCAAACGAAATCGCAAGTAGCATCACCCATGGATCTGACTGTACTCGACATCAGCTCGTCTCCTTGCCTTTGTCTTTCTCGAGAAGTCGTGGGTCAACTTCGCGTCCGACCTGGCGCCGCATGTGATGTGAAGCTAATATCTCTAGCGCCCAATCATCGCTCGTCCGAATCTCTTATCCGTCATAGGTTAGCAGCCGAAAATCACCGTGGAAAATGTGTGCCGTTGGTTACGGGTTTATATAGTATTCCTAAATCGTCGTGTAACTAGTCGTGGAAAAATGAAACGGCAGGTGGGCACACGGCATACGCCCGTATAAAATGAAGCAGGTTAGTCAGAAAATTTATAGAATGAGGCGCATGGAATGTACGGCCGTAAGGTGTGGTAAGCCGAAGAACGTGCATGCGTGTATGTTGGAAGTTGGAACGCATTTTTCATTCACTTTGCGGTTGGTGCATTGCGACGGGTTTTATTTTAGCGGATTCGTATTTCCTGAAGATTCGATTCGTTGGACCGCATCCATTTTCTTTAGGGCCGCATACACACGACTGAGTATGGATAGGTCTGCTTTCAAATTCAAATTGAAAGAGTGTGATGGGCCATAAGCAAAGAAGGCTCAAAACCTGCTACTGAGGGCAAGTCCCTCCACGCTTTCTTTCATCCATGACGGAGGAGATCCTATTCGACGCTTAGTGCGCATCTTGGGCCGGCCCATGTTGCCAAAAAATTCCATTGTTTTGCGGAAAGATCTAAGGCCATATATTAAGTATCACGTGTCCCTAAAAGTATACTCGAGAAAAGTAGAAAAATAACTGAATCCTTGTGGGCGGCGAAGCTTTCTTCCCCCTACATCTGTTGGCGGCCCGCCGTTGCAAAGCTCGTTGCCGCGTCTAGGCCGAGCAAACCTTAGGAGCTTGTAGAAACAGCGGACTGGATGTAGACCAGAAGATGGCGATGGCCACAATCTACGTCGTAAATTGCCGTTCTGGAGAAGAAAACGCCGAAAAGGACCTGAAAATACTCCAAAGGCCACAGGCATCGGGTGAATCCAGATGGATCCACCGGAGACCAAACCGACTGGATCTAGGAAGATTTGCCTACAGGCACACCTCCCTGTGCCACCACCGGTGCTAAGTGCACTGACAAAACAAGGTTAATGCACTCAGAAAGGGCATTATTCCTAAATGAGATAATGCCACTAAATAAAACCATACAAAATGAAGCGGGGTTAGTTAGAAAAAATATAGAATGAAGCCCATAGAATGTACGGGCAAGGTGTGGTAAGCCAACGAAGAACGTGCATGTTTGTACGTTGGAAGTTGGAACACTTTTTTCATTCACTTTGCGGTTGGGGCATTTTTTATTTTAGCGGATTCGTATCTGCTGAAGATTGAATTCGTTGGATCGTATCTGTTGCATACGCACGACTGAGTAGTGATGGTAGTAGGTCTGCCTTCAAAATAAAGTGGGTGATGGGCCTTAAGCGAAAGAAGGCTCAAAACTTGTTAGATGGGACTTCTCAGTGAGGGCAAATTTCGCCACGCTCTCTCTCATCCAATGATCAGACTCCCTCCCTCTGGTGAAACCCTTGGTCCGACCAGTGCAGGCGAAGGTGGCGGCGTCATGGCAACGATCCCTCCTTGGAGGCGGTGTCTTGGTTGCTCGAGGAGTCCCGATGGTGCACCTTGAGTCGGTGTCGACTATTGCTCTAGGCATGGGCTTCCGGGATGCAATGTACATCATCGCAAGCGCACTCTCAACGACGCCTTCTTTAGTTAGGTCTGCCCAAGCCCTATCGTACACTTACCGACTTCCTCTTGGCACAAAGGTTGTGGCTGTGTGGGTACGTTGGTCTATGCTCGGGTCTTGGTCATGTTGTAGAGGTCTCCAGCAGTGGTCGTGACGCGGCTTGACTGTTCTGTGGCTTGCTAATCATAAAGATTAGCATTGTAGCGGCCGAAAGGCGTTGTATCCGGCTTCTTTACCGCCTCTTTCTTAATGCAATGATACACATTCTCTTTGTATTTTAGAAGATTCCCTCCTCAATGCCTTATGCTCTTTTGGTAGATAACGCACACCTCACCTAACTTACTTGTCGTCAAGTGGACCGGTCCATGTAGGAGCCCCTCCTACTGGTTTTGTAAACTTTCACAAGCTTTCGTCCGGGTTTTATGCGTATTTTTGTGTTTTTTCTTTTTATTTTTGTTTTTATTATTTCTCGTTCTAAATGTTCATGAATGTTTTCAGAGTTTTCTAACATTTTTAATTCATGAATACCTTTTAAATTTGTTAAATAGAGAAATTTGTGAACTTTTTGAAAATCAAGATTTCTTTTGTATTCGGGAGCGTTTATAAAATTTATTACTTTTTATCTATGAACAATTTTAAATTTGTGAGACCGTTCAAATTCACAAATATTTTCGGAAATTTGCAAATAAAATTTATGAACAATTTTATATTCGTGATTTCTTTTACAAATTAGTGTACATTTTTTCTGATTCGTGACTTTTAAAAATTACTTGATTGTTAAAATTCAATATATATTTTCAAAACTAACATAAAAACTAAATCTTTTTTTCTGAGACAAAAATAATACCAACTAACATTTGGTCGTGTTAGCGAGCGAGCAACAGAGCGAACAATTGGTGTGGAATTTTTATTGGAACGGCCTATCCGAGCTGCGCTCGAGCGATCGTGCGACAATCGACACTTAAGACCTCCCTTCAAAAGAATCATGTGCTCCTAGTCAACCCCGCTGCCGCAAAATTGGATGTCCCAGTAAGAGCATGGTTGTCATGTCATCTATAGCCAAGCTTATAGCCGGCAAGTGCAGGCGGAGGTGGCGGCGTCATGGCAACGTTCCCTTCTTGAAGGCGGTGTCTTGGTTGCTCGAGGAGTCCCGGTGGTGCAACTTGAGTCGGTGTCGGCTATTGCTCTGGGCATGGGCTTCCGGGATGCAATGTACACCATCACCGTCACACTCTCAATGACGCCTTCTTTAGGTCTGCCCAAGCCCTGCCGTACACTTGACGACTTCCTCTTGGAACAATGTTGTGGTTGTGTGGGTACATTGGTCTATGTTGTCGTCGGGTCTTGGTTATGTTGTAGAGGTCTCCAACGGTGGTCATGACGTGTCTTGATTGTTCCGTGGCTTGCTAATCCTAAATATTAGCGTTGTAGTGGCCGAAAGGCGTTGTATCCGGTTTCCTTATCGCTTCTTTCTTAATGCAATGATACGCATTCTCATTTGTATTTTAGAAAATTCCCTCCTTGATGCCTTATGCTCTTTTGGTAGATAACGCACACC
Source organism: Triticum dicoccoides (assembly GCF_002162155.2). Lineage (NCBI taxonomy): Eukaryota > Viridiplantae > Streptophyta > Magnoliopsida > Poales > Poaceae > Triticum > Triticum dicoccoides. The sequence goes on along the minus strand of NC_041391.1, from coordinate 580,894,818 downwards.
TCACCTAACTTACTTGTCGTCAAGTGGACCGGTCCATGTAGGAGCCCCTCCTACGGGTTTTTTAAACTTTTACAAGCTTTCGTCCAGTTTTATGCGTATTTTTGGGGTTCTTCTTTTTCTTTTTACTTTTTATTTTTTCTCATTCTAAAGGTTCATGAATATTATCAGAATTTCCTGACATTTTTAATTCATGAATACCTTTTTAATTTTTTAAATATATAAATTTGTGAACTTTTTGAAAATCAAGATTTCTTTTGTAGTCGAGAGCGTTTATAGAATTTATTAATTTTTATATATGAACATTTTTAAATTTGTGAACACCGTCAAAATCACAAATATTTTCTAAAATTTGTAAAAAAAATTCATGAACAATTTTATATTCGTGATTTCTTTTACAAATTAGTGTATATATTTTTTCCTAATTCGTGACTTTTACAATTACTTGATTGTTAAAATTCAATATATATTTTTAATCTAACATAAAAACTAAATGTTTTTTACTGAGACAAAAAATAATACCAACTAACATTTAGTTGTGTTAGTGAGCGAGCAGCAGAGCGAACAATTGGTGTGGAATTTTTATTGGACCGGCCTATCTGAGCTGCGCTCGAGCGCCCGTGCGGCAATCGACACTTAAGACCTCCCTACAAAAGAATCGCATGCTCCTAGTCAACCCCGCTGGCGCAGAACTGGATGTCCCGGTAAGAGCATGATTGTCATGTCATCTATAGCTAAACTTATAGCCGGTAAGTACAATAGTTAGATACAAATAAGCACTACTTTATCGATACATGGCCCACCCATCTCTCTCACAAAGTCTCTAAGCATAGCGAATGAACCAGGGATGTTCTATTCTCTGCTTTCTTTATCGGGTTTTTTTTCATAATTTTTTATTTTGGTCCATTTCCTATTATAATTCTTTATATCAAATTAAAAATAGACATAAATTCAAAATTGTTTGTGATTCCAAAATATATTCACGCTTCAAAACATGACCGTGAATCTAAAAAATGTTTATGATTTCCCAAAATGTTCTCGAATTCACAAACTATCCGCAAATTCATAAAGTTTTGTTGCACTTTAAAAGTGTTCACGTTTTTAAAAGTGTTCACGTATTCAAACAATGTGGGAGAATTCAAAAACATATCTTGAATAAAATATATTCGTGAATTAAAAAATTGCTCATAAATTCAGAAAAATCATGATTTGAAAATGTTTGTGAATTCAAAAATGTATTCCATTTCAAAAAATGATTGTATTTCATAAAAAAATCATAAATTCGTAAAATGCTCAAGAATTTATTATATGTTCTTCAATTCAATAAATGTTCGTGATTCTTAAAAAAGTTCATGACTTAGAAAAATCTTCACTGTTTCAAAGAATGTTCGTGAATACAAAAAATGTTAGAGAATTCAAAAAATGTGCACGATTTGAAAAATTGTTCTTCTAATGAAAAGAAAAAATAAAAAATATGAAGAAAAAAAACAAAAGAGAGAGTATCAAAGAAGGAAAAAAAATCTAGGAAGGTTCCAGAACCTTCCTAAAATCACTCCAAAACCAGAATAGGAAGTCTCCCAAAAAAGTCTACATGGCCGGGACAAATTTATGTGCGTAGCGAATCACAGGGCCATGTGTTTGCTGAAATCACTAACTAAGGGTACCTTGTGGAAAGGTCACTCCAATTTTCTCTGGTGGTGACAAGTGGCACATTGAATGCATTACTTATTGCAACCCGAGAGTTTTTCTTTTTTTGTTGATTCATTTTTTCAAAACATTTTAACACTTGAACTGCACATCTAAATCACAAGCAAAGTTATGTTTTTTTCACTTTTCTTGTGAAGCACAACTGTGTTTTTCCCTTTTTTGGAGAAGCACATCCAGTGCTTTTCCATTTTCATGGAAGCACTGGTTGTGCTAATTGGCAGGGTCTCGTTCTGGTTTCTCCCTGGCTATAAATAGCCTCCCCCCTCAACCACTAGTTGGTTGGCTACTCCGAGAGAACTTGACACTTGTCATTTAGAGCATCCCATCCTCTGAGGACTTTGAGAGAATATCATCACTGAGGAAAAACCTAAAACCCCAACACCTAAACCCAAAGTGATTGAGCATCACTTAAGAGATTGTTCAGGTGTGGAGCCGACATTTTTTACCTTTGAAGACTGTGCATCTTCCAGATGGTTAGGCGTCGTGGTCTAGAGCATCCAAGAGGAATTGTGGATTGCCAGGTGACCGAGTCTGTGAAGGTTTGGAGGTTACCTTGAAGACTTACGACAAGTGATCGGGCGAGGTCTGTGTGACCTTAGCTCAAGGAGAATACTTGTAAGGAATGTGTGTCCTGGGACTGTGTATCCTTTGGTTTAAATACCAAGCCACTCCAATCAGACGTACAACTGTCACATCAGTTGGAACTAGTTTACCAAATCAATGTCTTCACCGAGCTACTGGTTCTATCTCCTCAACCCTTTCAATTCCTCGCTTACTTGTTTTTGAACTTGATCGTTAGTGTTTGAACAATTTGACTGAAGACTTTCTTAATTTCCTCAACCTAAATTCTTCAGTCATCTTTTTTCTGCCTGCTTATCATGTTTACTCACTACTTGTGCTTTGTGTATGTTTCATTGCATCATGATGACCATGCTACTGCCTTGTTACGCACGCACTTGAGTACTTTATCCGCTGTTTCTATTTCATCACTTAGCAAATTCCTCTAGTAGTAATTCCTCAGCGACGAATTTGTAAAAATCGTCTATTCAACCCCCTTTAGTCTATATAAGGCACCTTAAATTGGTATGAGAGCAAGGTACTCCCTTGTTCTGTGTGATTTTGGTTTAACCACCTGGAGTTCTAGTTATGTTGACTGCAGGTATGATCAAGGTCTCAACTGTGTGTCCTACCTTCAATGGGACGGACTACACCTACTGGAAGAACAAGATGCGCATGCATCTTGAGGCAATTGACAACAATCTCTAGTACATTTTGGAAAATGGCGTTCCCTCCATCACTCCCTCCGTAAACGTTGCTGATGTGAAGAGATTCAAGCAACTCGACTCTCAAACGAAGAATATCATATGTGGCCATCTGAGCAAAGGATAGTATGGCAGAGTGAGTTCTTTGGAGACTGCAAAGCTTATATGGGATAGACTGTCCAAGGTCAAGAAGGAATCTCAACCCAACGTGATTCTTGAGTTGATGTTCTTTGCAATCTCTTCAACCGCTTCAAAAGACTCGCCAGGGAAAATGTTGAGCAAACCTTCGATCGTCTTACTGACATCTCCAATGAGCTCAAGCTCTTGGTGCCACTGACATCACCGACCCCGAGGTGGTGAAGAAACTGCTGAGATCTCTTGATTCCTCATTCGATACACTGGCACTGATGATTCAAGAACATGGAGACTACAAGTCACTGGATCCTGCTGATATTCTCTTGAGACTAAATACTCATGAGGTCCAACAATATATGAAGAGAGACCTCTATGGGCCAAGCTATGGAAGATCACGTGCACTGAAGGCCAAGGCAATTTCCTCATCTGAAGGGGAAGACTCTAACAGTAGCCTTGGTGATCCTAAAGAGCTAACTCAGGAACTTGCAATGCTCGTGAGGAAATTCCAGAAGTTCTCAAGACGAGGCCATTTTGGAAAATCTTAAAGAAGTGATGACTTGAGATCAGATTCTTCCTCCCGCGATTACAAGAAAATGACTTGCCACAAATGCAAGAAGTTTGGTCACTACATTGTTGATTGTCCTCCGTGGGTGAAGGAATCAAAGAATAAGAAGTACAAGGATGACAGTTCAGATGACTCGAAGAAAGAGAAGAAATCTTCAAAGTCTTCATCTCACAAGAAGAGCAGTTCCAGAAAGGCTCGGGCATTTATTGGCAAGGAAATGGACTCTGAAGTTGAATCTGAGGAAAATAAGGAAGAGGAAGAATCTGAGGAGGACTCATACTCTAGTGTGGTGAGCCTAGATATCGCTGCTGCTTTCATCAGCAAGCCCATCTTCAACACTGAGGAATATGGCAACTCCAACACCACTCATGACAGCAATGATGACTTTTCTCCCTCCTATTTCTTCATGGCGAAAGGTATCAAGGTACTCAAATATCCCTCCTCTAAATCTGGTGAAGGTGAATCTGATGAAAATCTCAAACCTAGCTATTCCAAACTTGCTAATATTGCCACCAAACAAAAATCTTTGGAAAAGGTTCAAAATTTGCTAGAGAAAAGCGATGACCTGTTGAGTGAGGAAATGGATCATACTCAAACTCTAACTGATGATCTTCAACGTCTTCACTATAAGTTTGATAACCTTCAAATTCATCATGAAACTCTCTTAGCAGATCATGAGAAGCTTTCTTATGAATTTGTTCAAAGAAAGCAAGATCTTGAGAAAATAAGGGTGACTCATGATGATATTCAGAGGGAAAATGATTCTTTGTTTGCTCAACAGATCAATACCGCTCAGGAAGAATTTATTCCACCTTGCTTGAAATGCATTCAATGTTAAACTGCTAATTCTTCACGTGAAGGTTCAAATGCTTCTACTGTTGCAACTTCTTCAACTATTTATGTGGTCACAAATTTCTCATCTGAGGATACGACAAGTATCACTAATGAAAATGCAGGGTTGAAGGAATTGTATGTGACAGGCATATACAAAAGCCTCAAAGGGCATCAAACCCTTTGTGATGTGCTTAAAAAGAAAATATTTAACATGAACCCTAGGAAAGAGGGTATTGCATTTGAGAGGAAACTCAATGCCGTTGGAACCTACTATAAACCTAAGCAGTATCCCAAAACCTCATGGGTTGCTGCAAAAGGACCTCCTGTAGGTCCATCTACCTTATCTGGCTTTGCATCTGAATCGTCATATTCATTTGATGAGTCATTTGACTCCAACTATAAACTATTCAAGAATCAGAATGGTGAAGTGTTTGCCAGATATGTTGGAACTAACTGTAGGAGTGTTCCCCCTATGAAGGAAATCTGGGTACCCAAAAGGCACCTTGAAAGTCTTTAGGTGAATGTCCTCATGACAACACCCGTGAAGAACAGGAACCCCAGATCAAATTCTTTATATGGACCAAAGTCTTCACAAGGATCAAATTCCTCATATGATCAAAAGTATACTCATTCTAGTGCTAATGCTTTTGTTTCATAGGGAAAATCTAAGGGTCATGAATATGTGCATTATCTTCAAACAATTATGTTCATAAGTCCTTGAAGAATTTCTTTGCATATTCATATGCATACTCTAACCCCCTCTCTTGTGAAACGAAGTGCACTGGCTTCAATGCCATCTTTCTCATACGGCGCTCGCAGAATGATGAACTCTTTGCCACCCCTCTAGATGTGGGTGGTGAATAAAATGAACTAATCTCTTATGCAGGGTCAGGTCTCCAGACGAACTTGAACGTCTAATGAATTTGCTGTAGACCAGAGAGTGCTTGAAAGGACGCAAGCTAATCATGAAGAAATGAATTACTCATTTCTCACGTCCTTATATTGATGTATCCATTGTACTGCTTAATGAAATTCTATCTGGCAAATTTGATGTCATATTCTTCACTCTGAAGTATATGTGTTTGTAAGATACACTAATTCATCTATAGGATGAATTACCCAAAGCTACTGAGTGGGTTCTCGACAGTGGATGCACACATCATATGACTAGTGGCAGGAACTTACTGATGGACTCTGTACTATCTCCATCGCATCTGAAGCATATCACCTACGCTGGCAAAGGAAAAAGAAAGGTATTGGGTCTAGGTAGGGTTGCAATCTCAAAGTATCGACACATGGACAAAGTCATGCTTGTTGAATCTCTCGAATTCAACCTCATGTCTGTCTCAATGCTTTGTGATCTTGATATGGTTGTCGTCTTTGGCAAATATCATTGCATGGTACTCATGGAATTTGACAATTCCAAAGTATTCGAAGGAATTAGGAGAGGAGACTTGTATATTGTTGATTTCTTTCACTACAAAAAAAGACACATCCATGACATTTTGGGCCGAACGAATTTTTTCTGTCATACATATGACACTTCTATGACGATAATTGTGACAAAACCCGGTATCATCATAGATGTGGTGGGCTCCTACTTCTATGACAAAAAATCATGATAGAAAATGGGCTTTTTGTCCTGGGCGGGCCGGAGACGCAGCTGCATGACATTCTTTGGGCCGTCCATGACGGAAAAAACCGTGGTAGAAGCGAGGGGAAGGAAAATTTCGAGGAGTTGCCGGTTATGGTGGAAGGTCGGGGATGGAGCGATGCGCATTTCTCTCATACGTACGCGCGTGTGTGTGAGGCGTTGGCTCTAACTGAAGCCGAGCGAGGCGTTGGGCTCTAACTGAACCCGAGCGATTGCACTGCAGGCTACGCGTTACTGAACCCGAGCGATCGATCAATGGCTGTTAACTGAACCAGATGGAGCGATTCCTTCGCTACTGCTGCTAACTGAAGCCGATCGATGCT
>NC_041391.1:580878445-580887907 GCF_002162155.2 Triticum dicoccoides | reverse complement strand
CTCCCGATCAACAGGACCCCCGTTTCGACTGTAGGAGGTCCGTTTCATCCGTTTTGCGGTACGCCACACCCCTCCCAATCAATAGGACCCCCGTTTCGACCGTAGGAGGTCCGTTTCATACGTTTTTCGGTATGCCACACCCCTCCTGATCAACAGGACCCCCATTCCGACCGTAGGAGGTCCGTTTCCTCCGTTTTACGGTACGCCAGACCCCTCCCGATCAACAGGACCCCGTTTCGAACGTGGCCAATCGAACACAAGGCCGTTTCCTCCGTTGTGCGGTACGCCAGGCGTCGTTTCCATCGCCTATTCCGTCCAAGCCCTCCTGATGAACACGACCATGCATTCCGTTCCAACCCAGCCGGTTGGCTCCCCATGAACACGACGACGACGCTGTTTCTCCGTTCCGACCCAGCCATGTACATATGCGCGATAGGCATTAGAGACCCTGCCCGTATGTACGTACGTGGTCGTATTTTCTTTCTTGCACCCTCGCCATTGTACGTACGTGTACATGCTACGTGCGCGCCTCTACTACGACACGTGCGCGCCTCTACATCCACCAGTTTATATGTACGTACACGTTCGCGACCAGAATGACAACGCTACGTACGCTTCGACCAGGTGGGTCCCAACTGTCACACACTTCCTTGCGTGCGAAGATGTAGCTGGTGGGTCCCAGCAGTCAGGGGGGCGAATCGTTTTGGTTTCTTTTTTCCTAGATGCACTTCCTTGCGTGCGAAGATGTAGCCGGTGGGTCCTAGCAGTCAGGGGGGCGAATCTTTTTTTTTGCCCAGACACACTTCCTTGCGTGCGAAGGTGTCGCTGGTGGGTCCCAGCGGTCAGCGGTCAGGGGGAAACGTTTTTTTTCTTCACGAAATACAGTGGCCGTTCGGTGGGTCCCAGCTGTCAGGTGGAGGAATCATTATTTTCTGCGTAATTAGGAGGCACTTCCTTGCTGCGGCCGTGGACCCAGCTGTCAGCCTCTCCACGTACAGTGCACGTCTGATGGAAGTTGTTCCTTGACCACGTTGACCACACTGCACCGAGAGCACCAGGGCGGTGGACGACGACGAGGCCTAGGAAGGGGACGACGGGGAGCCGGGGAAGACGCGACAGTGGAAGCCCGCGCGGAGAGGAGTACGAGGGTTCACTGGTTCGGTTGCGGTGTGAGGCTGCCGTCGCCGCAGGGCCTGGCCAGTGGTGGGAATAGTAGGGGGCGGTGAGGCCTCCGCGGCAGCACAACCGGCCATGGGAGGCAGGAGCATGCAGCACGACTGGTGCTGCTTTGGGCGGCTGGAGCAAGAAGACCAGAGGTTGAAGAAGCACTACGACTGTTGGATGGACATCGTACGGTCACTGGAGCTAGAATCATTCATATTGACTAAAGTTGACAAAGGCCCCCGTCCCAGTCAACTTAGTAGGCCCACAAGTCAGCCTCCCACCATGGTGGGTCCCAGCTAGCAAGGGGAGTATTCATTTTTTTGTGCGTAATAAGGAGGCACTTCCGGTGGGTCCGAGCTAACAGCGCGGGGAACGTTTTTTTCATGAAATACGTTGGCCCGTCCGGTGGGTCCTAGCAGTTAGGGGGGAAACGGTTTTTTTCGCGAAATAAGGTGGCCCGTCCGGTGGGTCCCTGTTGTCTGGTGGAGGAATAATTATTTTGCGCGTAATAAGGAGGCACTTCCTTGCGGCCGCCTGGACCCAGCTGTCAGCCTCTCCACGTACAGTACTCTTACGATGGAAGTCGGTTGTTGACCACGTTGACCACGCGTACCGAGAGCACCAGGGCGGTGGTCTGGACGACGGTGAGGCCTAGGAAGGGGACGACACGGAGCCGGGGAAGACGCAGCAGTGGTAGCCCACGCAAAGAGGAGTACGAGGGTTCACTGGTTCGGCTGCGGCGTGAGGCTGCCATCGCCACAGAATAACAAGGGGTGTGGGTGAGTAGAGGGATACCCTGGGCCAGCGGTGGGAGTAGTAGGGGCGGTGAGGCCTCTGCGGCATCACAGCCGGCCACGTGAGGTAGGAGCACGCAGCACGACCGGCACTACTTTGGACGGCTGGAGCAAGAAGACCAGAGGTTGAAGAAGCACTATAGCCGTTGGATGGACATCGTACGGTCACTGGAGCTAGAATCGTTCATATTGACTAAGTTGACAAAGCCCTCCATCCCCGTCAACTTAGTTGGCCCACAAGTCATCCTCCCACTATGGTGGGTCCCATCTAGCAGGGTGGGTATTCATTTTTTGTGCGTAATAAGGAGGCACTTCCTTGCGTGCGAAGATATATATAGCTGGTGGGTCTGACATGTCAGCGAGGGGAACATTTTTTTCATGAAATACAGAGGCCCTTCCGGTGGGTCCCAGCTGTCAGGTGGAGGAATCATTATTTTGCGCGTACAGTCAACGACCGATGGATGTTGTTCGTTGACCACGTTGACCAGGCCACGCCGAGAGCACCATGGCGGTGGACGACGGCGAGGCCTAGGAAGGGAACGACACGGAGCCGGGGAAGACTCGATAATTGTTGCCCACGCGGTGGGGAGTATGAGGGTTTACTGGTCCGGCTGCCGTCGCCGGAAAATAACAGGAGGTGTGGGTGAGTAGAGGAATGGACTGGCCAGCAATGAAGTAGGGTGGGGCGGTGCGGCCTCTGCGGCAGCACAACCGGCCATGGGAGGCGGGAGCAGGCAGTCCCACCGGAGCTGGTTTGGGCGGCTGGAGCAAGAAGATCAGATATTGAAGAAGCAACACGACCATTGGATTAACATCCAACGGTCACTGCTGCTAGAATCCTTTGTGGACTAAGTTGACAAAGCCAAAGTACACGTCAACCTAGTAGACCCACAAGTCAGCCTCCAAATCTATCCCAAACAGCATACAGCCCGAAATTTCTAGCCGAATTCAAATTAATTTTAAATCTAAATATACCTTAATTTAAATTCAATGAAATTTTACCCGCACAAAAACAATGAAATTTAAAATATCAAAATCCGAAAGAAAACAATATTTGGGAACTAATTGCCTGTTTGTTGTATTTTTTTTCATTTTACAACCCATTTATTATTACTTATAGCCCATTTATTATTACTTACAGCCCATTTCTTATTACTTATAGCCCATTTCTTATTACTTATTGCCCATTTTCTGGGAAAAATGCATCCCTCCTCGTCTTGAAATATTTCCGGCCCAGCAGGTCGTAGAAAAGCAAGTAGGCCTATGTTGGTTATTCTGCAAAAAACAAAATAGCTGGCTAGCCATTTTCCAGAAAGGAAAAAAACAAACTAGGCTGGTCATGTGCTAAACATATGAAATAAAAGCCTGGGCTAGACGGGACACGGGTCTCGCACAACCCAGTTGATACCCTTCTCCGTCCAGAAAAAATAAAATTACTGCGCGCGCTGCTGGGTCCCTACTGTCATCCTCACCATGTATAGTCATCTCCTTATTCCTCTCGGTGGTTGACCATGTTGACAACACCGGAGGGCGGCGCCGCGGCGAGCACGGAGGACGATGGTGAAGCCTCGGACGGGAACGAACAGGAGCCGGGGAAGATCACTGCCAGCCGTGGGAGGCGGGAGCAGTCGGTCCCGCTGGCGCTGGTTTGGCTTTGGCAGCTCGAGGAAGAAGAGACTGAAGAAACGCGACAGACGTTGAATGTCAATCGAACAGTCAAGGTTGGCACAATCATTTTTTAACTAAGCGGACACCAAGTAGCATACTTTTTTATATATAGGAAGAAAACTGCGAGGAAAATGCGTTCGTCTGCCGTCCTCCTCACAGGGAACGTTCGCCACATAAGTGACTAGCACCCTTGGTTTTCAACCGAGAGGTCTTGGGTTCGGGTCCGAGGAACTCTCAATTTTGTCCTCCTTCCTTCCTCTCAAAAAAAGAGAAAGAAAATCAAAGACTTGGGAAGTCGTACAGGACAAGCTAGTGTACCAGTAAAAAGACATTGCCGAGTTTTAGAAAACAGAAAGACGTGCTCATGTAGCTGGTTTGAATCCAAACCTAGACTATGACTATATATGGTGCTATGCTACTCTACAAGTAATGAAACTGACATATCCAACGTTCGCTTCTCCTCTTCTCTACTTACTCTGCCTAGTATCAGAAGCTCTGGCCGCAGCAACCATGTTCGCTGGCTGCTCGTCCACCTGCTCTTCAGCAGGCAACAACCAGATATGAGGCAAGTCGCCACCCGTACCATCGCCTGTGGGTCTCATCACACCCCCGTCGGCACGCGCACCGCAGCCGATTGCTCATTGCAACCCGCTGCCGTTGGTGTGGTGCCACTGCTGCAAATCACGCAGAGTCATCTGCCGCGTCTCAACCACAATCCGCAACCCTGGCCGAGTCTTCTACAAATGCCCGAATCATGGGGTAATAATATGTTTAAGTGTTGTTCTGCTGCTTTCAGTTGCTGATTTTTTTAATAGTTTGGTTGATGATCTTCCAATTTGATTCGTGCAGAAAAGGGAAGATTCGTGTGATTTGTATTTCTGGGAAGTTGCTGATGTGGGGGAATGCAACTATGCTGATTATTTGGTTAGCCGAGGAATCCCAATACCAGCAAGTTGGGGTGTTGGACAAGTAACTGAAGGAACGACAGAAGAGGAAGATGCAGAGCAGAAGGTTAAAGACGCAGTTCCTCTGATCATGGCCAAGCAACAACTGCTGAATGACCTTGACAGCAATGAGGAGATGAAAGAGCTTGTGAAGATAATGGGCCAAATCGATGTGCTCTGTAGGATGATTGTCTCTTGATTTGCAATGTATGTAGCACTCGTGATGTATTCACTGGCTACGACATGAGCACTTTGCTGAAACTAGTAATGAATGAAACCTGTGTAGCAGGCTGGGCGTAGTGTTGTGAACATCTAATGATTTCTATTAACGGAAACACAAATCAGGATACATAACAAGTGATGTTCTCACAGCAAAATACTAAACAACATGTTCATCAGGTTTCAGTTGTCATAGCAAACACAATTTCACATAGTAGATAAAAAAACGTCTTCTGACAGGCAAATACGACAAAATCAATGTAATCATCATCCGCAGTAGCAGCGTCAACATCTTCGCCATGTGTATCAGTCTGAATCGTAATTCCCCATGGTGTCATATTGTTCTTCGTCCTCAACGTCCTCGAACGTTGGCTTCTTCTTGATCAACTCTTGTATGTCCACAGCACGACAGGCAATCTTTTCGCCGGCGTCATTAACGTGATGGTTCTCAAAGATATTAGGAACATCTGTGTTATCTTGTACATCAGAAGCAGTGTAAGCATCATCTTGTTGTGCAACTTCATTAAACGAATTCCTCTGCTCAAACCTTTGCAATAATCTCTAGTCATCGCTACGTGCAAATGTGTCTTCCAAGAAAAATATCTGTGTTGCTTGATTTGCCAAAATAAAAGGCTCGTTGGTCTGGTACGCCGGCTTCACATTGATGGATTTGAAATAATCATCAGCTCTGGGTTTTGCGATCCTGGAAAACAGGTTATACCAACGACAACACAATAGAACCACACACCAATGATCCTCGAAACTGGAGATATACTGCAACTGAACAATGTCTGTTATGTTAGCATACATTTCAGTTGTCTCTTTGTCATACGTATCCGTGCTCATGATGGCACTGTTTTGTGTCTTCCTGCCTTCGTCTCGTGCAAGGGTGTTGTAGCGCACATCTCCAAGAACGCAAGATTCATAATGTCTTACCCGAGTATCATGACCCATTGCTAGGGAGTAAAGGGCATCATCAACTACCTGCCCATCCTCCCGCATCTTCTTAACCTATGGTTAGAAAATAGACAAGCTGATCATCTTATGTACTCAGTATATTAAAAAAACTGACAGTGCACTTCAAAAGCTTACATGGTTCTTGAACCATTTCGCAAATCCTGCCATAACCAGTTTGTTAATGTTTCTTGGATTTTGCGGCAGTAACTCCTCTTTGTACATGCTGCACAACATAGTGATCGCGTCAAACATCTAAATATATAAGAATGTGCTGCAAGTTTAGTAGATTACGATGTATAAGCTGCAGTACTGCACTTACTTGATATAAGGTAGTATCTCAGGATAGTTATTCAACACATACCAAACCATTTTGTCCAAATCTTTAGGTTTGTCCTCTTGTCGACTCTTCCCTGTAACTCGAACAGAATAATCGAAAACATTGAGCCCGGGATTGTCTTCACCCACCTCTTTGCTAAGCTGATCAGCTGTTTCAATGTATTTTGAGCAGAATGTCAATGCTTCTGTAGCAATGTAGGCCTCTTCAATGGAACCCTCGGGTCTAGCTCTGTTCCTAACATAGCCCTTGAAAGTGCCTAGCCGCCTTTCAATAGGGTACATCCAGCCATAATGTACTGGACCTCTAAGTAGTGCCTCATTAGGTAGATGAACAGCCAAATGCTCCAGCACATATAAGAAGGCTGGAGGATATATCTTCTCAAGGTCGCATAGGATAGTTGGTATCTTGTCTCTAAGACGCTCCAAAGCATCTATCCTGATATTTCTACTGCAGAGTTCCCTGAAGAATTGTCCCAACTCTGCAATTGCTCTGTGTAAGTCAGGGCGGCCCAATCCTCTAAGGATAACAGGTAAAACCCTTTGAAGTAGGACGTGGCAGTCATGATTTTTCAACCCTTGTACCTCGTTTCCATCTGCACCGACTCTCCTTTCAGGGTTGGAAGCAAATCCATGTGGGAACCTCACACGTGACAGGACCTCACATAATTCTTTTCTTTTTACCTTGTCCAAGACGTACACAGCTGGTGCCATATCCCGTGGTTTACCTTCATCTTGCACCTGCAAATCCTTTCTGATACCCAGGTGTGTCAAATCAATCCTAGATTTTAAGGTATCTTTCGTCTTGCCTTCAATGTTAAGAAGTGTGCCGATAATGCTATCACATATATTTTTCTCGATGTGCATCATGTCAAGATTATGCCGCAGATCCAAATCTTTCCAATACTGCAAGTCCCACTAAGTGGACCTGCGGGTAAACAATAATCTCTCTTCTACCGTGCCACCTTCCTTTTCCCGCTACCATTACCAGGATGGTTTCCTGGTGTAATATGCCTGACCTTCTCTAATTCCACTTGCGACTCATCGGCGGTGAGCCTCTTTGGGGCATCACGGTTTTCATGCTTTGCATTGAACACATGTCTTCAGTATTTTCTAGGATGCGGCTTGTCCTAGGCAAGGAAACGGCGATGTCAAATGTAACAGATCTTGCTAAGTATTGCGTATGACAGCGGATTCCTGTCACAGCGAACACATGCATTGTAACCATGTGTCATTCGCCCTGACATAGTGCCCAAAGTCGGATAATCATGGATGCACCAAATTACAATAGCATGCAGAAAGAAATCAGCTGGTGGGCTGCTATATAGGTCTCGAGTGAGAACACCCTTCCATAGCTGTTGAAGTTCCTCCACAAGAGGCTCCATGAACAAATCAAAATCCTTTCCAGGACTTTTTGGACCTGGGATGAGCAAGGCCATCATGCAGTTTGATTCGTTGGTGCAGACATTTGGAGGCATGTTGTAAGGGATAACAAGCACTGGCCACATGCTATATGTGGCGCTCTGGTGGCCAAATGGGTTAAATCCATCTGAAGCTAAGCCAAGTCTAATGTTTCTCGGGTCAGCAACAAACTCTTTGTGTTTATCATTGAAGCTTTTCCACTCACTACCATGAGATGATGGCTCATTACATTCTGATCTCTGTACTCCTGGTTCCTAGAATGCCACAGTACATCCTCTCTTGTTTTAGCATCATGAAACAACCTCTACAATCTTGGTGTAACTGGAAAATGTCTCAGAACATTATGAGGAACCCTCTTCACAGCATCGCCATCTTTCCATCTTGATGATTTGCATTTCGGGCATTCACTTAAGTTGGCATAATCCTTCCAGAACAGAACACAATTATTCTTACAAACATGGATCATATCATATCCAATTCCAACTGCACGAAGGAAATTCTTCATTTTACTGTAGGTGTGTGGCAGCTCAGACGCATCTGGGAAAGATTTGCGGAAAGCAGCCAACATCGCATCGAATGATTTGTTGGTCATCCGCTCAGATGTCTTCACCTGAAGAAAGGTGACCATAGCTGAGAATACTGACAACTTATTTCCTGGGGTGACAGCAATGTTGCATTGTTCCAACATGCGGGCCCACCGTTTTTCTTCTGCAGGTGAAAGTTCACGGAATGTATGAGCATTTCGTAGCATTGTTTCAATGTTGGTCAAACTCACTGGCTCCGCCACCACCACCTCCTCCTCCTCTTCCACTTGAGCATCAGGCAGATCAAGATGGTGATCTGCTGCTTCCACGTAGTCAATAACATTGATGTTCACAGCTTCACCATGATGAACCCACCTAGTATATGTGACCGACATCCCATACAAGTGTAGATGATTTTGCACAGTTGACTGGGGTCTTGTAACTGAATTCATACAACTGCTACACAGGCAGAGCACATCTGATTTCGGACCACCGTACTCAGCTCTGATAAAGTTCATGAAGTTTTCAACCCCCTCGACATATGCAGCGGAGAATCTTCGAGCAGAAGTTATCCAAGTCATGTCCATCTGTTAGACATACAAGTTAGTTCTTCTACTAGATATTATAGTAAAAACATGTATGCTTTTTTATGAAGTCCAGAAAAAAATAGCTAGGTCGATGTCTAAAGCTATGGCAAGATATTTGGACGAGCAGATCTAAGTAACGAAATATATGTAAAGCTAATTCAGCGAATAGATTTGAGTGCTCAATTATGGCAGGCTGTTTCAGCAGTCAATGAGCCCGAGCACACATCCATCAAACTATCGAAGGCCATCACAGCAACAAAGATCGAGTATAAAACGGTGTAGAGATATTTCACCTAACAGATTGGCTACTAGACCTTGGCAATCTACGTCACAATAAATATATGGCAGGATATTTTAGCAACTAATCGGCCTTGGCATGCCATCTCAGCTAAGCAGATTGAGTGCAGAACAGGGCAAGGAAGCTTCTTAAGCAGAGCATATTGACAGTAAACTACTTCGGCAAATAGTGAGATTAACATCGTCTATCAGCTAACATTCAGCTCTACACCGACATGAACGGGGCCTCAGTCTAGAATGCGCGTACCGTGGGAGAAGCTGACCGCCGTGCGTCTCCACACGAACATCGCCAGCGGTGGCGGCGCTGACCGCCGTGTGCCTCCACGAGAACGTAGCCAGAGGTGGCGACGCGGCTAGAGGACGGCAGTCTATGAGAGCGTACTGTGGGAGCGAGAGGATCGCCGTGCGTCCCCTCGACGAACCACGGCGCCGACGTATCAGTGCGGCGGGGAGGGCGGCGTTGGCAGAGTGAATGGAGTGGAGGGGGGACGGGGGGAGGGGTTTTGGGGAATATTTGGCCGAAGGGCGGTTGAATCGAATTTGGGGGGAATTT
>NC_041391.1:580869556-580878189 GCF_002162155.2 Triticum dicoccoides | reverse complement strand
GGGGGAGTTTGGCGCATGGTCGGTTTCTCCAAGTGCAGTCCCACGTGTCAGTGAAGAGGCAAGCCGAAGCGCGTTCCGTTTGCGTGAGCCGTGTGCAGGACCGAACATGTGTGGGGTGCAATGCGACCGCGACAGGAGTGCTGTGAGTGTACCGCCTTTTTTCCTTTTAAATAGGTGCTTCGCCCCCTAAAAAAAATGTTGCTTCGCGCGATTCATCGATACTACTACTAGTAATCCGGTAATCCCGACTAAAACGGCGTGGCCGGGTCTTTTCCCGCACGATATGCTGGGAGGTTGGCTTAGTTGGGTTTTTTAGATGTGTCTCGGTTCAATAAAAAGCAGAGTTGGTGATGATGGTGTGCCTGTCATCCTGCAATATAGGCCGTCCGATCTATATCTAACGGATAGGAAGGAAACTATCACAATTTACCCGCACTCCTTTCCACATTTGCAGATAAGGCTTTCCCTCGTTCATCCTTTTCTCCTACAAGATCTTGATCTTCCGTGCACTAGTACTCCTACAATATGTATATTATTGTGAAATTTCATATACACCGGCCAAGATTAATGCAAACACGGCAGATTTTCATTACATTTCGAACTTTTATAAGACAGAAAAATAAAAGAAACCCGATCCTAAACCTATTCTACGGCGGCGAACGACGTCCTCCATCTGCGATCTCTATGTACGGGGCGGGGTTCAAGACCCGTGAAGTGAAGGTGCGGTCTCCGGCGAGGAAGAGTAGAACACGGGATATGGACCGGCCAGTTGGCACACCATGCCCTGCCGCCTACCATGCCCTACTCATCCTCGGAGGAGTCCCCGACCTCGGCGGTGCCGGACATTGGACGGCGGCAAGTAGGACGCGTGGCTGACGGTGCTCCCGTCGTCGGTCGCCAGTGTGGCCACCGCTTGTGCGGTCGCATCCGCGTCCGGCTACACCGCTATTGCGTCGCGAGAGGCGACTTGAGTGAGGGCGGCGACCTCGAACTTCATCGCCGAAGACAAGCTCTCTCGCAGAGCGTTCACACTTGCGGTCATGGCGGATGTGCTGTCAGGTAGGAGGACGATGTGCTATCGTGTGGAGGTTAGCTGGGCATTGCCGCTTTAAGTAGCGCATTCCGGTGAGGCCAAGCGTCCGGGTGCGTCATTAAGTCACCGGAGTTGGATCCTCGGGCACCGAGCCTCTTAACAACGACATACGAACGAACGGCATGAATGCGGGCAGCTGGCGCCAGCTGGGAACACATCGTGCAACGGCGCGAGGGACGAGGGCTTTGGTGTGCCAGGGTAGTCAGCTGCGGTCATGGCAATGTTGGAGATGCCCTTTGCTCAAATGCGATCCCCGCATGTCATTGAAAAAGCAAGACGACCCAGCATGGTCTCAGGTCCAAAGGATGCACTTGGCCGCGCTACACCACTCCACGGACGTGCCGCGGCGCCCCGTGCATCCGCGACGAGCCGGGTGTTGGGGTGTGTTTGGATTGTGGCCAAAGTGCACCTTACCAAAATTTTGGTCATGACCCAAAGATTGGTCTTTGTTTGGATGGTTGCCATTTCTTTGGCATGCCAATGAACTGTAGCCAACTCTAGTTCATTTTTCTTGCCAATGTCAGCCAAATCATGGGCAACCAATACCTCAACCAAAATTTTGGCTACCCAATGCTTTGATGGGGCAACCTTGGGCACAAACCAAACATACCATTGGTCGTGCCACAGCACAAACGCCACCCTCGGCACACTGAAACCGACCGTGTCTATCGACGATATGAGCGTGTCGCTCACCGCGGTCGCCGTGTCCAGAGGCGGTGCTGGAGCTGCGCCCCGTTGTTGGCCCCAAAGACCCACATGAACGGTTGTCGGTGGCGAGGAGGTCGTGGGCCAGCTCCTCCATTGGACTAGTCTGCACTATGTCGTCCCGACGGGTGTGCCCCACATGTCGGTTTCCCTGTTTTCCCGGCCATATTCGAGCGTGAGTGCTCCGCGTTGCGCATTAGGCCTTTCACTATGTAGGCCAAGCGAGACAACTTATTGTTTATGTGAGCCGTTCAAGTGTAATCATGTGGCGTTTTCTTATTTCTCATTCCTCTCCAACCCTCTTCTCCATCGATCATGTCGCCCTCCAGTCGAGTCCATCCTCCCGCATGCCTCATTTGAACATTCCGCCGAGTATCATTCGCATGTATCCACCCTAATCCTCTTTCAATAGATCTCTGGACCCCGAGATGAAATCGAGAGGGAACGAGTGGGGGCACGTGATACCTAAGGCGGATTCAAAATTTTGAACCGGTGATCATAGCATCCGCAAATCATATATAAAGGGTATTCAATGTTTGTTTCGTTTTTGAACGTACAATATACTCCCTCCTATCCTTTCTACCTTACATATAAGTTTTATGTGTAGTCAAAGTATCTCTACTATGATAAAAAAGGTATCAACATTCAACAACGCCCAATCAATATTGTTAGATTCGTACGTACTCCTAGATTTGTACTCGAGATGGTTTCCAATTTGACTATTGACAAGATTAATAGTACTCCTTTTACATAGGTGAGTAAGTCATCTTAGGCTGTGCATCGTGACAAAGGAGGAGGGGAAAACGACAGACATTAATGTTTATTTGCTAATTAATAGTATTGCATGCAATGAGCTAACCACTGCATGTCATGTTTGATAGTCTCAGGTCATTAAAATCATGCACACCCTCATCTCTTATTGCTTCATATGTCAAGAAACAAGAAACGAGGTAGAAGTTAATGCACTGCGCCTACGTATTTTGGGATTATTTGGTTTTCGTAAGATGACTTACACACCTAGACGGAGGGAGTACATGAGATGTATAATGTGAAAATTATATCATTGGAAACTCCTTTCACATACGAAATTGACCATATGCTTTGTGTAAGTTGCATGTCATATATTATTACTCTAACATTTGGTCAAAGTTAGCCTCGAAAAATGCATTAGACCCTGTATGCTTTGTGTAAGTTGCATATCAAATATTATTACTCTAACATTTGTGTAAGTTGCATGTCATATATTATTATTCTAATATTTGGTCAAAGTAGTATAGTGGAAGTGGATCCTCTCACGGAGGTATCCCTGCCTTAACCTCCCTTTCGGTCACTTACTGGCAGACCCCATGCTTGCTAGGCCCCACATGTCAGTTACTCAATGGGTTCGGCCACGTCAGGGGATCCTCATCCATAGTATACTCCCTCTATTTTTATCTACTCCGCATAAAACGGAGGGAGTAGTGGTATAATAAATGACGCGGGCGGGGGAGGGGGAGAGACGTCGATTTGCTCTCAACTGCGGTCCCACAAGCGAGCGAAAACGCAAGACGAAGCACATTCCATTCGGTGAGCGACGTGGAGGGTCCAGCGTGCCGGGCTGCAACGCGAACGCGACAAGAGCGATGTACACTCAAAACGATTGACCGGTCGTCACCGGAACCACTATTCACACCAGAACCTTCGCTGCTGGGCCTACGCCAGCCACTGCCCTAAAACCACACCAAATTTCCAGCCCATTCCCCCACCTTTCGATCCCCTAGCCCGCATCAAGCGTCCCCTAGTTCGTCGAAAAGCCATGGTGCGCCGCAATATCACTTACTACAAGATGCTGATGCCAGAGCGCCGCGTAGAAATCGCGGCGGCGGTTGGCGCCACAGACCTCCGTTTCCAAGCTCGCTTTGCGGCGGGCCAATCCCCGAGTTCTCTGGAGCCAAGCTACAAGGAGGAGGAAGCCGATCCAATGTTCACTACGGAGGTCGCAACGCAGAAGGCCCTCGATGGGTATGAGACGATGGACGTCGACTTCGTGCCGGCGTCCGAGTCCCCCATGGTGCAGGCGGACCAGCGGTTCAACATGGCGATACTAAAGGAGGACCGGGAGGCAGAGGCTCAACTCGACACGGAGCGCGCGCATGCCGCTGCCATCGAGGCTCTCCTGCAGGCGGAACCGGATGTCGTGGATGTGAACCGGGCGGCGGAGGCTCAACTTGAGGCGGAGCGTGCATATGCTGCTGCCATCAAGGCCCTCCTGCAGGCGGAACTAGACGTCCTGGACATGAACCGGGCGGCAGAGGCTCGACTCGACACGGAGGGCGCGGATGCCACTCTCATCGACGCCCTCCTGCGGGTGGAACCGGAAGTCCTGGACTTGAACCGGGCGGCAGAGGCTCGACTCGACGCGGAGCGCGCGGATGCCGCTCTCATCGATGCCCTCCTACAGGCGGAACCGGAAGTCCTGGACTTGAACCGGGTGGCGGAGGCTCGACTCAACACGGAGCGCGCGGATGCTGCGGCCATCGAGGCCCTCCTGCAGGCGGAACCGTACGTCCTCGACTTGAACCGGGCCGTGCTCTCGTCCGTGCAGAGCGCCCGCACGCTCCGCTTGAACGAGTAGCTAGAGGCCGAGGACAACCACAGTGCGGAGACACACGTCGGTAGCGACGGCTGGTTCGCGCCGGCAGCCAAAGACGACGAGGCCGTCTCTTTCCGCGAGCAGTGATAATTTTTCTTTATGTTGTTGTTTTTATTATTATGGATCTTTTGTTGTGTAAAAGCATACTATTTGTTATGCAAGTCGCCTGAGTCTACCATTTCAGGTGGTTGGATGAATATCCTACGTCTCCTAACCCTTCTTTCCTTCATCCTCACCTCTTCTTCTTCCCCAACAGACCACCACACGGGCCGTATGGATACTCCGGTTGGATAAACATACTCTATGAACAAAAATTATGTGTCAGCGATAGGATGGCTGAGTTTGGTTTGTTCACATGCGACAACACGTGTCAGTGAGGGTGCGTTCCCTTGGTTGGGTTTGTGGCGTGCAGGAGCGAAGTGTGAGGGTGCGGTGCGACCGCGGCGTGCAGGAGCGACCGTGTGAGGGTGCGGTGCGACCGCGACAGCCGTGCGCAAGTGTACCTCCTTCTCATTTTGAAAACTTTAGGCAAGCTTGGCAAAAATGTGTGGCGAAGTTTGGCAATGCAAGGCCTAGACCCAAACAGGATAAGTACATACTACCTCTGTCCAGGTTTACTGGTCCCCATTGTATTTCGTGCCAAATTTTGACCATAGATTAAACTAAGAAAATGTTCACGCATGTCACCAAACATTATATTTTTCAAAACTATGTTCAAATACGAATCCAATGAGATAATTTTTCTTGACATGTATTAACATCTTGTTAGTTAAATCTTTAGTCAAAATTTGGCACAAACTATAAAAGGGACCTATAAACCAGGACGGAGGTAGTACGTACTAGGAGTACTAGTGTTAAAAAAGAAAGGCGGGGTTTTCCTTTGATACAAATCCTCGTTTCACGTGTCAATTAATGCGTATTTTTTCTCGAAAGACCAAAGAGATAACCATCTCACTCCTCATGGCTTGATTAATGCAGCGCCATGCAAACGAACCTTCTCACTTCCGCATGCATGCAGGGGATATTAATGTCCTTGGTTGCTAACCCCATCAATTTTGCCTCGATTAGTGTTAGTGGCCCTTTGCAAATTGTAATTTTGATATACTGGCCTTGTGTACAAAAAAATGGAGGTAGTAACTATATTTGAATTCCTTGCCCATTGCGGTGACGTCGACGACTTTTTTTTTGTGGTTTGGCGAAGTGCGTTCGATGGAGAACACCATTGAGGGAGACCACGGTAAGTCGTTCGCAAGTGCCGCCTGCAAGCCGAGACAACCACCTTATTTGCATCCAGGAAGTCCTTTACTAGTACTACTACTAGGAGTACTAGTGCGGTGAGATGGTTTCTCGAAGAAGACGATGGAGAAGCGGAGTCAGCGAAGAGTGAAATGATAGTTGCTTCGTCCGTGCTTTGTGATTTGATGCCATACTGCTTTGTGATTTGTGATAGAAGGGACAGGGAGTAGACTCCGTGATCTGTACTGTACTACTCCTACATGTGTCCAAGCATGGGAGAAAGAGGAGAGACGTTGCATTTTTCTATTCCTTCAATCAATCAATCAAGGAGCTTCTGTTCCATCTTTTTGGCTTTGGCAACGCCGTCCACAATGGTTCCCATGATGCCAAAAGCTATTTTCACATTTGGCTACACATTGTGGATTCCCTTAACCGTACCACTTGGTTTTTCTCCTGTGTGCTATCTATACAAATCTCAATTATATTGATCTAAAAAATTATAGAATCAAAGATTAGTAAAAAGGAGGTGATTTTGCCGCGCGGATGGCGGGGGAGGTTTCTTATTTTCGGAGCATGTTGTCCTGGTAATTTGCTAACATGCGGTCCCACGTGTCAGTGCTTTACCAAGCTAATCCGCGTCCCACATGAGGCAGAACAACGGCAGAAGCAACACGTGGTTAAGTTGAAGAAGATGAGGGAGAAGCGACCAAGCTGATCCGCGTCCCACATGAGGCAGAACAACGGCAGAAGCAACACGTGGTTAAGTTGAAGAAGATGAGGGAGAAGCAGATTCAACAACGAGTGAAATGATGGTTGCTTCGTCCCTCCAACTTCTTCTTTTAGCATTATTACTTCGTCCCTCCAACTTAACTGCGGGAAAGGTGCAGCTTTGTGATTTGATGCCTCATTGCTCATTACTACGCCGGCGCCATGACTGGGGTGCTTCACCCCAGCTGCTCTACACTGTATTCCGGTATGGCACGTGGACCCGGTAGCTTGATGTCCCACATGTCGACAAAAGGGACTAGAAGATTTATGAAAGCGAGCGCTCCACTCTTACGACGGAGGAGTAGACGACACGACGGCCCAGTGAACTGTCACTTGTACTGTATAGTACTATAGTTTTGCTGTTTCGCACGATCCATCGATACAAACCCGATTAAACAGGAAAGGGCGGGATTTTTCCCGCGCGGTAGATGATACTGGCCATACATTTCAAAGGCAATTTTAATGTATGCAAACTGAATAATTATAAGTAACAATATGATATCTAGTAAAACTAAAAACACATATGATTTATTGTGTTGTGTAGTAGTAGTGTTGTATTGCATAGTTGTTAGATGTAACATGCGAGAACGTGTAGAGATGTAGTTTTGGAGGGCCTACGCAGAGAAAAGCGTAGTACGGTCACCGAACTTCAGAATAAGCTGATTACGGTCACTATATATGTTTTGCGGTGATTATCCGGTCACTTGCTCATAGTTCAGCATCGGATTGCACTTTGTTGACCGGCCAAATAGTCTGCGTGGCACCATGTTGACTAGTTAAATTGACCACGTTCCTTGTGGGTCCCACCTGTCAGTTCGCATAGGGAAAAGGTTAGATAAACACAAATTTACACAGGCACGGCAAGGCTCCAACCCGTGCGTGGGAATCACCTGGTTGTGTATGTGTCTGTCAGGGCCTGATGTGTGCGCATGCACATGTAGGTTGAGCACTTGAGCGTGAGAGTGTGTGTTGGTCGTGTGGTGTACTGGTGTGTGCATGCATGCGTGCGTGTGTGTGTGTGAGTGTTGCGTGCGTGCGTGGCTGCGTGTGTACGTGTGAGTGTTGCCTGCGTGCGTGGGTACATGTGTTTGTGTGAGTGTTGCATGGATGGAGTTCGTGTGCATGCGTGCGTGTGTGTATAATCACCACACCAGCTCCTGCGTGTTAAAACAGACGGCTGAACATACCAATACAAGGCCACCTTGTCCGCTGTGCCCGCGGTCATGACTTCGCACCACCGTCAAAATATTTTTTTGTCGTTTGTTTTCACTCTTACTAGCAAGATGCCCGTGCGTTGCACGTAACATCAAGATGCATTTGTATGACTTGTTTATCTTGTGAGAGAAAAGGATGAACGAGGGAAGGCCTTATTTGAAAATGGGGAGAGGTGTGTGGGTACCTTTTTACAAAACTGCCATAGTTTCTTTCCTATCCGTCAGATATAAATCGGATGGCCTATATTGCAGGATCGCAGGCACACCATCATCACCAACTCTGTTTTTTTATAAGAGTGTATTTTAAGTATTTTATAATAGTGTAGATGTAGAGTAGATACAAGTCGACAGGTGGGCACGATGTTAGTGAGATAATGTGATGCAACACTAGATCAGGTGCCGCGTGGAGCGTTCAACTAGTCAACTAGACATGTCATGAGCGAATACAAAGTTGTACGGTGAGCCCGTGGCTGTATAATAACCACTAAACGTAAACGGTGACCGTAATGAGTGGATTATGAAGTCCAATGTATGTATCGTGCTTTCACTTCAAATACAATGATCGTCATTGCATATATCACGAGAGAAAGATGAAACACGCGTGAATTTTCTGGGGGCTTACTTTTAGAGGACATGGAAATAGTTTTGTGTGCATACGTGAAAGGGCCTTACAGGGGGGGGTATGCGATGGAGAGAGGGATGCTCTTCGTTTCTCTTTATTATGACTAACTTTGTATATAGTATAAAAATATACAAATTCACAGTGCGGAATAAATATCATTGTGGGCACAACGCAATGCAAATTAGCGTTCGTACTCCTCCATATAACTTTGTAATGTTGTATATATGTAGAAACTCTAAAATAATTTTTTGGCCACACTTTATTCAAAAGGAATGTTGTATGCGAAATAAACGTGAAGAGAGGGCTTTTTAGATCAATGGGGTACGTGATGTAACATGTGTGAATGCGTAGTTGATGCATTTG
>NC_041391.1:580761122-580869408 GCF_002162155.2 Triticum dicoccoides | reverse complement strand
GAGAAATGAGGGTGGTCTAGAGAGAGAGACGAATATGACGTCACGACAAGAGATTCCATTCCCTTGAGTGTGTATATGCAAGGGGGGGAGGGAATAGAGGCACCAGGAGAATTTTTCTGTGTGTGTGGTGTTTGTGTTGGTATGTGTGGGTGTGAGAAGATAATGAGACGTGGGGGCAGAGGGATTGTCACCGCGTGAGGTCCGGTGGGTCGAGGTGAGGCCCTTTGTTCGGTTCCATCCTGCACCACATTGGTCGGCCCATGACACATTTAGGAAGACACATGGATGACTAGTCGTACAAGACAAAGATAGCATAATTGTGAAGGACTCTGTGTCCACTGACAAAGCTGGCTAGGATTTGTAACCCTAGGTTCTCGGACTCAGGTAACCCCTCTATATCTGATATTACTATTCATCCAACCTAACTTTAAGGGGCATCCTGCAGAATGCTCTGCTAGAATCATACTCGTCGATTAGGAAGAGAGGTGTGAGATAATGCGTGAGAGACAGGCGTAAAGATAATGTGCGTACATGAGACACGTAGGCAAGTCCATGTATATAGAAAGGGTCGATGAGGATTGTGCATGTGTATGTTTGCGAGAGGAAGAGTGCTTGTGATAAAGGTTAGTGAAAACAGTCGTAAATGGTTACGAGAGGCAGGGAGGGTTATATCTAGAGAATGTGTGCGAGAAAGACACCTTGGGAGAGAGTGTGTGAGCATGTGTGAGAGACCACTGATGGAGAGTGAAACTACACATAAAAGACTGCTCTACACATTGATTAAAGATATAAATTGTATCCAAATATTAGGATGGGATCATGATATTTGCAATTCGCGTAAGGAGCGGTCATTCATCCATCAGACATCTAGATTCTATCGAGTTTGAGCATGTCTATGTTATTATTCGACACAGCTGATCCACATAGTTAGTATTTTGAACTCCAGACAATGCATCGCTTTAGCAATCGAATATAAACGTGAGTATAGTTCATGTTGTGTGTGTAAAGCACATTATACATACGAAAGTTACACAATGGACATTTATAAATAGCTACCTATGAACTAGTATACATTTGAATTCAACCTAAGGTGGTTTAAAAAAATCGAATTCAACATGAAGTCCATTCAATTATTTGAATTTGATATCATGGCATTTGTAAACCATATCTAAACTATGGGGGTACCAATCTTTGCTCTGATTTTGTACATAATAGCATATGTAGTCGTGTACAAAATAGATTCAAATTTAGCTCCTCCATTCCAAAATAATCGTAGTTATAGGATATTCAAGTGTCAAAATTCAAAAGGAAGCGGATAACTTAATGAGGTTTTCAAATATACAAGGTCAAATATAACGTTATCTATTTAGGTCAATCCTCATAGTTCAAGAGTACTCTAAACGTGAATGCTTGTGTTTTAAAATTTCAAACGAAGCGCCAAAAGAGCCTCAACTCGCCCGAAACCGTGTGAGACCAATGTTTGGTAGTACAAGGAAATTACTTTTCTAATAACTCCGACCTGTGAAACCTACCGGCCCAACGTCCAAAGGTCTAAACCGGGGTAGGTTTGTAGTTTCATCTAGACGCCACGCAACCGCCTCCGAAAAACATTCATACACAATGGCCGCCTAAGCACACATGCGCGTGGCCGAAATCGCTCCCGCCCACTATTTGGGACACCTGGGATTACCATCCTACCCCCGACCCGCAGTAGGTCCAAAATTTAAGAGGGGGGCAAAGTTTGTACTTTCCCCAAATTTCAAACAAGCGCGTCCCATCTTCTGTTCAAAAAAGCCAAAAACAAGCGCGTCCCAGACCGAAACATGGTCCCCCCACCCGTCTGATTCCCCATTCATACTCTGTGGGCGCGAAAACTACCTCTCCACCAGCCGTGAAACCCCGACGTCTTCCGTCCGCCACCCAATGCCACCCATCAACTGCCGCCCTCCTCCATCACGCCGGAGCCGATACCCCGACGCCGTCGTCAACCGCAACCTCAACCGCAACGCCCTCCGCGGCTAGTAGTAGAAGCCGAGGACGAGCCGTCCATACCCGAGCCAGTTCAACCACGCTGTCCTGTGCCTCACCGCTGCCGCTCCAACTTCGCCACCCTCCACCGCACCGGAACTATTCCTTCTACGCCGTCCTTCGCCGCCTCAGATCTGCTTCCCCTCCACCGACATACAGCCACGGCAACACAGTAAGCAATTTGGCCATGGGTTCGTCCAAGCCTGCACCCTCCAGAACATCGGTTTCCTCGGTAAAAAGAAGAAGATCGGCACGACATGTGGAGGTGACCACACCTGCAACCGAAGAAGGTACTCCTCTTCCCTTATTCATGCAAATCTTACGTCTCTGCTTGCACGGTATTCATCCCATAGAAGACACTAGTTGACCGCTTCTTCTTCATACTAGATTTTCCTAGTAACCCGCGATGCACAATGTTTCTCCTCATATACTATTTCACCTTAGCTAGAGGTCCGTCGCCCCCCTGAATTTCAATTTCTGGCCAGTTGATTCCCAATTAACGGAAGCATTCCCCGGCGTAACAGGCGCTAGTACGACTATTACGCCGGGGAAGCAGCGCCTTGGTATTTATCTTAGGGGCGTGTGCGGCCTAGAGCTACTGGCGCCGGATCTGGAGGTCGGCCGGGATTAAAGGGATGGCTTGGGGGCGCTGGCAAGCACGACGGTGGTGTGAGGTCGATGGGAGGGCGGGGCGGCAGAGGCACGGGTCTGGGCCGGTGGTCGCTGGCGGTTCGTGAAAGATCGTCAACAGTGACTGGCGGGAGGTAGACGAAGGCCATCTGCCCGTTCCTTATAGATCGGACGGTTCATTAAAAAAATCGACTGACCTATTTATTTTCAGTCGACTGTTATCTTAGATATGACCACATGTGGTGGTGTGCTGGAGGAGTACCTGCATTTCCTGTGCTCATATATTATAAAATCATACAGAGTAGAATCTAATTTTGTTTGCCATTCAATGTTGTCGAGCTATCATATGTCTCCTGTCATTTATTTTTAAGCCACCTGCTATCTGCTACTTTTACAGTGCACTATTTCTGCACACACTTCACCCATACTCTCACTATTGTGTTTTTATGCAAGGGTATTTCAGACTCTCCTGCCGAAAGAGAAGCAGCAAAGAAAAGAGAGAAGTCACTCCAGCTTGGTATACGGGTAGGCAAGACACGTTACAATGCTATAAAGGGTGCAGTGTCAGCAGATGGAGACGGTAAACGTAGCTCTGTAGTTGATGACCTCGCTCGCAATGAACCACCATCCCAGGTGCTTGCTTTAACTTCGCGGTGTCATATGTGGTTGCATGTTGGTGTCTAGCTTGTATTCGAAAGGCCGAAGTCGGTCTTTATTAAGATAAGGAAAGATATTTTTTACATGAACCACCATCCCGTGAGCACCAGAAGACAAATAGCTAGTCAGGGTACTGGATGAGCCAGTGACAAGCCCAGCAAAGACAGGAATCACCTGGAAGCCAACTAAAAAGCTGCGAAGGTGGCGAAGCAGCCCACCTCCCACCAGGCTCTCAGGTCCTCGATGATCATGTTCACCACTCCAGCCGGATGTCTAGCTTGTATTGCTTCCAATTTGGTTAAATTGCATCTGCTTAGCTTACACATTATACCTTTGAATATGACATGCCTTTCTGTTTTTGGTACATACTAGTACATCTGTGTATTAACCATGTTCTTACATCAAACTAATGTTCTTGTGGATCCCTCATCAATCACTTATGACGAGGCAGGCAGGCAAGGGGACTACTACTCATTTAAAGAATGCAGCGTCAGCCTCCCGACATGATTCTCAAGAAATAGAAATGCTAGATGAAGATAGTGAACGTAGCTCTGTAGTTGATTATAGCATTTCCCCTACACTAGCATTGCAGGTGCTTGCTCTTACTTGGCAGCGTGATATGTGGTTCCATGTTGCATATGGTGTCTAGATTGTAATTCTTCCAATCTGGTTAAACTGCATGTGCTAGTCTGCTTAGCTTATACTCCTGTAAATGTGACATTATACCTGTTAATGTGACATGCCTTCCTGTATTTAGTACATAGCACATCTGTCTATTAAGCATGCCCTTACATAAAACTATTGTTTTTTTGTATCCCGCATCAATCAATATGACGAGACACCTTTAGTATATGCAGTGCGATATTAGTTGCATCTTTCATATGATTTATAGCATGCGCTGCTTCTAATTTGTTGAAATTCCATTTATGATGGGACACTTTTAACTTGGCAGTCATATTGGCCCTGTTTGGATCATGGGGTTAGAGCTAGTTTGGGTTAGTTTTGGGCTCAAATAACCCAAAAGAATCCAAACAGGGAGGGTTAGAGTGGGTTAGTTTCATCTAACCCAACTATCCCGGTGGAGAGGTGTTTATTTAGGTTAGAGTGGGTTAAAAAATAACTCTAACTCTAATTGTGTTAGAGTATCCAAACAGGGCCATTGGTTGCATCTTTCATGTGGTGTCTAGCTTGCATTGCTTCTTATTTGCTGGAATGATTTCTGCTTACTTTACACAAACAGTTGTGAACATGCCATGCCGTCTTGTTTTTCGTACATATTCCATCCTGGTATCATGTGTTTGCCTTACATCAAAGTAGTGATTGTCAGTATCATGCATGAATGAGTTCTGAAGAGAGAATTCTATTGCTTTTTCTTGTCGATTTTACTTGACAATTCAAAATCAATAAAGCGGAAGGAAGTTAGCAAGGCAGCGGATAAAGATGCTCCTTCCAAATGGAGGGCCTCTACAGTTTATACTCCTCCACACCCCCAAGATGATTTCCAAGACAACACATGCATAGACACTCAGCAAAGCTGTGTTTATGATGAGCACGTCTCCCCTAGTGCAGCATCACTGGTGCTCCCTCTAACTTGGCACTATTATATGAGGTTGCATGTTATGTGTGATGTCTAGCTTGTATTGCTTCTAATTTTGTTGAATTCCATCTGCTTACTTTACACATTATACTTGAATAAGACATGTGTTCCTGTTTCTAGAACATACAATATATGTCTATCACACCATGTTCTTACATCAAATTACTACTGTTGTGTAACCTGCAACAATCACTTATCATAAGACACGTTTGACTTCGGAGTGTGATATAGGTTACATCTCACATTCTTTTCTAGCTCGTACAACTAATTTCTTGAAATGGCACTTATGACGAGACAGTTTTAACTTGGTAGAGTGATATTATTTGTATCTTTCATATGGTGTCTAGCTTTCATTGCTTCTAATTTGTTGAAATGCCTTCTCCTTAGTTTACACATCATAAGCTGTGAATATGCAATGGCACTAATGACGAGAGATCTCTAACATGGTAGTGTGAAGTTGTTTGCATCTTGCATATGATTTATTTCTTGTACCGCTTCATATTTGTTTAAATGCCATTTATGCTGAGACACTGTTAACTTGGCAGAGCGATATTTGTAGCATCTTTCATATGGTGTCTACCTTCCATTGCATTGCTTCTAATTTGGTGAAATGTCTTCTTCTCAGTTTACACATCATAGTTCTGGTTATCTCTTCCGTCCTGTTTTTCATACATATTACATCCTCCTATCATGTGGTTGTCTAACATCAAAGTTTTATTCGTCTGCATCACGCATCAATTTGTTCTGAAGAACTAAATTTTATTCGTTTTTCTTGTCGGCTTGACTTAACATGGCATAGAGAAAGAGGAAGAAATAGAGAATGGCAGGGAATGAGAAGCGGATGAATCCTGCAGATTCTGTTGGTACTGATGGTGCAATAGAAGGTGAAAGTCCAGCGGAAAATTCTACAAACACAACATCCCATGCTACAGGAACTGCAAAAAAAGCCAAACAGAAACAAATAGCTGCCACCAAACAAGCAGAGACAGCCCTAGTTCTTGCAACACCTACCACAGTACTACCAGCTGCACGACATACTCGTGCGTCAACTGAGCTAGCAGCACGTTCCCAAGCTCCCTTGCCACCTGACGCTACTTCCTAAGCACTCTTGACACAAGACGAGTTGGCAATATAGATGAACCTTGTGAGCTTCAACAACAAGAAGGTAGTTGCTGGAGTCAAGTTACAGTTGCATGCTTCTTTATATGTAGTCTCATAGTTTGATGTACACTAACACTTCCTATGTTTGTTGTTGGACTAGAACCTAGGCGCAAGAGGAAACAAACATCAGGGATAATGCTCGATAGGTTAACTAAATCTAGAGGAGGAAGAATGGAGATCCGTTTTGAGCTAGGTTTAAAAAGGCCACGTGATGCTACAGAGTCAGCCAAGTTAGTATCAGAGGCAGCGGTTGCCATTAGGTGTCATGTACGTATCCTCCTAACATGGATTCAGTACAGGAATGACAAAGACGAAACCCAGTTCAACACCTTCCTCGACCATTTATCTGTAAGTATGGTTATGTATGGAAACTAGTAATATCGTCTTGCTCTATCCCATACTTTATAGGTTGCTGATAATGAGACTCCCATAATTTTCAACAAATGAGGTTCAAGTTGGATAGCCAAGACGATGCAACCAGACAAGCTTGCACCCATGTTTTCAAGTCTGCTCTGTGACAGTATCGGTATAACTTGAGGAAAACTCACTTTGAAGGCAAGGCTAATAGTGAACTTTCCCAAACATCTCCAGTGGAAAATATATCGGATGAAGACTGGAGGGGCCTTGTTAAACACTGGTTTGATCCGAAGTATCAGGTACATTATATATATGTGATCAGATCACATGTTGAAGTACTATTGACACATGTGCCACACAAATCTATCTTCTTATAGGTGAACTGTTCAAAGAACAAGGCCAACCGTACGAAAGTGAAATTCCAACAGACGACAGGATCTTGTAGCTATATTGCACACTGCGAGGCTCTTGTAATTAGCTGCTGTTTCACTCTTTTCGCTGTACCATATTATCAGATCTATATTTACTTGTTCGAAATGCAGAGGAAAGCCCGCAAGGACCAAAAAGTACCTGAACCAAATGCTGTGGAAATCTTCAAGGACTGTCACACCAGCAAGAAGAAGGGCATGACTACACCAGTCAAAGCCACTGTTGTAAGTCCTTAATCCTCATGCCTTTTAACTACTACTTACTCTGACTTGTGCCTTGAACCGCATGGTTTGCAGCCAATGTCTATTACTCTTTTCAATTTTATACAAAATTGTCTTAGCGTATCATTGCACCTTACAAGGTTTAAAAGGGAGGAGTGATGTTCCTTTGATCTTGACCCGTAATCTAGTTCCGTGCTGGACTTGCCCACACAATGTTACAATTGCTTGTTTGTCAGTTCTCAGTTGTTTTGTGATATGAATGATGTCATATTATGCTTACCGTATTATAAACTTCGTCTCTTTATCCTTAGCCCTCAATACAATGTGAAGAAATAGACAATACATTAGCGATGGTACATGGTCATATGTTTGGAACCTGGTTTTATTATGTACTTTGCAATAAAATACAACTAATATTTTACATGGGCTCACCAGAATAAGTTCTGTATATAGATCAAAGCTATTTTGTTTGGTTTTGCTGCCTCCTTAATATCTTCTATTCTGGTACTACTAATGTAAAACCTCAACTTTTCAGCGAGCTATGGAAAAAATGGTGGAACCGCCACCTTCTGAAGGTGGCGAGGCAACTATAACCGCAATGTCAGCTCTTGCTGCAGTGGGTCAGTACCTGTCCACTAATAGTGCCAAAAGCACGTTCCTGCATAATACTGGGTTGGTTGTTAAGGCAATATCGTCCAAACTGCCTCATGATCAAGATATGCAAGCTCAAAGCAATTCCCTAACAGAGGCCCTTTGTGAAACAAGGAGAAACATTGCTCAATGTCGTCAAGATATGCATGGTTTTGAAACCAGACTATCAGACATTTGCTATGTTGTTCAGGAGCCTAGGGGAAATGAAGGCGAGGGTTATGGTGTTCCATCGGACAATACATCATGAAAACGTAACAGTCAGGTCAAATGAACCGAGCTTTTGAATTTCTGGTGGTGCATTTATCTTCTAGACTGTTAAGTTTTATGCCAACCTTCCTTTTGTTATATAGTTGTAATTTGTTTTGGTGCGATACAAAATTTATTCTTAACGTGCAGCCACCGGCTGAAGAAAACAGCAAGCCATTTTTGTATAGTGTAGGGTGTTCCCTATATTTTTACTAGTGGCGATCTTTGATGCTGAGTGTATGTAATCTGTGTAATCGCCTTAATAGCCTAGCGTTAGTTTGGGCCTTATTTATTTCCTAGTCTTGTTTTTCCCTGGTTTGCTAGTGGCCACAACTACCCATGGGCCATATACGGGCCGTAGGATCCATGGGTCTCCTACGGGCCGTCGATAAATGGGCTTGTAATCGGTGGGCCTCAAGCCGTTGGTAAATGGGCCTCGGGCCATCGGATAAATGGGTCTACATGGGCCGTAATCGGGCGTAATTGGTATCGGCCCAGCACGGTAACGGGCCGTTAACAGGCCGTAGGACTGCAAAAGATTAATTCTGTCACAGGCATAACGGGTCGTTAATGGGCCAGAATATGGGACGGGCTGGCCAGAAACGGGCCGACTCTTGCCATGGGCCGAATTTGGCCCATTAGGGTAACGGGCCAGTAACGGGCCGACTCTTGCCATGGGCCGGATTTGGCCCATTTGGGGAACATGCCAGTAACGGGCCGACTCTTGCCACAGGCCGAATTTGGCCCATTAGGGGAACAGGCCAGTAACGGGCCGGAAGTAATTGAGGGCCGAAAAGGAGCCCAAGAACGTATGGGCCGTCAATAGGCCGAAAGCTAACACGGGCTGGAAATGGCCCATGTAAATCACGAGCCGTTAACGGGTACAAAGAAAATTACTGTTCATTATGGGCTAGAGTCACTGTGGGCCTGTAAAGGGCCGGAAGATATGAAGGCCTCATATGGGCCGAAAGACGTCGTGGGCTATACATGGGCCGAAAGTGAAATGGGCTCGTGTTATATTCGACGGGCCACATGACGTTGTTGGGCCGATTTCCTTTAGTGCCTAACAGGCCGTAAAATGGGCTATTTGCAAAGAGACCATTAACAGGCTTTTCATGGGCCAGCCCATTAACTTTTGACCAAGTCAAACGGGCTGGCTTTGTAAGCTAAATGGGCCAATGGTGGGCCGTGGCACGTGTCGACATATCATAGACGCCTATCTGACCCACTAACGAGCTGACACGTGTTTCGTCCGGCCAATAAGAATTTTACATGTGGAAATTTCCCATTGGTCGGGGCTGTTAACGGGTTATCGGATCCAAAACCTGACCCGATAGCTTAACAGCGTTCCGTTATGGTGGATGCCACGTGTCGGTCACCCTTGACGAAAGCACTTTTGTGACACGCGATTTATCATCATGGAAGTGGACACTTCCATGATGATAATTTTGGTAATGTCATGGAACACTTCTACGACAACACAGGTATGACTATCTTGATTCTATCATAAATTTGTCATGGATGTACATGCATGACAAAAAACGCGACCTACTGTGACAAACACGTATCATCACGGAAGTGTATTTTTTTTGTAGTGTTTGCAGGACCACAGCCTGCCACATGTATACTTGCAAAAGCTTCAGAAGGCTGGTTATGGCATCGACGACTTGGTCATGCTGGCATGAGGAACTTGCACACACTCGCGAAGAAAAAGCATGTCATTGGCATTGAGGGTGTCAAATTCCTCAAAGATCATCTTTGTGGGGCTTGTGAGGCTGGAAAGATGACCAGATCCGAGCATCCCTCAATGACTATCATGACTACCACTCGTCCTTTTGAATTGCTTCACATGGACCTCTTTGGCCCCACTCATTATGCCACACTAACAAATGTAGCATCATTATATGGCTTTGTTATTGTTCATGATTATTCTTGTTACACCTGGGTGCATATCATCACGTACAAAACTGAAGTGCAGGAAGTCTTCAGACAATTTCCTTCAAGGGCCTCGACGAATTTTGGTGTGAAGATCAAGCATATCAGGAGTGACAATGGGACCGAGTACCAAGTTAAAGAACACTAGTCTTGATGACTATCTTGATGAACTTGGTATTTGATACTTCTCCAACGTATCTATAATTTTTGATTCTTCCATGCTATTATATTATATGTTTTGGATATTTAATGGGATTTAATATGCTCTTTTATATTATTTTTGGGACTAACCTATTAACCGGAGGCCCAGTGCCAGTTTCTGTTTTTTTGCCTATTTTAGAGTTTTGCATAAAAGGAATATCAAACGGAGTCCAAATGGAATGAAACCTTCGTGAGGATCTTTCTTGGACCACCTGGCACTCTCGTGGGCCACCCATAAGGCGGTTGATGCCCTTATTTTGCCGCAGGAAAGCTAATTTTATGAGAAAAAATCTGGGCGAAAGATTCACCCCAATCGGAGTTACGGATCTCCGGATATTAAAGAAACGGTGAAGGGGTAGAATCTGAGAACGCAGGAACAGAGAGATAGATCCAATCTCGGAGGGGCTCTCGCCCCTCCCACGCCATGGGAGCCAAGGACCAGAGGGGAAACCCTTCTCCCATCTATGGAGAAGCTCAAGGAAGAATAAGAAGGGGGGCTCTCTCCTCCTTGCTTCCGTTGGCGCCGGAACACCGCCGGGGGCCATCATCATCACCGCGATCTTCACCAACACCTCCGCCATCTTCACCAACATCTCCATCACCTTCCCCCATCTATATTCAGCGGTATACTCTCCCGGAACCCGCTGTACCCTCTACTTGAACATGGTGCTTTATGCTTCATATTATTTTCCAATGATGTGTTGCCATCCTATGATGTCTGAGTAGATTTTCGTTGTCCTATCGGTGATTGATGAATTGCTATGATTGGTTTGAGTTGCATGTTTCATTATTGGTTCTGTACTATAGTGCTCTCCGTGTCGCGCAAGCGTGAGGGATCCCCGCTGTAGGGTTTGCAATATGTTCATGATTTGCTTATGGTGGGTGGCGTGAGTGACAGAAGCACAAACCCGAGTAAGTAGGTTGTTTACGTATGGGATAAAAGGGGACTTGATACTCTAATGCTATGGTTGGGTTTTACCTTAATGAATCTTTAGTAGTTGCGGATGCTTGCTAGAGTTCCAATCATAAGTGCATATGATCCAAGTAGAGAAAGTATGTTAGCTTATGCCTCTCTCTCAAATAAAATTGTAATAGTGATTACCGGTCTAGTAACATAGTCAATTGCCTAGGGACAATTCCACAACTCCTACCACCACTTTTCCACACTTGCTATATTTACTTTATTGCATCTTTATCTAAACAGCCCCTACTTTTATTTACGTGTTCTTTATTATCTTGCAAACCTATCCTATCACACCTACAAAGTACTTCTAGTTTCATACTTGTTCTAGGTAAAGCAAACGTCAAGCGGGCATAGAGTTGTATCGGTGGTTGATAAAACTTGAGGGAATATTTATTCTACCTTTAGCTCCTCGTTGGGTTCGACACTCTTATTTATCAAAAACTGTTGCGATCCCCTACACTTGTGGGTTATCAAGACCTTTTTCTGGCGCCATTGCCGGGGAGTCATAGCGTAGGGTGAATATTCTCGTGTGTGCTTGTTTGCTTTATCACTAAGTAATTTTTATTTGCTGTTCTAAGTTGTTCTCTATCTTTAGTTATGGATATGGATCACGAAATACCAAAAAAATTAGGTGTACTTGCTACTCATAGAGATGGGGTAACTCCTAAAACCCTCGATTCTCACTTTGTGAAAGATATTATGTACTACTTTGATAATCCTGAGAAAACCCCATTCAACTTTATAATGGGAGACACGTTGGATCAACGTGAATACTTTAGGGATTATTGCTTGACACAAAAAGGGAAACTATTATGGGATCAATTTATTATGTTGCCTTGGTATGCTCGGGATCTATGCTTGAGATATGATATTACTTGTTGCTCTAGGATGAAGGCTCCACACCTTCTCTTTTCATGCAAATTTAATGATAATGAAACCTTAGCTTCTTATGCTAATGGTATATATGATTACTATGATGTTGAACAAATTGAAGAATTTGTTGATTTTAAGGCTGCTTATGAAATTGAATCTATGTTTGAAAAGTATGAAGCTTTTGATGATGATGTTTATAGGCCTGAAAATCTTGCTATACTTAGATATTGCTATGAAAATTATAAATACAATTACTATATTAATGCATTTATTGAGAAAGTCTCCGCTGTCCAAGAAGAGACTAATATTTTGCAAGAAGCTATGGAAGAAGAAAGTGATGAAATTTTGAGCTCATTGGATGAAAAAGATGATGAGGAGAGCGAAGAACAAAAGGAGGAAGAGCGGATTGATCACCCATGCCCACCTTCTAATGAGAGTAACTCTTCAACTCATACATTGTTTAATTCCCCTTTGTGCTTACCGAAGGATGATTGCTACGATGATTGCTATGATGATTATTATGATCCCGTTGATTCTCTTGAAATATCCATTTTGATGATGCTTTTGGCCAAGATGCCAATATGAATTATGCTTATGGAGATGAACTAGATATAGTTAAACATGAAATTGTGTCACGTCCCTAGTTCTGGTCTGCTCTGGGTTAGCTAGTCTTGTGTTGCATCATTTCTTAAATTTCTCTTAAACCTGAAATGGGGGATGTTCAAACCCTAGCATTAAAAAGGAATCCACCAGGTTCAACTAAAATATTTTTCAGTGAACCCAGATGGCCTTCAAAAATGTTCATCATTTTTGGAAAGTGCTGGAAACAGCAACCAGAGGTGATGCACATTTTTGCATGACATTTTGGATTGTTGAATTAACACATATTGTATTTTGAATTGGAGCAAATAAATACTATAAATAATTTATTGCTCCAATAATTCTGATTTTTGCTGAGGGGCTTTGGAATAATCCTTTTTAGTCCCTGCAAAATTTATCAGAAGCAACAAAATTAGTTTGGTTCAAAAACCAAATTAAAACGAATGTCAGAAATAGAAAATAGAAATAAAGAGAGAGAGAAAGGAACTTACCTGGCAAAGCCCACCTGGCTGGGTACTGTAGCAGCGAGCTGGGCAAAGCCAGCCCAGCCCACCAGGGCTCCTCTCTGTCGTCTTCCACCTCCTGCCAGTAGGCAGGAGGGCGTGTGGCCGCCGTGCACGCACACGCGCCCCAGCCACCTCCTGCTTGCTGCTTTCACCCTTGTCGCCCTGGACCTCCCTCGCAATGCCACGCACCACCCTGGGCCCCTCTCACTCTCTCCCGTGCTTCTCCCACCTCCTCTGCTCTCTCCCGCGCCACACCCGAGCGCACCCGACGCCGCCGTTCGCTGCCACCACGGCCACTGACCACCCCTCGCCCTGCCGATGAGTCCAGAAGCTCCGCAGCGTCGTCCTCGACCTCCTCGCTGAGCTACGCAACGCCGGACGCCCTGAAGCCTCGCCAATGCCGCCGTTTCTGACCTCGGTTGCCGGAGATCCCCGTCGTCATTTCGCCGGACCCCGTGCCTCCCCTGCCTCGCCAGAAGCTCCAGAAGAACCGCGGTGAGCCGCTGTACCGTTTCCCTCATGACCCGTAGCCTACTTCGCTCTCTAACCACATCAGCCACCGGAGCCGAACGCTCCCCGCCGCCGGCCATGGCGCCGCCGTAGCTAGAGCGCACCCACGACGCATTCGAGCCTACCCCCGTGCTCAGCGAGTCCACAGGACTCCGTAGCAACCCACAACTCGTCCTCCTGTGCACCAAAACGTCGTGTCCGAGTGTGCCCGAACTCTGGCCACCGCGGAAGTGCTTGCCGCTGTTAACTCCGGCCATCCCAGCTGCTGCCGCCACAACCACTGGATGCGCGAGAGCGCCAGCAGTCCATAGGAGCAAGCCGCACCCCCAGCCGTTGCCTGTAGCGCCGTCCCGACCAACTCCGGCGAGTTTCCGCCACTGTTGTGGTCGCCGGCGTCACCTGCTGACGTGGCGCCGGTTAGTTAGTGCTAATGACCACTATAAGCACCCCCATGAGCCACTGCCATGTGGGACCCTGCGCTTAATTAGGTTAGTATAATTCTTCTGTTAAATTAGTGTTAATGCCGTGGACCCCACGTGTCAGCTTTGGCTCTGGCCCAGTCATCATTGACCGGTCCCACCTGTCATTCACTCAAGCTAGCCCTGAGTCACTGACCAGTGGATCCCACATGTCAGTTTGACCTCGATTGGCTCCTGTTGACCGCTGACATCACAGTGACGTCATGCTAATGCAATATGTCATTTTCTGGATTTGTTTTATTTCTAAATAACCAGGAAAATCCAGAAAATGATTCAAACTTCAAAAAATCATAGAAATTCAACCGTAGCTCAGAATGAAATAATTTATATATGAAAAATTATCAGAAAAATCCAATCTATCCATCTGTACCATTTTCATGCATGTTAGAACAATTATTAGCTGCTGATTAGCACAAATCATATAAATGGCATTTAAACCTTCACATATGGAGTTTGGATTTGAATTTTGGATTCAAACCAACTTCATTTAACTTGTTGCTAGTTGCATTAGCTCAAACCACAGCATATTGCCATGCCATGATCATGCATAATATTGTGCATTGCATTGATTGTGTTCTTCCTTGTTTGCCGGTTTTTGTCCCCTCTCGGTAGATGATGTTCCGACGTTGTGATCGTTGACACTGATGAAGACTCAATGCTATCTTCAGAAGTGCCAGGCAAGCAAAACCTCCTTGTTCATTCCGATACAATCCCACTCTCTCGCTCCTGCTCTCTTTTACTGCATTAGGACAACAATGACATATCTATTACTTGCTGTGGTAGTTGAACCCCTTTCCTCTGCATGACCTGTCATTGCCACAGTAAATAGATGAAACCCAATAGCATGAGTAGGAGTTGTTTGAGCCCTAATGTGCCTACTCATTCATGCTTGTTTGTCATGCCTGCTATTGCTTAGAGTTGTGTCAGGTATGATTCATCGGGGATGAATTGGAATGTGGTGAACATGTCCTACTGTTGAGAGCTAAGTGTGTGAACACGATTTGGTAAAGGTAGCGGTGAGAGGCCATGTAGGAGTACATGGTGGGTTGTCTCATTGCAGCTGTCCTCAGGAACTGAGTTCTGTGTTTGTGATCCATGAACAGCTACTATCACACATTGGGATCCTTAATTGACTCTCTCGACTTATTAATCAACATGATCTCTGTCCAGGAGTTGCAACTAGTTTCTGGTGTTT
The DNA here is from genome assembly GCF_002162155.2 of Triticum dicoccoides. Lineage (NCBI taxonomy): Eukaryota > Viridiplantae > Streptophyta > Magnoliopsida > Poales > Poaceae > Triticum > Triticum dicoccoides. The sequence continues at coordinate 580,854,168 of NC_041391.1, read as the reverse complement.
GTAGGTAGTGTTAGTAGTCTACCAAGTGGCACCCGGTACAGGTGGGCTTGGGACAGACTAGGCAAAGTGGCACGGTGTACCAAGTGGCACCCGGATGGTGGGATTGGGAACCCTGCTCACATTGTTTGGGGCCATGAGCGACACCCCGGCCGGATCTCCTTGCGGATGGAACCTAAATAGGCGATAAACCTGGACGAGAGACTTGTGTGGTTAGTCAGGTCGTGGCCGACACCCTCGCTGGGCTTCCACTTGAAGGTTGCCGAGTACATGTCGTGTAAACGGCGGTAAGTGGTGAGAGCGTGTGTGAAGAAGTACACCCCTGCAGGGTTATGATCTATTCGAATAGCCGTGTCCGCGGTAAAGGACTTTTGGGTTGCCTGTACAGTTCATAGATAACTTGAAGTGGATACTCTAAAATACGCAAGATAAGCGTGAGTGCTATGGATGGCGTTATCGTAGGGAGACGGGAGCGGATCCATAGTGGTGTATTGATAGGGCGAATATGTGGACTCGTGTGCGCCACCTCAAAAGAGTTACTTGCAGTCGTAGTTCAGGATAGCCACCGAGTCAAAGCTGGCTTGCTGCAGTTAAACCCCACCACCCCCTTTGTTGATAATGATGCATATGTAGTTAGATCTGATGTAAGTCTTGCTGGGTACAATTGTACTCACGTTGCTTAATTTATGTTTTTGCAGAGAGACTTCAGTCTCGCTGGTAGTACCGCGTGGACTTCGACGTCTAGCTTGTTACCTCAGCTACGATCTTGTCCCCTCGGCAGGATCTGGTAGATAGTCAGGCTTCTCAGCGTTTTTCATTTATAGTTGTCTGTACTCAGACATGTTAAGCTTCCGCGTGTGCTTTGACTTGTATGCTCTGAATGTCGGGTCGTGAGACCCATGCTTGTAATATCTCGCTCCTTGAAGCCTATTGAATAAATACTTGAGTTGTAGAGTCATGTTGTGATGCCATGTTGTATTTGCACATATCGAGCATATTGTGTGTATGTTATTGAAATGCTTGGTATGTGTGGGATCTGACTATCTAGTTGTTTATCCTTAGTAGCCTCTCTTACCGGGAAATGTCTCCTAGTGTTTCCACTGAGCCATGGTAGCTTGCTACTGCTCCGGAACACTTAGGCTGGCCGGCATGTGTCCTTCTTCATTCCTGTGTCTGTCCCTTCGGGGAAATGTCACGCGATGAATACCGGAGTCCTGTTAGCCCGCTACAGCCCGGTTCACCAGAGTCCTGCTAGCCCAGTGCTACAGCCTGGATTCACTCGCTGATGACCGACATGTTCGATGTTGGGTCATGGATGCCTGTCCCTGTAAGTTTGTGCCACTTTGGGTTTACGACTAGCCATGTCAGCCCGGGCTCCTTATCATATGGATGCTAGCGACACTATCATATACGTGTGCCAAAAGATGCAAACGGTCCCGGGCAAAGGTAAGGCGACACCTGTGGGGACACCGTGCGTGAGGCCGCAAAGTGATATGAGGTGTTACATGCTAGATCGATGTGGCATTGAGTCGGGGTCCTGACAGCTTTGGTATCAGAGCTTGACTGCCTGTAGGATTACCAAGCCAAACTGGTCGAAGTTGAGTCTAGAAATTCTTTAGTTATATAAGGGAATTGATTGTGGGATGGAACGTAAGGCTCTTTTTACTCCTTATACCTTATGCCCTTCTGATCTGAGTCATCTTATCTTTCCTACGGGGTTATGGAACTAGGTTTTATCTTTTTTCTATTAGGATCACGTGTTACTAATCTGTAGACTTGTAGGATTGATGGTTCTAATCTTCAGTTCGGTTCCTACTACTCCCGTGTATTCATAGTTGGCCTCGAAACCTTGATATTGTGCTTCTAAGTGGTTATGCCACCATTTTTGTAGCATGTCCCAAATCTTTTTGAGCATTTACACCCGTTATGTTGTCCGAGTCATCCCAGGTTTCTAAATAGTCTGAAGCATTTGCAAAATTCCTTCCTCCCTTTTGATGTCCCTTTGGGCCAGGTTAATCACACTAATTACTGAGTTGAGGTACTCTGTTGCCTTGAAATATATGTTGGAGTTATTATTATGACCCTAGGTGTCTTAGAGTGCCACCTAGTAATCGAACCATATTTTGCGTTCCCAGTGTGATGATTCTGGCCATTATTCTCGAAAGCATCCCGTGATGCCATTTAGTTAGTAGGCATTCTATTCCTGGGTTTTGAACCCGAGATTCACCCTACTTATTTCATATTGATAGTGTTTGCTAGTTCCTTTAGGATATTAGTAACCTTGTGATAGCCGTCGAGGTTCGTGGTATATCGTTCTTCCAAATACCATGAACTACTTATGGCAGCAGTTCCTCGTTGAACCAAAGAATCACAACAAAGGTGCTCTCGATGAGTTCCTGATTCTATGTTGTTGTTCTGCCACTACTACCTTTCGCATGGGTTATCCGGAAGAAACCTGTTGAACTTGGTTCGACATACTAGTCTATGCATCCACAACTCAGAAAGTTACATGTTCCTTGAGTTGTCCCTCCTTAGTTGTATTCCGACCCCCGTCTATCAATTGATAGTCAAGAGTAGTTGTGCCTCGTGTTCATCAATGCCTGTTATTCTTGTGGTCCGTCAAGCCATTCTATTCCAGAGTGACTAGGAGAAACAAACTCCAGTACCCTTTTCCATTTCTAGGATTGGGTCAAAGCAGTTGTGTTCCGCAGATCAAGTTGCAATCCAGCTTCTGGTCTGTTCTACCTTGAGGTATTACCATCTTTATATCAGGAATATCAAGGGAATTGCACACCCTCTTATGAATTCTTGTTGCAGTGATACTTCTCGCCATCATTATTCATTTCTCAGCTTCCATGTTGTTGCAACCGGAATGCCGACGGGTGAACTATGATGTGTGAAATCAATACCCCTAGCAACTAGTTGCTTGGTAGTAAATGGACAATATTCTCATTCTTAGCATGTTGGTTATTGAATCATCATTCTAAGATTGATCGTGCTACCTAGTCCATTCTCCTGGTGCACTCCTTCATCAATGAGTTAGGATTATTTCAAATCTTCGCTCATTGTTCGTATTTTCTTACCCTGAAAAGCAAGATTGTTCTCGAGCTTAGTAACATGTCGGTGGTTTGTGATTTTCTGAATATCTTCTCAGAAGTATCACTAGGTCGTCACCTGACCACTATGTTGAGCTCGTGAGCAAGTTGGTTTTTCTGTAAACCACCCCTTCTCCAAGGATCTGTGTTGGATACCCCTGAGCTAGTTGGTTAAGCTAAACAACAACTTGGAGAGTTGGAAGATAAAAACCTGTGCAACTTAGTTCATTCCAAGGGATATCTTTGTGTGTGCGTATTGAAGGAAGACGGTATTTTCATTGATTGACCCTCGTGATCAGTTAATGGATCTATCATCTTATCCAATCTTTGATTTGGGTATGGGTTATCGTCAAATCAAATCAGAACCAACGATGTTCGTAATGTTGTCTTACTCGTGGATTTTTCTCGAGCATACACTGTTATATCTTTTGGTTCTGACCAATGCTATCACTTGATCTCATAATTATGGAATTCCATTTATATGGAAATCCCGATGATTTGTTGTTGAGCCCATCAGCATCATTTTGTCTTCTCCATGATTTGTGTTGAGCATCTAGTTAGCATTGGAAACTTTTGAAAGCATTTCTTCATGCTAGCTCATGAAGCATATCTTCGGATGTAAGAAGTGACTTCCTCCAGTTCATGTGTATTTGATGCAAGTTGCCGCCGTGGATTCGAGAAAGTCAATGTTGCTTCCTTTGGAATCATCCCAAATCGGTCATGCATGCGTGCAAAGCATTCTCTGGTTTGGAGACTTGCAACCTCCATTCTATATGTATCCTTAGCACACCAAGCCACTGACAGATTTGTTCAAGGAGAAGGAGTTCCTTCATAAGAGCTAATCCGGACTTATGTAAGGACTTCAATATCCTTGATGATGGTTCCCCAACCTGAACTCGGTAGTGTTTCATTATAAGACTACTACGTGGGCATGATTGTTTGGGACATCGTATTCACATGTTTGTAGCAGAACCAACTCATGTTTTGGAGCTTGCTATCGTAGTTCATTCCCCGAGAATCTCGCAACATCATCTCATCGATTTGTGTTGCAAACTTTCATTTTTCTTTCTAGACTTGATGAGTCTGGAATATTCTGACACCAACCAGATCTGAATTTCAGGCAGATATGATGGTTGGAACGTTTTCCCAAGAACTATAATATTGGTCTCTTTGTAACCCTGTAAAGTGGATGTCGTGGCCAACACATCTAGTCGGAAGACCCATTATTGTAGGCTCTTGATTGAGAAAGTTGGCTACCTCCCCATAAGGATTTCGTGGGATTTACTTCCTAGTTGACCCTTATGGATTTTTGAGTTCCCGAAGTCCAACCTTTTACTTGATGTTCTAGATATCAAACCATATCTATGAATGGATTATGCTAGCACATCAAGGAGAACATTAGAAGCGGAGTGCTAAATGTCTCTCGGTCGATCATCCAGATTTTGATCCCTTGGCTCTGCTAAGGTGAAATCTAAGAAGGTGTTACCTTCTTTTGCATCTGCATCATCCATCACCATTCATCATGGTAGTAAGTTGTGTTGCCAGGATCCTTGACACGGATATTGGTAAAACCTTGATGATTATGGAAATGCTCAAGTTCTTGAGAGCACGCACAAGCACTAGGTGTTATCATCGTCATAACTAGGATTGCTCCTAGCTTCCTCGGTTATGCTATAAATTTTCAACAGTAGACTCACTCTCTACTGGTTGAGCTCCCCCCAGTTACTAGCATCATTCCCAGCATTTGCAATTTTTCTCCCATCTTGCACCGTCATTGTGTCATCCTACCTTGGGTCCCATCCATCTCCGATGATAAGCAAAATCAACCCTTGTGTTGTCTTCAACAAGGTAATCCACATCAACCATACTAGTCCAAGTATGCCATTCTACCGAACTCCTCCAAACAATCGCTTGAGATTGCCCATGCGGGTATAGAGAGTTTAAATGATATCTGAATCAAAGGTATTTCTTTTTGCCACTTAAGGGGATATTTCTATGAGCCACCTTCCCTAAGGTGCCCTGTTATGGTATCATGGCAACCCAACTCCTCGCTACGTCGACAACGGTTCACCACCTTCTTAAGTGTGGAATTGTTGCCTACCTACTGAACCTTCGTCATCTGTCTTACACCATCATTCTAGTTTTATGCTTTGTGTCTCGGCTTGAGAGATGTTGCTATGTCTCATTCCCTAAGTTGATCCTAAGTTGTTCGACCTTCAATAAGATCGATCCTTTAGACTTTTTCCTTATCGTCTCTTCGTCATGTTGGCTTGAGTTCTCAGAGCAAGACGACGAGACAAGATGGTGATTGAATCAACGTTCATTTTAAGTGCAACCTAGGTCGTGAAGATTGTGTTAGTTACGTTTCCCCTTCACTCTACCCTATGCTTGAATCTCGGGACGAGATTCTTGTTTAGTGGGGGTGAGTTGTCACGTCCCTAGTTCTGGTCTGCTCTGGGTTAGCTAGTCTTGTGTTGCATCATGTTTAAATTTCTCTTAAACCTGAAATGGGGGATGTTCAAACCCTAGCATTAAAATTGAATCCACCAGGTTCAACTAAAATATTTTTCAGTGAACCCAGATGGCCTTCAAAAATGTTCATCATTTTTGGAAAGTGCTGGAAACAGCAACCAGAGGTGATGCACATTTTTGCATGACATTTTGGATTGTTGAATTAACACATAGTGTATTTTGAATTGGAGCAAATAAATACTATAAATAATTTATTGCTCCAATAATTCTGATTTTTGCTGAGGGGCTTTGGAATAATCCTTTTTAGTCTCTGCAAAATTTATCAGAAGCAACAAAATTAGTTTGGTTCAAAAATCAAATTAAAACGAATGTCAGAAATAGAAAATAGAAATAAAGAGAGAGAGAAAGGAACTTACCTGGCAAAGCCCACCTGGCCGGGTACTGTAGCAGCGAGCTGGGCAAAGCCAGCCCAGCCCACCAGGGCTCCTCTCTGTCATCTTCCACCTCCTGCCAGTAGGCAGGAGGGCGTGTGGCCGCCGTGCACGCACACGCGCCCCAGCCACCTCCTGCTTGCTGCTTTCACCCTTGTCGCCCTGGACCTCCCTCGCAATGCCACGCACCACCCTGGGCCCCTCTCACTCTCTCCCGTGCTTCTCCCACCTCCTCTGCAATCTCCCGCGCCACACCCGAGCGCACCCGACGCCGCCGTTCGCTGTCACCATGGCCACTGACCACCCCTCGCCCTGCCGATGAGTCCAGAAGCTCTGCAGCGTCGTCCTCGACCTCCTCGCTGAGCTACGCAACGCCGGACGCCCTGAAGCCTCGCCAATGCCGCCGTTTCTGACCTCGGTTGCCGGAGATCCCCGTCGTCATTTCGCCGGACCCCGTGCCTCCCCTGCCTCGCCAGAAGCACTAGAAGAACCGCGGTGAGCCGCTGTACCGTTTCCCTCATGACCCGTAGCCTACTTCGCTCTCTAACCGCATCAGCCACTGGAGCCGAACGCTCCCCGCCGCCGGCCATGGTGCCGCCGTAGCTAGAGAACACCCACGACGCATTTGAGCCTACCCCCGTGCTTAGCGAGTCCGTAGGACTCCGTAGCAACCCGCATCTCGTCCTCCCGTGCACCAAAACGTCGTGTCCGAGCGTGCCCGAACTCCGTCCGCCGCGGAAGTGCTCGCCGCCATTAACTCCGGCCATCCCAGCTGCTGCCGCCATAACCACTGGATGCGCGAGAGCGCCAGCAGTCCATAGGAGCAAGCCATACCCCCAGCCGTTGCCGGTGGCGCCGCCCCGACCAACTCCGGCGAGTTTCCGCCGCTGTTGTGGTCGCCGGCGTCACCTGCTGACGTGGCGCCAGTTAGTTAGCGCTAATGACCACTATAAGCACCCCCATGAGCCACTGCCATGTGGGCCCCAGCACTTAATTAGGTAGTATAATTCTTCTGTTAAATTAGTGTTAATGCTGTGGACCCCACGTGTCAGCTTTGACTCTGGCCCAGTCATCGTTGACCGGTCCCACCTGTCATTCACTCAAGCTAGCCCTGAGTCACTGACCAGTGGGTCCCACATGTCAGTTTGACCTCGACCGTCTCCTGTTGAGCGCTGACATCACAGTGACGTCATGCTAACGCAATATGTCATTTTCTAGATTTGTTTTATTTCTAAATAACCAGGAAAATCCAGAAAATGATTCAAACTTCAAAAAATCATAGAAATTCAACCGTAGCTCAGAATGAAATAATTTATATATGAAAAATTATCAAAAAAATCCAATCTATCCATCTGTACCATTTTAATGCATGTTAGAACAATTTATAGCTGCTGATTAGCACAAATCATATAAATGGCATTTAAACCTTCACATATGGAGTTTGGATTTGAATTTTGGATTCAAACCAACTTCATTTAACTTGTTGCTAGTTGCATTAGCTCAAACCACAGCATATTGCCATGCCATGATCATGCATCATATTGTGCATTGCATTGATTGTGTTCTTCCTTGTTTGCCGGTATTTGTCCCCTCTTAGTAGACGATGTTCCGACACTGTGATCGTTGACACTGATGAAGACTCAATGCTATCTTCAGAAGTGCCAGGCAAGCAAAACCTCCTTGTTCATTCCGATACAATCCCACTCTCTCGCTCCTGCTCTCTTTTACTGCATTAGGACAACAACGACATATCTGTTACTTGCTGTGGTAGTTGAACCCCTTTCCTCTGCATTACCTATCATTGCCACAGTAAATAGATGAAACCCACTAGCATGAGTAGGAGTTGTTTGAGCCCTGATGTGCCTACTCATTCATGCTTGTTTGTCATGCCTGCTATTGCTTAGAGTTGTGTCAGGTCTGATTCATCGGGGATGAATTGGAATGTGGTGAACATGTCCTACTGTTGAGAGCTAAGTGTGTGAACACGATTTGGTAAAGGTAGCGGTGAGAGGCCATGTAGGAGTACATGGTGGGTTGTCTCATTGCAGCCGTCCTCAAGAACTGAGTTCTGTGTTTGTGATCCATGAACAGCTACTACCACACATTGGGATCCTTAATTGACTCTCTCGACTTATTAATCAACATGATCTCTGTCCAGGAGTTGCAACTAGTTTCTGGTGTTTGTAGGTAGTGTTAGTAGTCTACCAAGTGGCACCCGGTATAGGTGGGCTTGGGACAGACTAGGCACAGTGGCATGGTGTACCAAGTGGCACCCGGATGGTGGGCTTGGGAACCCTGCTCACATCGTTTGGGGCCATGAGCGACACCCCGGCCGGATCTCCTTGCGGATGGAACCCGAATAGGTGATAAACCTGGACGAGAGACTTGTGTGGTTAGTCAGGTCGTGGACTACACCCTCGCTGGGCTTCCACTTGAAGGTTGCCAAGTACATGTCGTGTAAACGGCAGTAAGTGGTGAGAGCGTGTGTGAAGAAGTACACCCCTGCAGGGTTAATATGATCTATTCGAATAGCCGTGTCCGCGGTAAAGGACTTCTGGGTTGCCTGTACAGTTCATAGATAACTTGAAGTGGATACTCTAAAGTACACAAGATAAGCGTGAGTGCTATGGATGGCGTTCTCGTAGGGAGACGGGAGCGGATCCATAGTGGTGTATTGATATGGCGAATATGTGGACTCGTGTGCGCCACCTCAAAAGAGTTACTTGCGGTCGTAGTTCAGGATAGCCACCGAGTCAAAGCTGGCTTGCTGCAGTTAAACCCCACCATCCCCTTTGTTGATAATGATGCATATGTAGTTAGATCTGATGTAAGTCTTGCTGGGTACATTTGTACTCACGTTGCTTAATTTATGTTTTTGCAGAGAGACTTCAGTCTCGCTAGTAGTACCGCGTGGACTTTGACGTCTAGCTTGTTACCTCAGCTACGATCTTGTGCCCTCGGCAGGATCTGGTAGATAGTCAGGCTTCTCAGCCTTTTTCATTTATAGTTGTCTGTACTCAGACATGTTAAGCTTCCGCGTGTGCTTTGACTTGTATGCTCTGAATGTCGGGTCGTGAGACCCATTCCTGTAATATCTCGCTCCTCGGAGCCTATTGAATAAATACTTGAGTTGTAGAGTCATGTTGTGATGCCATGTTGTATTTGCACATATCGAGCATATTGTGTGTATGTTATTGAAATGCTTGGTATGTGTGGGATCTGACTATCTAGTTGTTTATCCTTAGTAGCCTCTCTTACCGGGAAATGTCTCCTAGTGTTTCCACTGAGCCATGGTAGCTTGCTACTGCTCCGGAACACTTAGGCTGGCCGGCATGTGTCCTTCTTCGTTCCTGTGTCTGTCCCTTCAGGGAAATGTCACGCGATGAATACCGGAGTCCTGTTAGCCCGCTACAGCCCGGTTCACCGGAGTCCTGCTAGCCCAGTGCTACAGCCTGGATTCACTCGCTGATGACCGACACGTTCGATGTTGGGTCATGGATGCCTGTCCCTGTAAGTTTGTGCCACTTTGGGTTTACAACTAGCATGTCAGCCCGGGCTCCTTATCATATGGATGCTAGCGACACTATCATATACGTGTGCCAAAAGACGCAAACGGTCTCGGGCAAAGGTAAGGCGACACCCGTGGGGATACCGTGCGTGAGGCCGCAAAGTGATATGAGGTGTTACATGCTAGATCGATGTGGAATTGAGTCGGGGTCCTGACAAATTGTTGCTATTGCACCCACACATGATAATCCTATTATCTTTTTGAAATCTCCCTACCACACTATATCGGAGAAGTTTGTGCTTATTAAGGATTATTTTGATGGGTTGCCTTTTACTGTTGCACATGATGATTTTGATGAATATAATATGCATGTGCTTGCTGCTCCTACTTGCAATTATTATGAGAGAGGAACTACATCTCCACCTCTTTATGTTTCCAACGCGATAGAATTGCAAGAAACTGCTTATACTATGCATTGGCATTTACTTGGTGTGCATGAATTGTTCTTTTATGACATGCCGATGCATAGAAAGATAGTTAGACTTTGTTGTTGCTTGATATATGTTACTTTGTGCTCACTACTAAATTACAAATCATTGTTAATTCAAATTGGCTTTGATATACCTTGGGATCCGGGTGGATTCATTACTTGAGCACTATATGCCTAGCTTAATGGCTTTAAAGAAAGCGCTGCCAGGGAGACAATCCGGAAGTTTTAGAGAGTCATTTATTTCTGTTGAGTGCTTTTATATAGTTTAAAAAAATAAAAAATAAAGAGGGGAACCTAAAAACTTTTCAAAAAGGAAAGTGAAAGTGAGGGAGACAAGCATCGTTGAAGTGGGAGAGCTCCTTGAACTTTGTTCATGCTCACGGAAACTTTGTGAATCTTAATTACATAAACTTTTCATCAAAAATAATTATCCCTTTGTACAATTCCATTGTATTATAAAAATAATGTGCCAAGGTTTGCCTTTAGGATGTTGACAATGCTTGTTGGTTTGTACGGTGCAGGACAGAAACTTTGGCTGTAGTGCGCGATTTTACATTTTTAACTGGAACGTCAAATGGTTATGATTCCTTTTGCATTGTCTTTCTGTACAACTTGTTTATTGTTCCTAATTTTGGTAGAAGTTTTGGGGTACCATAAGTATGGTGGATGTTCAGATTTCTACAGACTCTTCTGCTTTTGACAGATTCTGTTTTTGTTGCATAGTTTGCTTGTTTTGATGAAACTATCAATTTATATCAGTGGATTCAGCCATGGAAAAGTTATATTACAGTAGACAAAATGCAAAAACAAAATATGAATTGGTTTGCAACAGTACTTAGAGTAGTGATTTGCTTTATTATACTAACGGATCTTACCGAGTTTTCTGTTGAAGTTTTGTGTGGATGAAGTGTCTAATCGAGGAGGTTTCGATATGAGGAAAAGGAAGAGAGGCAAGAGATCAAGCTTGGGGATGCCCAAGGCACCCCAAGTAAATATTCAAGGAGACTCAAGCATCTAAGCTTGGGGATGCCCCGGAAGTCATCCCCTCTTTCTTCAACAAGTATCGGTATGTTTTCGGATTCGTTTCGTTCATGCATTAGGTGCAAGTCTTGGAGCGTCTTTTGCATTTAGTTTTCATTTTTCCTTTATGAACCATGCTGGTATGAGATAGTCCTTGGTTGATTTATAGAATGCTCATTGCACTTCACTTAAATCTTTTGAGTATGGCTTTATAGAATGCTTCATGTGCTTCACTTATATCATTTGAAGTTTGGATTGCCTGTTTCTCTTCACATAAAAAACCGCCATTTGTAGAATGCTCTTTTGCTTCACTTATATTTGTTAGAGCATGGGCATATCTTTTGTAGAAATAATTAAACTCTCTTGCTTCACTTATACCAATTTAGAGAGATGACAGGAATTGGTCATTCACATGGTTAGTCATAAAATCCTACATAAAACTTGTAGATCACTGAATATGATATGTTTGATTCCTTGCAATAGTTTTGCGATATAAAGGTGGTGATATTAGAGTCGTGCTAGTTGAGTAATTGTGACATTGAGAAATACTTGTGTTGAGGTTTGCAAGTCCTGTAGCATGCACGTATGGTGAACCGTTATGAAACGAAGTTGGAGCATGAGGTGTTTTTTGATTGTCTTCCTTATGAGTGGTAGTCGGGGACGAGTGATGGTATTTTCCTACCAATCTATCCCTCCAGGGGCATGCGTAGTAGTACTTTGCTTCGAGGGCTAAGTAGACTTTTGCAATAAGTATATGAGTTCTTTATGACTAATGTGAGTCCATGGATATACGCACACTCATCCTTCCACTTTGCTAGCCTCTATTTTACCGCGCAACTTTCGCCGGTAGCATCCACCCATTATTTACCTTCCTGAAAACATCCATCATACCTACCTATTATGGCATTTCCATAGCCATTCCGAGATATATTGCCATGCAACTTTCCACCATTCCGTTTATTATGACACATTCCATCATTGTCATATTGCTCTTTGCATGATCATGTAGTTGACGTCGTATTTGTGGCAAAGCCACCTTCATGATTTTCATACATGTCGCTCTTGATTCATTGCATATCCCGGTACACCGCCGGAGGCATTCATATAGAGTCATATCTTGTTCTAGCTTTGAGTTGTAATTCTTGAGTTGTAAATCAATAAAAGTGGGATGATCATCATTATTAGAGCATTGCCCCAGTGAGGAAAGGAGGAAGGAGACTATGATTCCCCCACAAGTCGGGATGAGACTCCGGACTTTATGAAAAATAAAAGAGGCCAAAGAAGCCCACCAAAAAAATAAAATAAAAAAAGAAAAAAAGGAAAATAAAAATAAAAAAATGAGAGAAAAAGAGAGAAGGGGCAATGTTACTATCCTTTTACCACACTTGTGCTTCAGATTTGCACCATGTTCTTCATAGAGAGAGTCTCCTATGCTTTCACTTTCATATACTAGTGGGAATTTTTCATTATAGAACTTGGATTGTATATTCCAATGATGGGCTTCCTCAAAATGCCCTAGGTCTTCGTGAGCAAGAAAGTTGGATGCACACCCACTTAGTTTCTTTTGTTGATCTTTCATATATTTATAGCTCTGGTGCATTCGTTGCATGGTAATCCCTACTCACTCACATTGATATCTATTGATGGGCATCTCCATAGCCCGTTGATACGCCTAGTTGATGTGAGACTATCTTCTCCCTTTTTGTCCTCACAACCACCACCATATACCACCATAGTGCTATGTCCATGGCTTGCGCTCATGTATTGCGTAAGAGTTGAAAAAGCTGAAGCGTGTTAAAAAGTATGAACCAATTGCTCGGCTCATCATCGGGGTTGTGCATGATGGGAGCATTTTGTGTGACGAAGATGGAGCATAGCCAGACTATATGATTTTGTAGGGATGAGCTTTCTTTGGTTATGTTATTTCGATAAAACAAAACTGCTTGGTTGGTATGCTTGAAGTATTATTGTTTTTATATCAAATGATAGACTATTGCCTTGAATCACTCGTGTCTTAATATTCATGCCATGATTAGACATATGATCAAGATTATGCTAGGTAGCATTCCACATCAAAAATTATCTTTTTTATCATTTACCTACTCGAGGATGAGCAGGAATTATGCTTGGGGATGTTGATACGTCTTTGTTGTATCTATAATTTTTGATTGTTCCATGCCAATATTCTTCAACTTTCATATACTTTTGGCAACTTTTTATACTATTTTTGGGACTAACATATTGATCCAGTACCCAGTGCCAGTTCTTGTTTGTTGCATGTTTTATGTTTCACAGAAAACCAATATCAAACGGAGTCCAAACGGGATAAAAACAGACGGAGATTTATTTTGGAATATTTGGGATTATTCGGAGGAATAATCAACGCGAAACAGTGTCCGAGGTGGCAACGAGACAGGGGGGCGTGCCCACACCCCTTGGGCGCGCCTGGCACTCTTGTGGGCCACCCGTAAGGCAGTTGATGCCCTTATTTTGCCGCAAGAAAGCTAATTTTATGAGAAAAAATCTGGGCTAAAGATTCACCCCAATCGGAGTTACGGATCTCCGGATATTAAAGAAACGGTGAAGGGGTAGAATCTGAGAACACAGGAACAGAGAGATAGATCCAATCTTGGAGGGGATCTCGCCCCTCCCACGCCATGGGAGCCAAGGACCGGAGGGGAAACCCTTCTCCCATCTAGGGAGAAGGTCAAGGAAGAAGAAGAAGGGGGGCTCTCTCACCCTTGCTTCCGTTGGCGCCGGAACGCCGCCGGGGGCCATCATCATCACCGCAATCTTCACCAACACCTCCGCCATCTTCACCAACATCTCCATCACCTTCCCCCATCTATATTCAGCGGTCCACTCTCCCGCAACCCGCCGTACCCTCTACTTGAACATGGTGCTTTATGCTTCATATTATTTTCCAATGATGTGTTGCCATCCTATGATGTCTGAGTAGATTTTCGTTGTCCTATCGGTGATTGATGAATTGCTATGATTGGTTTGAGTTGCATGTTTTATTATTGGTGCTGTCCTATAGTGCTCGTGCAAGCGTGAGGGATCCCTGCTGTAGGGTTTGCAATATGTTCATGATTTGCTTATGGTGGGTGGCGTGAGTGACAGAAGCACAGACCCGAGTAAGTAGGTTGTTTGCGTATGGGATAAAAGGGGACTTGATACTTTAATGCTATGGTTGGGTTTTACTTTAATGAATCTTTAGTAGTTGCGGATGCTTGCTAGAGTTCCAATCATAAGTGCATATGATCCAAGTAGAGAAAGTATGTTAGCTTATGCCTCTCCCTCAAATAGAATTGCAATAGTGATAACCGGTCTAGTAACATAGTCAATTGCCTAGGGATAATTCCACAACTCCTACCACCACTTTTCCACACTCGCTATATTTACTTTATTGCATCTTTATCTAAACAGCCCCTACTTTTTATTTACGTGTTCTTTATTATCTTGCAAACCTATCCTATCACACCTACAAAGTGCTTCTAGTTTCATACTTGTTCTAGGTAAAGCAAATGTCAAGCGTGTGTAGAGTTGTATCGGTGGTTGATAGAACTTGAGGGAATATTTATTCTACCTTTAGCTCCTCATTGGGTTCGACACTCTTACTTATCGAAAACTGTTGCGATCCCCTACACTTGTGGGTTATCAGCAGGGCAAGTGGATGGCCTCCACTATCAAGGAGAAGGACATTACCCAGCTCCGAGAGGCTGAGTATCTGGCCAAGGAAATCGCCCACCGGCTTCCGGCCAAGGGACAAATTGTCCTCACCCCGGAGCCCCATGAGAAGGTTGTATTCATCCCCCACTTCGTTCGCGGGTTGGGATTTCCTCTCCACCTGTTTGTCTGCGGACTCATGTTCTACTATGGGTTGATTTTCCGCGATCTAGCCCCCAACTCCATCCTCAACATCTTGGCGTTCATTGTCGTGTGTGAGGCCTTCCTCCGCATCCCACCCCACTTCGGATTATGGCTGAAGATCTTCAATGTGAAGCCGAAGGTGGTGAGTGGCCAACACGCAGAGTGCGGAGGCGCCATGGTGAGCAAGATGCCCAACGTCACATGGCCCAAAGGCTCCTTCGTGGAGACTATCAAAGGGTGGCAGAAATCGTGGTTCTACATCACAGAGCCGCACGACACCACCTGGGCCACGACTCCTGCATTCCGGTCCGCAGCCCCGATGTCGCTCACCTCCTGGCCAGAGAAGGGCCTGGACTGGTCTTTGTCGGATGAGCTGACAGCACTTCAGACGCGTATCAAGAGCATGAGGGACAAGAACATCAAGCTTTTCATGTGATCCAGGTGATGCTCATTCGCCGGATCCTTCCGTGCCAAAGCCAGACATGCCATTTGTGGGAATATGATCCGGCCAAGCACCAGACCTTGCTGCATTTCTTCGACACTATGCACGAAGACATCTGGAAGGTGTTTTTCAAGTCCAGTGAGACGTGGTCGGACACCGCCGAGGACCATGGGCACGATTTGGCCCACCCCGCTAGTCCGGTAAGTTTTTCCATGTTTTCAAGGTGTATCCTTTACTTACATACTTGAGGAAGGCGCCTAAGCTTCCCCATTGATTTTCTCAGGGCTGGCCAAAGAAGGCGGAGCGGATTCACTGTCCAGCTTGGCTGCCCGAAGACCCAGAAATCCCACTTCTGACGAAGATGTTGGTTCCGGCGCCCTATCAAGCACCGAAGAAGAAGGCCAAGGGGACCAGGGGTGGTCTCCGTCGCAAGGGCACTTAGGGCGTGATGTTCGAAGACGCCGAGACTCATTCCTCCACCGCCGAGGACGACGAGGAAGAGGAGGAAGAATAAGAAAGCCATTTCCCCCCTAAAGAGGGAGGAAGAAAAGGACGACCTCCACGCACCTAGACGCTGAAGCGTCCAAGACGGGGAAAGCTTCCCTCCTGGACAACTCCACCACGGCCACCGACAGTAGCTCGGAGTGGCATCCCAAGGTCAAGCTCCTGGCCAAATCGTGAGTACCCCAAAACCCGGACATATCCATATATCCGGCCTCACTACTTTATAGTATTAACGTGTTGAATCATATATTTGTAGTCCGGCTCGGTCCAACCTCGAGCGATCCTCATCGAAGGATTCACCGGACCCGGAGGCGATGGACAGCGGGACCCTTCCGGCGGCCTCCTCTCCCAAGGCCATGAATAACACCGAGGTGTTGTCCCGAAGGATCCCAGGCCAGGGAGAGACTCAGGAGGCCGTCAGGGAGGCGCCGGAGGGTGAAACCTCGGCAGCCTGACACATGGGAGAGAAAACCCCCATGGACACTAATGATGGGGGCCATATCGAATTCGGCCCCCAGCCGAATACAATTCCGGAGACCCATACGGCTCCGGAATTAGGCAATCAGCCTCTTTCAAGAGAAGGAGGCACGCCCATTCCACTGGTGACCTCTGTCCATCCAGAGGCACCAGATACTTTGCTGGAAGCGCTGCGAGGCGCTTCCATTGTCGAGTTACATCGTACCCTTATGGGTACGGTGGTTGAGAGGATCCAGTCTGCGAAAAGCGGGTTGATCGAAGCCTGAACAAGCCTTCTAATAGGCTTTGAGGTAAGCAACACAATTATATAAGAAGAATGTCATAGTATAGACAGTAGCCCCTGAGACACTGTCCGGTGTTCGAAAAGAAAATCCGGATAGAGGATCAAACTAGTTTTGGAGGAGACTAACCAGATGAGTCAATGTGAACAAGCAGGCATCATTGTTAGCTACGACCTCCCATGCTGCTGAGGTCTCTGGACTGAAACAGAGTCTGGAACAGACTGAGGAAGAGCTCGGTCGCGTGAAGAAACAGCTGGAGGATAACCAAGGTATGTAATAACCTTGTCTATATTGAGGAAGTATGAATGATTTGTTCTGACTAAAGTGCCATGATATTGATTAGGAGCGGCGACCAAGGCGGAGACCCTCAAGAAGGCATTGGCCGAGGCCGAGGAGAGAGCGGCCAAGGAACAAGCCACCCGTGAGAAGCATGAGGCCAGGGTCAATGAGGTTCAGCAGGAGCTCCAGGATGCCGTGAAGAAATGCGAGTCCTTGGAGCGCAATATTGCGGATCAAGAGTCCGAACTCACCAAGGTCCGTCAAAGTGCACACGATGCCCGGGTTGAAGCCCAAGGCACCCTCCGGGAAATCCAGGAGGCCAGAAAAATCGCGGCGGGTAAGGCATTTATTATGCAGAGCAAATATGTGAAGAAAAGGTTCCTCTCACTGACCCGAATTTGGAGTTCTCCCGGGGCGTTTGCGGATCTGCCGTGGAACATTTCAGATGCTGCGGTGTTCTTCCGAGCAGAAGAGGGGAGCTCCACGAGAAGCTGTTTTGGTCGCAATATCTTGCGCCAGAACATCCGGTGCCCTTTAGCGATCAGCTAAAACAGCTGGTCGAGCAGCATATGGTGGCCGAACTAGCCATGAAGGATTTAATAATCCGGCTATGGCCTGCCAAAGGTATACCCCACAGCTACTTCGGTCTCGCGAAGAGGCTGGTTAGTGCCTGCCCTTGGCTTGACGCTATCAGGAGGTCGGTCTGTATCGAAGGCGCGCGAATGGCCTTCGCCTGAGTCAAGATGCACTGGGTGAATATGGACACCGTGAAGCTAATGACGGAGGGACCGCCCGCAGGCAAGGAACACTGCACACCCGAGCTTTATTTTGACAATGTCTTGGAAGGATCCCGCCTTGTGGCGGAGCAATGTGCTAAGGATATTATATTTCCATGAATACATTCATGTTATCATGTCATGTACTATGAAACAGATCAGTTATGTAATATAATGTCTGTTATTTGAAATTTTTACCTCCTGTGCGGCCGTTTTGTTAAATCTGATAGTTGGCCAGTCGTCGACTTCAGCCCCCACATAGGCAGTACGGGGGTCTTCGGGATGAATCTAAACACTCTTTATCCAAAGTTTTGGTCCTTTAAGGAGGTGTTTAGCACAACTAACCAGGCAATCGGACAATGTGGCTTTATCACCCTCACTTAGCCATAGGAGTTTGACAATAAAAATTTAGGCACAACCCCTAGTGTTCGTAAGTCCGAACTTGGGGTGCTGTAAACACCTGATCGGGTAAAAACCGATTCATCGCACAATGCGGAAGAAATCGCTAAAGATTTGTAACCTATGGAACAGCTGACCGGCTCTTGCCGCATCATGACAGTCAGTTTTCGGCTTTCTCTACTGATGTGCTCATCCCGAAGAACCAGAACACAATCGTAGTAGTTCTCCCTTTACTACCCTAGATGATATAGCGGAACGTAAGGTAGTAAGCACATGAGCCGGGCAACCCAACTATTGACCAAAGACATGATTCGGAGTCGATGCATATAATGTTATAAGTTCGGGATGCTGAACTATACTGTAAAAGTGTTCGGACTTTGTTGTCGTATTATGGGGCGTAATGAAGCCCCTGGCAAATTAAGGCATACCAGAGTGTACGGGTGCAATTGATAAGAATATAAAGAAAATGAAAAATCAAGTAATAAGTTGATGCCGCAAAAATTGAGCCGCAAAATATTTTCTAATGTAATTTTATTAATACGTCAAGGCGTATTTGTACAAGTAGTGCGATAAGCAAATAGGGATATTTAACATGCCACGACCAAGGGCGAGCTGCATGTGGGTCCTTAAAACAGGTATAACGATCATTAAAAGATACCACCTGGAAATTCCCTTATATGTCAAAGCTTCTTGCCGTCTTGGTGTATCCGTCCCTTGTTAGGTCCGACGATCAGGTCACCAGGAAAAGGCCTGGGGGAAAAGAAACCTGAAAAGAAAAACAAAAAGTAAAAGTATGTGGGTCTAGGAGCGGTTGAGCCGTATTATGGACCACGATCTAGCCGTGCCTTTGTATATGACCATGGTATTTTGAGTGCATAGTTATGTACGCGCGGTAAAAATGTCGTTGTTTGATCGGGACTGGGATGGAGGCCGAATTGCTAGTCAAGCTCTTGATGAACTGGACTGTCCTACTATAGAGTAGTTCAGACTCGTTTGAAAGTGTCCGGAAGCTTGGCCGCCGAATTAAAGTTCTACCTGAAAAGGCCACTCTGTGCTTCTGCTGCGAGGGCAGCGGTGTGCTCCTCGGTACAGAGGGAGTGTTCCATGTTTCCATTGATTGTTATGACACTGCGTGGTCCGGGCATCTTGAGCTTGAGATAAGCGTAGTGTGGCACTGCATTGAATCGAGTGAATGCGGTTCGTTCGAGCAGTGCGTGATAGACACTGCGGAAAGGGACGATATCGAAGATCAACTCTTCGCTTCGGAAATTGTCCAGGGATCCAAAGACCACCTCCAGTGTGATTGAGCCCATACAGCGGGCCTCTACACCTGGTATTACACCTTTAAAGGTGGTTTTTGTGGGCTTGATCCTTTAGGGATCATTACCCATTTTGCGCACTATGTCCTGATAGAGCAGGTTCAGGCTGCTGCCACCGTCCATGAGGACTCGCGTAAGATGGAATCCATCAATGATTGGGTCAAGGAACAGTACAGCCGAACCGCCATGACGGATACTGGTTGGATGGTCCCTGCGATCGAAAGTGATCGGATAGGATGACCATGGGTTGAACTTTGGGGCGACTGGCTCCATCGCGTAGACGTCCCTGAGCACGCGCTTGCACTCCCTCTTTGGGATATGGGTGGCATATATCATGTTCACCGTTTTAACTTGCAGGGGGGAGGGGGACTTCTTCTGTCCCCCTGTGTTCGATGGCCGGGGCTCCTTGTCATCGTCCTTGATGTGCGACCCCTTCTCCTTGTTCTCGACATTTAACTTGCTAGTCTGTTTAAAAACCCAACACTCTTTGTTGGTATGATTGGCTAGTTTATTAGGAGTGCCGTGGATTTGACATGGACGATCGAGTATGAGGTCCAAGCTGGACAGGCCCGGAATGTTTCTTTTATATGGCTTCTTCAGATGACCGGACTTAGTGCCACTGAATCCGGTGTTGACTGCCGTGTCCTCGGTGTTGTCACCGTTGTTTCGACGCTTGTGTCTATTGTGTCGGGGCTTGCCGTTGCTATTTCTGGCTTCACAAATGCCAGGTTCGCTTGCATTGTTATTGCTACGGGCTAGCCAGCTATCTTTGCCTGCGCAGAAGCGGGTCATAAGCGTCGTAAGGGCTGCCATGGACTTCAGCTTTTCTTGGTCAAGGTGTCGGGCAAGCCATTCGTCACGGATGCTATGCTTAAAGGCCGCTAGGGCTTCAGCATTCGGACAGTCGACGATATGGTTCTTTTTAGTTAAGAACCTAGTCCAAAATTTCCTAGCTAACTCTCCGGGCTATTGAACTATGTGACTTAAGTCGTCGGCATCCGGAGGTCGGACATATGTGCCTTGAAAGTTGTCGAGGAAGGCATCTTCCAAGTCCTCCTAGCTGCCAATGAAATTTTCGGGCAGACTGTTCAACCAGTGTCGAGCTGGTCCCTTGAGTTTTAGTGGGAGGTATTTGATGGCGTGAAGATCATCGCTGTGGGCCATATCACTACTAGGGAAAACCCTAGCAGCAGCGCGGGTTTTGTGCTCACTAGTAGCGCGGGAGGGCGCGCTACTAATAAGGCGCTACAGCTATTGCTTAGCAGCAGCGCGTGCATGCCCGCGCTACTGCTAGGACGAATAGCTGCAGCGTTTGTTCGGTACCACGCTGCTGCTAAGGTAACTACTTGCAACGTGTTTTTTGTCCATCGCTACTAGTACTTTTTTTTCATTTCTAGTGTATTTATGCGCCATCGTACAAATATTGATACAATACCAGTTATGAGGTTTACATCATTATGTCCATAACAGTGTGTCAAATGAAGGTGGATTAGGTTCAACTGGAGGCAATATGTGGTGCATGTCAAAAGTATACTACTAATCCAAACTTGATCTAGTTTGGACTAGTAGTACTTTCGATGTGCACCACATGTTGCCTCCACTTGAATCTAATCCGCCAGCACAAGCTATTTAATCATTCTCATAGTCATTACCACCAACAGTATTTATTTCTGTCTAAAAAAACAGTATTTATTGAATCACCACTAACACTAGCTAATAATAATCATCATAGTCATTACCACCAACACTAGCTATTTTATCCTTATAGTAATATAGTGTAGCACATCATCATCCTGAAACTCATTTCTAGCTAGTTAATCACTCCTGCTGCTCTCTCTTAGTTAAAATAACATAAAACATGTATAGCTCTCCTCCTTGATCAAGCTGGAGCATGCAGATGAACCTGTCTCCTAATCGTGGGTAGCACATCTGTTTGCTTCCCCCTAGTACTTCTCTGCGCTCCCCCATCACATATTTGGTCCAGTCTTGCACTATTAAGCATCCATCGCTAATCTTCAATGCACTAAAGTAATCTGTAGGATATCTTGGCCGTAAGCTGATAATACTCATGGTACCTTTATTCTCGATCCCATAAGGCACAACATTCATCGGGAGTCCCTGTTGAAGAACATCGTATGTTAACATACTTGGCAATGAAGTTTAGTTTCAAAAATAATGTATGGAAAAGATGCACTGATGACAAATAGTAAAAATCTTACCATCCTTCCTAAATAGATGTGACCGTAGTTCATTACGAACACTATTGGTCGCACATTTTCAGTACTAACATTTCTAAATGCAGGAAGAAAATTTGTCTTAATAGTATCAAGATCCTCAAGCCATGAAACATAATGAGTGAGCTCCTCGCAGTTGAGTTCAGCCCCAGGACAGTATACAGTCCTGTCTACCAAGCGCTGGACATGTTTGCTTGCACCGAAATAAGCTGACAATACAAATTAGTTGTCAACTATTTTTGAATAAACAATATCGATCAAAGACATAAATATGGTTGAGAAACTTACATAATGGTATAACTGGAGGCATATGCACATCGACCCAGATGTCGGTATTACCTTCAATATCATCTTCCGGACGAATATCAAAGGTGATAACCATATCAGGCTCAAATGCATAAGTCTTGCATAGTGCTCGCCATGCTTTGCATCCAAAATAGGTGTAGTCGTCTGAATTGTACAATTTTGCATGGAAAATATAACCATGCTCGGTCTTCAAGTAAACTTTCTTTTCTTCCATACTATGACTGAAACCTATCTCGTCCAATACAAAAACTCTTGCATGGCAGGGGATATGCTAGTAGAATAGTAAAAAAAATATATAAGTGGAAGCAAATGAAGCAGATGTCATGCTTAATTACGAAAAAAGACTTGTCGATGTGACTTACTGTATCCACATCGAAGTTCTCATCCAGCTTGATGCTGAAGCGCCTATCATCATCTAGGAAGATTCCCTCGCACAGGCCGCGCTCGTCTTCGCAGTATTTGCAAATACCGAAATCCTTTTCATCGTCAGACATTTCCTATGTTCATAGTTAAAACATTAATTGAAAATCGATCGAAGACAACTACCAAGATACTCAAGACACAAATCCGGGGCACTCGATATTTCCTACATATTCTGGCACAAGTCATGCCAAAATTCACGGAAAAATCCGGCATGACCTTTGCTAAAATAGGACATATCGAAGGCCTGAAATTTGCCGGAACAGAAATGAATCAACACTCCGGCAAAACATAGGCCACTCGGAGGTGTAACCTGCAAACATGACGGGCCACTTGGATATTGAGCAACACAAGATATACATTTCAAAATATCTTATAGGACTCAAATTAGCATGCATTCAATAAGCAAAAGTAAATCATCTCATACGTCCGTACATCGTTGAATATTATCACTAATACATCACGAATAGTGTCATACATATAACATCACTAATACAACTAAAACCCTAGCACACGCCGGGTATCGGCGCGGGCGGTGGACACCCACAGAGAAGGAACCATCACGGGATCGTAGCTCTAGTGAGATCCCCGGAGAACTTGCCAGGTATTGGAGAACGACCTGTGCTCCAACGCAAACAAGTAGCGACGGACGTGCACGTCCTCCCCACTGACACGGTGACGCACCACCTCCGCGGAGTCCTCGAGCCTCTCGATCGTCACTGGCCCACGCGACCGCCACCAAAGAAGGTTCGGGTCAGCGACAGGCTGGCTCCTCACCAACCTGCGCCCCCCGGTAGGTAGCACCTCCTAGTACCACCCCGGCGGAGCCCAGTCCCGGACATGGCCGATCTGGTCAAGCAGGTGTCGTCCTCCGCCGACTCGATGACGAGGATGTGGGATAGGCATCGTCCACGTCGAGGCGGGAAAAATTGCTTTAACTAAAAAATATAAACAAGTTCTTACTAACTAGTTCTATTAATTCAACTAGTTCTTACTAATAATAAACTTAATATAAATAAAAATATTCTACTACCTAATTAGTACCTAGTTCTTAATATGCAACTAAAATAAACTTACTATAAATAAAAATAAACTTAATGTGCAACTAAAATATAAAGAAACCCTAGTCAGAGGTAGGGGAGAGGGAGGAGCGGGCGTGCTCACCTCGGGTGACTGTGACGAGGGAGGGGCAGGGCGGCATCGAGGTCAGGGCGGCGACCGGGGTGGCATTGAGGTCGGGGGCGGGGGCGGCGTTGAATTTGGGGTCGGGGCGGCGTCCGGGGCAGCGTTGAGGTCGGGGGCGGGGGTGGCGTAGAGGGTGCGGAGAGCGCGCGGCGGCCGACGGGAGACGGCGGCGGCGAGAGTGGAGAGAGTTGGATTTGGGGGAAAGTGGCGTGGGGAAGGACGAACCCCGTGGTTAAGTCAGAAGTAGCAGTAGCGCGTTCCGGGAAAAGCGCTGCTGCTATCTTAGCTATAGTGTGTTCTCTAATACACGCTACTACTACTCCTTTCTCTTCTTTCCCTTTTCCATTTAGTTTTCTTCACATTTTATTTGTTTCCTTTCACCTTATTCTATTTCTTTCATTTTCAATTACCTTTCCATTCTCTTTCCATTTAATTTTATAACCTTTAGCAGCAACGAGTTTATACTAAAACGCGCTGCTACAAACAACGTAGCGGTAGAGCGGTTCGTCATAGATCGCTATTACTATGTGTAGCCTATGGGCTAAGCCGTGGGAATTTTAGTAGTAACGTGAGTTCAGCAAGACGCGCTACTGCTAGATCTTTATCTGCAGCGCGGTTTCCACTAGCGTGCTACTGCTAATTAGCACCAGCGTGCTTTTCTAACCCACGCTACTGCTAAAGTTCTGTGTATAGGGTTTTCCCTAGTAGTGTATGAATATGGAGAAGAAAATCCTCAATCCATACCACGGGGTCTGTTGTCCCATCATATGATTCGATGTTTACGGGTTTAAACCCTTCTGTGAATTCATGTTCCATTACTTCGTCATTGAAGCATAGGGGGTGTGCGCCGCCTCTATATAGAGCCAAGTCGTGACGTAACTCGGATGGAGTTCGTCTACGGTTTTCGGCTCGGATGTGGTTATATTTATCACGTCCGGCCGGGTGGCCATCATCGCGCATCGGGGCACGCCCCCACGATCCATAGATCGATCTGGTCTGGCATGCTCTATTTTCCAAGTCATGCCGTAGGTCATATGTGTATCCCCAAGTTGTTGTGTTTCTTTACGGTGAGGTAGTGCGGGCTGGTGTTCGGCTTGAGTTGCCGCTTTGTCTCAGCCACGTGGTGGTCGGTCAGCCGCATTATGCGCTGGTAGGACGGACTCTAGCGCCTCGTCATCGAATTGGGGTAGTAATTTGCGCTTTGGGTAACTTTTGGTTGGGCCCTCGAGGAAGTATTCCTCGGCTGCCAAGACATTAGTCCATCTATCATTGAGCAGATCTTGATCAGCTTGAAGCTGCTGCTGCTTCTTTTTTAGGCTCCTTGCAGTGGATATTAACCGGCACTTTAAGCGCTCCTGCTTGACGGGCTCCTCAGGCATGATAAAGTCTTCGTCGCCGAGGCTCACCTCGTCCTCGGAGAGCAGAAGGTAGTTACTGTCCTCCGAGTCTTCATTCATGGCATGTTCATCAGGGCTAACTCGCCCATCTTCCCGTTCGTCTTGTTTGGAGGTTGGCTCAATGGGATCTTCATTGTCTTAGGCATCGTCCGGAGTATTATTTTCTCCCATGATGGTATTGCTGTTTTTTCCACAGCGTGGTTTAGAGCAGCGTCGCTGGTGTTGGCGCTTCGGCTGTATGTTAGGAGGCTTATCCTCGATTGGATCATTTCCATTGTCACTGTTATTCTCTTTGGGTGTATCCACCATGTATATGTAATACGAGGAGGTGTCTGCCTAGCGCCCTGTAGGCAGTGGTTTTTGTGCCTGCTCCTCTCCGGCATCGTCATCCATACCGTTGATGTCTTCGGAGTCATAATCAAGCATGTCGGTTAAGTCTTCAACAATGGCTATGAAGTGGGTGGTGGGTGGGGGCGGAATTCTACGCCATAAGCATCCAACTCAAACTGGATATAATTCAGCTAAGAATCTCCTAACAAGGAGAGGGCTTTTAATGAGCTTAGCACATCGCCTAAGGGCGAGTGCCGGAAGATGTCCGCGGAGCTGAACTCAACGATCGGCGCCATATCAGGTTCGATGGGCGCGGATGCACGTGGTTCGGAACCTATGGCCGGAGAAGAATCCGAGGTTCCGGTGACACAAGCCCGCTCGAGGTTGGGTCTGTGTACGGCTCCAATGCTGCTGAGTCTACGGCTTCCGTGGCGGGGTTGAGCTTCCCGTCCTCGGGCGACACAATCTGCTCCGGATCTAGGGCCAAAGCAGTTACAGGCGCTATCTCCTGAGCATGGTCCGATGACAAATTTAGGTCATGTTCATTGCAGTGGCAGGGAGCGGCTGTCATGGGCTCGAATCCGTCGAAGATCGAGTCTCCACAGATATCGGCCACATAATTCAAGCTTCCAAACCTGACCTGATTGCCAGGGGTGTAGCTGTCGATCTGCTCTAGACGGCCAAGTGAGTTGGCCCGCAGTGTGAAGCCACCGAATACGAAGATCTGTTCGGGGAGGAAAACCTTCCCCTGGACTGTATTGTTGTAGATGATTGATGGAGCCATCAAACCTTCTGGTGACAATGCAGCGGAACTCTCAATGAAAGCACCAATGTCGGTGTCAAAATCGGCGGATCTCGGGTATGGAGTCCCAAATTGTGCGTCTAAGGTCGATGGTAATAGGAGATGGGGGACATGATGTTTACCCAGGTTCGGGCCCTCTCTATGGAGGTAATACCCTACTTCCTGCTTGATTGATCTTGATGAATATGAGTATTACAAGAGTTGATCTACCACGAGATCGTAATGGCTAAAACCCTAGAAGTCTAGCCTGTATGATTATGATTCTGCCCTAGGGACTAAACCCTCCGGTTTATATAGACACTGGAGGGGACTAGGGTTGTACAAAGTCGGTTACAGAGAAAGGAATCTTCATATCCGAATGCCAAGCTTGCCTTCCACGCCAAGTAGAGTCCCATCCGAACAAGGGAAGAAGTCTTCTGTCATGTATCTTCATAGCCCATCAGTCTGGCCCACGTCACATAGTCCGGACGGCCGAGGACCCCTTAATCCAGGACTCCCTCACTCCCACCCTCATGGGCCCCTCGTAGCTCGACCGATGTACTTCTTTCACCTAAATATACTCTTATACCCTAGAAACATCAATGGGAGCCACGAAACCACTTTTCCACCGCCGCAACCATCTGTACCCGTGAGATCCCATCTTGGGGCTTTTTCAGGCAATCTGCCGGAGGGGGAATCGATCATAGAGGGCTTCTACATCAACACCATTGCCTCTGCGATGAAGCGTGAGTAGTTTACCGCAGACCTTTGGGTCCATACTTTTTAGCTAGATGGCGTCTTCTCTCTCTTTGATTCTCAATACAAAGTTCTCCTCGATTTTCTTGGAGATCTATTTGATGTAATACTCTTTTGCGGTGTGTTTGCCGAGATCCGATGAATTTTGGATTTATGAACTTGATTATCTATGAATATTATTTGGTTCTTCTCTGAAATCTTATATGCATGATTTGATATCTTTGCAAGTCTCTTTGAATTATCGGTTTAGTTTGGCCTACTAGAGTGATCTTTCTTGCAATGGAGAAGTGCTTAGCTTTGGGTTCAATCTTGCGGTGTCCTTTCCAAGTGACAGTAGGGGAAGCAAGGCACGTATTGTATTGTTGCCATCGAGGATAAAAAGCTGGGGTTTATATCATATTGCTTGAGTTTATCCCTCTACATCATGTCATCTTGCTTAATGGGTTACTCCGTTCTTATGAACTTAATACTCTAGATGCATGCTAGATAGCGGTCAATGTGTGGAGTAATAGTAGTAGATGCAGAATCGTTTTGGTCTACTTGACACGGACATGATGCCTATGTTCATGATCGTTGCCTTAGATTTCTTCATAATTATGCGCTTTTCTATCAATTGCTCGGTAGTAATTTGTTCACCTGCCGTAATATATGCAATCTCGAGAGAATCCACTAGTGAAACCTATGGTCCCCGGGTCTCTTTTCTATTATATTACATCTCTTTTATTTACATCGCATCTCGTTTACTATTTTGCAATCTTTACTTTCCAATCTATACAACAAAAATACAAAAAATATTTACTTTACTATCTCTATCAGATCTCACTTTTGCGAGTGACCGTGAAGGGATTGACAACCCCTTTATCGAATTGGTTGCAAGGTTCTTGATTGTTTGTGCAGGTACTAGGTGACTTGTCTACCGTCTCCTATTGGATTGATACCTTGGTTCTCAAAACTGAGGGAAATACTTACACTACTTTGATGCATCACCCTTTCCTCTTCAAGGGAAAACCAACGCATGCTCAAGATATAGCAGTATTACTATAGAGTTATCCGCCCCATACACTCCTTAGTAGAATGGCGTCGTGGAGCGCAAGAACATGACTCTTGTTGAGATGGCTCGCACTGTGCTTGATGAATACAAGACACCTCATCACTTATGGCATGAGGCTATTGATATTGTGTGCCACATCATCAACAGGGTATATATTCACAAATTCTTGAAGAAAACCTCATATGAGCTCCTCAGAGACAAGGAACCTAATGTGAGTTATTTCAAATTTTTGGTGCTAAATTTTGGATTAGAGATCCTCATCACAATTCTAAATTTGCACCGAAAGCACATGAAGGTTTTATGCTTGGTTATGGAAAGGACTCGCACACCTATAGAGTCATCAACACCTATCACCACAAGGTTGTTGAAACTATAGATGTGTGGTTCGACAAGACTAATGACTCACAAAGAGAGCACCTACCTCATGTGCTAGATGAAATGCCTCCTGAGGAATCCATTAAGCTCAACGTTACTGAGGATATCATAATCACTAAAGAACCTATTGAAGAAGTTATACAAAATAATGAAGATTTTCATGCTGGTGCACCTGAGGAAAATGGCGCTGGAGAAAATGCTCAGCCCAATCAAAGTCGTCAACCTACTCATCCTCGTGTGGCTAATGAAGTGCAGATTGACAAAATCCTCGACGACATAAATGCACCAGGTCCTCGCACACGCTCAAAAGCTACACATTTGTCTAACTTTTGTGGGCACTTCGCTTTTGTCTCTATCACAGAGCCCACCAAAGTTGATGAGGCATTTTTGGAGCCTGAGTGGATTCAAGCAATGCAAGAAGAATTGCATCAATTCGAGCTCAACAATGTGTGGGAGCTTGTCAAGCAACCAGATCCTCGCAAGCACAATATTATAGGTACCAATTGGATCTACCACAACAAGCAAGATGAAAATGGCCAAGTGGTGAGGAATAAGGCATGTCTTGTAGCTCAGGGCTACACATAGGTTGATGGAATTGACTTTAATGAAACTTTTGCACCTGTTGCTATACTTGAAGCTATTCGCATATTGCTTGCTTATGCTAACCATCATAACATCATCTTATATCAAATGGATGTGAAAAGTGCATTCCTGAATGGTAAGCTTGAGGAAGAAGTATATTTTGTTCAAGCCAAGCATCCAGGCAAAGTCTTCAGAATCAACAAGGCCCTCTATAGCCTTGAGCAGGCCCCTCGGGCATGGTATGACACAATGAAGGAATTCCTCATGAAGAAAGGCTTCAAACCCGGTTCACTTGACCCTCTTTTCACAAAATCTTACGATGATAAATTATTCATGTGCCAAATATATGTGGTGTACTGACAAACATTACTGTGACGAATTTGCTTACATGATGTCGGTGTCAAAACCGGTGGATCTTGGGTAGGGGGTCCCAAGCTGTGGATCTAGGATCAATGGGGAACAAGGGACGAAGAACACAATGTTTACCTAGGTTCAGGCCCTTTCTAGGAGCTAAAACGCTATGTCATGCTTGAATGTATTGATGTGTATGGTATGATTACATAGTCGATCTACCGCGAGATCAGGCGAGCTAAACCCTAGGTTGATAGGGTAATGCGTGTTGCTCTAACCCTAAAGACTAAAGCCCTCTGGTTTATATAGACACCAATAGGGTTAGGGTTACAGAAGGCCGGTTAAAATAAAGGGAAGATCATGCTAAATCTTGACTTGGAGGACACCCCAAGGCTTCGGAGGTCTTCTATCCAGTCATGGGTCCATGCCCTAGCTTGCACCACAATAGCCCATCAGTATGGCCCATAAGGAATGGGTCGGAGGACCCCTTAATCTAGGACTCCATCAGTAGCCCCCGAACTAGCCTCCAATGCTAGGGTTTGTGATTGGCATTTGCATATCCCGCAGTCTTCATCTTGCGAGGCAAGTTCTCCATCCCGTCCTGTGCGTGCTCGGATTTGAGTGGTGCCCGGAATACGGAGCATTAGCTTCACTTAGCCCAGAAGGTCAAGGCGCTCCAATGTGAACAATACCCTTATCTGACAACTTTTGGTGAAGGGTCACATCCGGTCATAACACCGAACGGTTGGAAGTATTTGTTGCGCAGCTCGAGGTCACCCCTCCATTGGCATGTCTCATCAAGGTGGAGATCATGCCCCGCTTTTTAGGGGATATGATCAATAATCATCCCACCCACGCATAACGTCGTGAGTATATTGGGAAATGGGGAGGCCTGCGATGCGGAAAAATGGACGCTTGGAATCTTAATGGCATATAAAAAGGGGAACGGTTGCCACTATCGGCCCACGCCTTCTTCCTTCTCCCGCCGCTGCTCTCCCAACTCTAAAGCTCCAGTGCCCAGTCTAGTTCCTCGGCAAATAATCAATCCAAGACATCCCTCTCTCAAAACATGGCTGGGTCTGGGGCCAACGGCAAGTGGGAGGCTTATGTCGTCACCAGAAACAACATTGGAGATCTGAAGCACGTTGGGTACCTATCCGTCAAGATCGCGCACCGGGCCCCAGAGGAGGGCCAGGTTGTCCCCACGCCCAAGCCAGGCGAGAAGGTGGTGTTCATCCCCCACTTCATCCAGGGGCTCAGATTCCCGCTACACCCTTTGTCCGGGGACTGATGTTCTTCTATGGGCTAGATTTTCATGATCTAGCCCCAAACTCCTTCCTCCACATTTCGGCCTTCATCATCGGCTGTGAGGCCCTTCTACGAGTCCAGCCGCACTTTGGCTTGTGGCTGAAGGTCTTCAATGTCAAGCCGAAGATAGTCGGTGGCGCCCAGGCGGACTACGATGGAGCGATGGTCAGCAAGCTCGCCCGAGTCCAATGGCCATAGGGCATATTCATCGAGACCGTCAAGGTTTGGCAGAAGGAATGGTTCTATATCACAGAACCATGGGAGGCAGCCTGGGCGGCAGCTCGCGAATTCAGATCCGGACCCCCCCCCCGCTAGATTGACCTCATGGACCAGGAAAGGTCTGAACTGGGGATCCACCGATGAGGTGAAGATGCTGCAAAAATGTATCTCCAACATGATGGAGACCGGCAGCAAGCTGACCAACGTGGTCCAGATAATGCTTGGTCACCGCCTCCTCCCCTGTTAGCAGAGGGCTGCTCCAATGTGGTCTCACAAGTTCAACATATCTACTTTTCCAAACACTTTTCCCCTTGTTTTGGACTCTAACTTGCATGATTTGAACGAAACTAACCCGAACTGATGCTAATTTCAGCAGAATTGCCATGGTGTTATTTTTGTGCAGAATTTTTTTTCTCGGACTGACCTGAAAATCCATGGAGACACATCTTGGAATTAATAAAAAATATTGGCGAAAGAATCAGCATAAGGGCCCCACACCCTGTCCACGACGGTGTAGTGCGCGCCCCCTTGGGGTGTGTACCCCTGCCTCATGGGCCCCCTAGACCTCCACCAACCTCAACTCCAACTCCATATATTCACTTTCAGGGAGAAAAAAAATCAGAGAGAAGGATTCATTGTGTTTTACGATACGGAGCCGCCGCCAAGCCCTAATATTCCTCGGGAGGGCTGTTCTGGAGTCCGTTCAGGGCTCCGAAGACGGGAATCCATCGCCATCGTCATCATCAACCATCCCGCATCACCAATTTCATGATGCTCACCATCGTGCGTGAGTAATCCCATCGTAGGCTTGCTGGACGGTGATGGGTTGGATGAGATTTACCATGTAATCGAGTTAGTTTTGTTAGGGTTTGATCCCTAGTATCCATTATGTTCTAAGATTGATGTTTCTATGACTTTGCCATGCTTAATGCTTGTCACTAGTGACCGAGTGCCATGATTTCGGATCTAAACCTATTACATTTTGATGAATATATGTGAGTTCTTGATGATATCTTGCAAGTCAATAGTCACCTATTATGTGTTATGATCCGACAACCCTGAAGTGACAATAATCGGGACAATTCGGTGATGACTGTAGTTTTAGGAGTTCATGTATTCACTAAGTGCTAATGCTTTGGTCTAGTACTCTATTAAAAGGAGGCCTTAATATCCCTTAGTTTCCAATAGGACCCCACTGCCACAGGAGGGTAGGACAAAAGAAGTCATGCAAGTTCTTTTCCATAAGCACGTATGACTATATTCAGAATACATGCCTACATTACATTGATGAACTGGATCTAGTTCTGTGTCACCCTATGTTATAACTGTTGCATGAGAAATTGCATCTGACAGAATTATCCATCTTTTATCCATTGCCTATGAGCTTTTCACATATTGATTTTGCTTAGTTACTTCTCCGTTGCCACTGTTGCGGTTACTAGAAAACCACTACTATTACTTTTGCCACCGTTACCGTTACCTCCATACTACTTTAGTACTAAATATTTTGCTGAGATATTAAGTCTTTCAGGTGTGGTTGAATTGACAACTCAGCTACTAATAATTGAGAATATTCTTTGAGTCAATAAATAAATTTGGGTTGAATACTCTACCCTCGAAAACTGTTGCGATCCCCTATACTTGTGGGTTATCAAGACTCTTTTCTGGCACCGTTTCCGAGAGCATAGCTCTATTCTTTGAGTCACTTGGGATTTAAATCTGCTGATCACTATGAGGAACTTGAAATATGAAAGAACTAAGGTTTTTCCCTCAACTACGAGGGGAGGTAAGGAACTGCCATCTAGCTCTGCACTTGATTCACCTTCTGTTAAGAGTAAATTTGCGACACCTACACATGCACCTGCTATTGATTCTGATATGTCGCATGTTATTGATGATGACACTTCTGCTGTGCATGATGCATATGATGGTACTACTTCTCTGCTTGATAATATTGTGCCATTAGGTGAATTTCTTGATGAACAACTTGCTAGGGTTAGAGAGAATGAAATTATTAACACTGATAATATTGATTTTGAAGATTCTCCCCCTAGATATGAACTGCCTGATGTACCTGAGGGTTATGTTATGGATGAAGAAACTGCTAGAGACCTTTTTTCTTGCAAAGATAGATATGATCTTAAGAAACTATTAGCCAAACTTAAAAAAAGTCTTTGAATGCTAGAATAAAATATGTCCCTACTTTTTCTACTTCACCTATTTGTGTTATTGATAAGGATTATGATTTCTCCGTCGATCCTGAGTTAATTACTTTGGTTGAATCCGATCCTTTCTATGGCTATGAATCTGAAGCTGTCGTGGCACAACTTACTAAATTGAATGATATAGCCACTCTATTTACTTATGAGGAAAAAATTCGCTATTATTATATCCTTAAATTGTTTCCTTTCTCATTAAAGGGTGATGCTAAGATATGGTTTAATTCTCTTGCTCCTGGTTGTGTGTGTAGTCCCCAGGATATGATTTATTACTTCTCTGCAAAATATTTCCCCGCTCATAAGAAACAAGCTGCCTTAAGGGAAATATTTAATTTTGTGCAAATTGAAGAAGAGAGTCTCCCACAAGCTTGGGGGAGGCTTCTCCGATTACTTAAAGCTTTGCCTGATCATCCTCTCAAGAAAAAGGAAATACTTGATATCTTTTATAATGGACTAACCGATGCTTCCAGAGACCACATCGATAGTTGTACTGGTTGCGTTTTCCGGGAAAGAGCTGTTGAGCAAGCCATATTTTTGTTGAATAATATATTGAGTAATGATAATGATTGGACACTTCCTGAACCAACTCCTAAGCCAACTCCGAAGAAAAGGGGTATTCTATTTCTCAGTCCTGAAGATATGCCAGAGGCAAAGAAATCTATGGAAGAAAAAGGTATTAAAGCTGAAGATGTTAAGAATTTACCACCTATTGAAGAAATACATGGTCTTGATAACCCGACACAGGTAGTAAAGGTAAATTCCCTCTATACATTTGATGAAGGTGGTATCCCTCGTAATAAGTCTGCTAGCAAATGCTTGGATGAGTTTGATAATTTTATTATTAAACAAGAAAACTTCAATGCTTATGTTGGTAGACAATTGAAATGTAATGCTTATATGGTTGAACACTTGAGTGATTATATGTCTAGAGTTAAAGGTGACCTTAAGCTCATTAGTAAATATGCATCCATGGTTACCACTCAAGTAGAACAAGAACTTAAGGCACAAGATGAATTGCTTCATGAGTTAAATAATAAGAATAATGATAATGTTGTTAGAGTTATGACTAGGTGGTAGAATGACCCAGGAACCTTCGTATCCTGAGGGCCACCCTAAGGGAGTTGAGCAAGATTCTCATAGAACTAATGTTGATGCACCTAGTCCTTCTAAGAAAAAGAAAAAGAAAAATGATAGGACTTTGCATGCTTCTAGTGAACCTGTTGCTGATACACCATAGAATCCCAATGATATTTCTATTTCTGATGCTGAAACACAATCCGGTAATGAACATGAACCTAGTGATAATGTTAATGATGATGTTCGTGTTGATGCTCAACCTAGTAATAATAATGAGGTAGAGATTGAACCTGCTATTGATCTTGATAACCCACAATCAAAGAATCAACATTATGATAAGAGAGACTTCGTTGCTAGAAAGCACGGTAAAGAAAGAGAACCATGGGTTGAGAAACCCATGCCTTTTCCTCCTATGCCATCCAAGTAAAAGGATGAGGAGGATTTTAAGCGCTTTGCTGAAATGATTAGACCTATCTTTTTGCGTATGTGTTTGACTGATATGCTTAAAATGAATCCTTATGCCAAGTATATGAAAGATATTGTTACAAATAAAAGAAAGATACCGAAAGCTGAAATTTCCACCATGCTTGCTAATTACACTTTTAAGTGTGGAATACCAAAGAAACTAGGAGATCCAGGAGTACCAACTATACCATGCTCCATTAAAAGAAACTATGTTAAAACTGCTTTATGTGATCTTGGAGCCGGTGTTAGTGTTATGCCTCTCTTTGTATATTGTACACTTGATTTGAATAAGTTGACACGTACTAAAATCTCTTTGCAAATGGATGATAAATCAACTGCTATACTTGTCGGTATTTGTGAGGATGTGCCTGTTGTGGTTGCAAACGTTATTATTTTAACAGACTTTGTTATCCTTGGTATTCCCGAGGACGACAGTATGTCGATGATCCTTGTTAGACCTAAATACTGTAGGGGCCGTTATTGATTACAATGAAAGCAATATCACTTTTCATGTTAATGGTAATGAGCATACAGTACACTTTCCGAGGAAACAACCTCAACTCCATAGTATAAATTCTATTGGAAAATTTTCAACGATTACTATTAGAGGTTTTGAATTTCCTCTTACTACTGTCAAAAAGAGTTATGATATTCTTATTGTTGGGGACATGCATATCCCCATTGAGGTAACCTAGTGTTATTTGAAAATTCTCCGGTTTCATGTTATTCGGAAGAGGTTTGTTAACAAGACTTGATCAACCTTGTTAGTTATTCCTTTTGACGAGCATGAGATGGATGGAGTTAGAAATCACAACTCTCTGTACCCTCCTTTTGCTTTCTGTTATTTAGATTAAATAAAGAAAAAATGTTATTTCCTGTCTGTTTTTTGAATTATCCATGAAATAAAAAATACCCCCAAAACAAAAGTTGTCCTAATGTCCTGAAAATGAAGTATGTTTTTTTGTAGAATATTTAAGAATTTCTAGCACTCATAACACACTAGGGGGACCCACCATTTGGCCACGAGCGCACAAGGCACGCCCACACCCCTGGGTGCGCCCCCCTGCCTCGTGGGCCCCACGTGCCCCACTCCACTTATTCCAGCACCCACTCACTTCGTATTCCTCCAGAAAAAATCATCCCATAGCTCAAGCCCGTGTTCTAGCTCATTTTGCTGCCATTTTCGATCTCCTTGCTCAAAGCTTGATGTCTACTATGCAACCTTCTCCTTGTAGACGTTGTTGGGCCTCCAAGTGCAGAGGTTTGTAGGACAATAGCAAATATTCCCTCAAGTGGATGACCTAAGGTTTATCAATCCGTGATAGGTGTAGGATAAAGATGGTCTCTCTCAAACAACCCTGCAACCAAATAACAAAGAGTCTCTTGTGTCCCCAACACACCCAATACAATGGTAAATTGTATAGGTGCACTAGTTCGGCGAAGAGATGGTGATACAAGTGCAATATGGATGGTAGATATGAGTATTTGTAATCTGAAAAATATAAAAACAGCAAGGTAGCAAGCGATAAAAGTGAGCGTAAACGGTATTGCAATGCTAGGAAACAAGGCCTAAGGTTCATACTTCCACTAGTGCAAGTTCTCTCAACAATAATAACATAACTGGATCATATAACTATCCCTCGACATACAACAAAGAGTCAGTCAAAGTCACTAATAGCAGAGAACAAACGAAGAGATTATTGTAGGGTATGAAACCACCTCAAAGTTATCCTTTCTGATCGATCTATTCAAGAGTCCATAGTAAAATAACACACAACTATTCTTTCCGTTTGATCTATCATTTAGTTCGTACTAGAATAATACCTTAAGACATAAATCAACCAAAACCCTAATGTCACCTAGATACTCCAATTCACCTCAAGTATTCATGGGCATGATTATACGATATGCATCACACAATCTCAAATTCATCCATTGAACCAACACAAAGTACTTCAAAGAGTGCCCCAAAGTTTATACCGGAGAGTCAAGATGAAAATGTGTGCCAACCCCTATGCATAAGTTCACAAGGTCACTGGACCCGCAAGTTGATCACCAAAACATACATCAAGTGAATCACGTGATATCCCATTGTCACCACAGATAAGCACATGCAAGACATACATCAAGTGTTCTCAAATCCTTAAAGACTCAATCCAATAAGATAACATCAAAGGGAAAACTCAATCCAGCACAAGAAAGTAGAGGGGAAGAAACATCATAAGATCCAACTATAATAGCAATGCTCGCGATACATCAAGATCGTGCCAAATCAAGAACATGAGAGAGAGAGAGAGAGATCAAACACATAGCTACTGGTACATACACTCAGCCCCGAGGGTGAAATACTCCCTCCTCATCATGGAGAGCACCGTGATGATGAAGATGGCCACCGGTGACGGATCCCCCCTCTGGCAGGGTGCCAGAACAGGGCCCTAATTGGTTTTTGGTGGCTACAGAGGCTTGCGGCGGCGGAACTTCCGATCTATGATGCTCCTGGATGTTTTCGGGGTATATGGATATATGTAGGCGAAACAAGTCAGTCAGGGGAGCCACAAGGGGCCCACAAGGGTGGGGGGCACACCCACCCCCCTAGGGCGCACCCTGGCCCCTCGTGGCCGCTTTGGTTGCTTCTTGACGTCCACTCCAAGTCTCCTGGTTTGCGTTTGTTCCAAAAATAACTCTCCCAAAGGTTTCATTCCGTTTGGACTCCCTTTGATATTCCTTTTCTGCGAAACACAGAAATAGGCAAAAAAACAACAATTTGGGCTGGGCCTCCGGTTAATAGGTTAGTCCCAAAAATGATATAGAAGTGTTCAGTAAAGCCCATAAACATCCAAAATAGGTAATATAATAGCATGGAACAATCGAAAATTATAGATATGTTGGAGATGTATCAAGCATCCCCAAGCTTAATTCCTGCTCGTCCTCGAGTAGGTAAATGATAAAAACAGAATTTTTGATGTGGAATGCTACCTAGCATATTTCTTAATGTAATTTTCTTTATTTTGGCATGAATGTTAAGATCTAAATGATTCAAAATAATAGTTCATATTGACATAAAAATAGTAAAACTTCAAGCATACTAACAAGTAATTATGTCTTATCAAAATAGCATAGCCGAAGAAAGCTTATCCCTACAAAATCATATAGTTAGGCTATGCTTCATTTTCGTCACACAAAATACTCCCATCATGCACAACCCCGGTTTCAGCCAAGCAATTGGTTCATACTTTTTAACGCGCTTCAGTTTTTAACTCTCACGCAATACATGAGCGTAAGCCATGGATATAGCACTATGGGTGGATTAGAATATGATGATGGAGGTTGTGTGGAGAATACAAAAAAGGAGAAAGTCTCACATTGACGAGGCTAATCAACGGGCTATGGAGATGCCCATCAGTTGATGAACATGAGGAGTAGGGATTGCCATGCAACAGATGCACTAGAGCTATAAATGTATGAAAGCTCAACAAAAGAAACTAAGTGGGTGTGCATCCAACTTGCTTGCTCACGAAGACCTAGGGAATTTTGAGGAATCCCATCATTGGAATATACAATCCATGTTCTATAATGAAAAATTCCCACTAGTATATGAAAGTGACAACATAGG
Source organism: Triticum dicoccoides (assembly GCF_002162155.2). Classification (NCBI taxonomy): domain Eukaryota; kingdom Viridiplantae; phylum Streptophyta; class Magnoliopsida; order Poales; family Poaceae; genus Triticum; species Triticum dicoccoides. Next base: position 580,816,136 of record NC_041391.1, on the reverse strand, counting down.
AGACTCTCTATCATGAAGATCATGGTGCTACTTTGAAGCACAAGTGTGGAAAAAGGATAGCAACATTGTCCCTTCTCTCTTTTGCTCTCATTTTTCTGGTGGGATTCTTTGGCCTTTTTTTATTTGGGCTTCTTGGCCTCTTTTATTTTTCATAAAGTACGAAGTCTCATCCCGACTTGTGGGGGAATCATAGTCTCCATCATCCTTTCCTCACTTGGGACAATGCTCTAATAATGAAGATCATCACACTTTTATTGATTTACAAGTCAAGAATTACAACTTGATACATAGAACAAAATATGACTCTATGTAACTGCCTCCGGCAGTGTACCGGGATATGCAACAAATCAAGAGCGACATGTATAAAATAATTGTAAAGGTGGCTTTGCCACAAAAATGATGTCAACTACATGATCATGCAAAAGCAATATGACATTGATGGAGCGTGTCATAATAAACGGAATGGTGGAAAGTTGCATGGGAATATATCCTGGAATGGCTATGGAAATGCCATAATAGGTAGGTATGGTGGCTGTTTTGAGGAAGATATAAAGAGGTTTATGTGTGATAGAGCGTATCGTATCACGGGGTTTGGATGCACCGGCGAAGTTTGCACCAACTCTTAAGGTGAGAAAGGGCAATACACGGTACCATAGAGGCTAGCAAATTGCGGAAGGGTAAGAGTGTGTATAATCCATGGACTCACATTAGTCATAAAGAACTCATATAATTATTGCAAATGTTTATTATCCCTCAAAGCAAAGTACTACTACGCATGCTCCTAGGGGAAGGGTTGGTAGGAGTTAACCATCGCGCGATCCTGACCTTCACTCATAAGGAAGGCAATCAAAGAACACCCCATGCTTCAAATTTTTAACACAACGTTCACCATACGTGCATGCTACGGGACTTGCCAACTTTAACACAAGTATTTCTCAATTTCATAATTACCCAACTAGCATGACTCTAACATTACCACCTTTATATCTCAAAACAATTATCAAGTATCAATTTTATCATAGTATTCAATGCACTTTATATGATAGTTTTTATTATACCCAACTTGGATGCCCATCATATTAGGACCAATTTTATAACCAAAGCAAATTACCATGCTGTTCTAAAATACTCTCAAAATAATATAAGTGAAGCATGAGAGATAAATGATTTCTACAAAATAAAACCACCACCGTGCTCTAAAAAGGTATAAGTGAAGCACTAGAGCAAATGACAAACTACTGCAAAAGATATAAGTGAAGCACATAGAGTATTCTAATAATTGTGCAACTATGTGAAGACTCTCTAACATTTAAGAATTTCAGATCTTGGTATTTTATTCAAACAGCAGGCAAAACAAAAGAAAATGACATTTCAAGGATAGCACACATCATATGAAGAAGCAAAAACTTAGGTTCAACCGATACTAACCGATAATTGTTGAAGAAGAAAGGTGGGATGCCTGCCAGGGCATCCCCAAGCTTGGATACTTGAGACATCTTGAAATATTATCTTGAGGTGCCTTGGGAATCCCCAAGCTTGAGCTTTTGTGTCTCCTTAATTCATTTTATATCTTGGTTTCCTAAATCTCAAAAGCTTCGTCCACACCAAACTCAACAAGAATTCGTGAGATAAGTTAGTATAAACCAATGCAAAAACCTTATCATTTTCTACTATAAAAATCACTAAAATTATTATTCAACATTGCATACTAAATGTCTCTGCATATTTAGTACTCCTATCCTCAGATAGAATCATTAAACAAGCAAACATAACAGCAATCTGCCAAAACAGTACAGTCTGTAAAGAATGCAAGATTCATCACACTTCCCTAACTCCAAAAAATATGAGAAAAATACTACACTGTATAAGATTTATCAGATCTCAATATGCAAAAAGTTTTAATATTATATCATTCTCTGACTTTTCTAGGGAATGTTTTCAACAGCGGTAAACTTTCTATTTTGAAACAACAACATGTATACTTGCAAAATAAGCATGGTAAAGGCTATCCTTGACATTTTTATTGAAAATATAGATGCAAAACATTATTATAAATAACATAAATCAAATACTAACAAAATAAAATGACACTCCAAGAAAAACACATATCATGTGGTGAATAAAAATATAGCTCCAAGTAAAGTTACCGATGAACAAAGATGAAAGAGGGGATGCCTTCCGGGGCATCCCCAAGCTTAGGCTCTTGGTTGTCCTTGAATATTACCTTGGGGTGCCTTGGGAATCCCCTAGCTTAGGCTCTTGCCACTCTTTATTCCATAGTCCATCGAATCTTTACCCAAACTTGAAAACTTCACAACACAAAACTCAACAGAAAACTCGTAAGCTCCGTTAGTATAAGAAAATAAATAACCACTTAGGTACTGTTGTGAACTCATTCTAAATTCATATTGGTGTAATGTATACTGTATTACAACTTCTCTATGGTTCATACCCTCCGATACTACTCATAGATTCATCAAAATAAGCAAACAACACATAGAAAACAGAATCTATCAAAAACAGACCAGACTGTAGTAATCTGTATCATTCAAATACTTTTGAAACTCCAAAAATTCTGAAATAAATTGGTGGACCTGAGGAATTTGTCTATTAACCATATGCAAAGAGAATTAACCTAAAATCACTCTCCAATAAAAAATGGCAGCTAATCTCATGAGCGCAAAAGTTTCTATTTTTTACAGCAAGATCGCATAGACTTCACCCAAGTCTTCCCAAAGGTTCTACTAGGCACAAACACTAATTAAAACATAAAACCACATCTAACCAAAGGCTATGTCAGGGAAACTGATCCACGAACAGCTATGGGGCCGGCGGACCAGGCCCCTTTCGGTTCGGCGGGGGGCGGAGATCGCACGAAGAGCGGATCAAGGCGAGGCACACGAGTAGTTTACCCAGCTTCGGAGCTCTCCGGAGAGATAACACTCCTACTGCTGCTTGTCTGATTGTATTATCTGGTGTTCTTGCTCTCCAAAGCGAGAGTGTGATGTTCTCTAGGCTATGGATGGATCGAAGCAAACTGTCTGAGGCTTCGAACCTATTAGCCGAACCCCCTCTACGTTGCGCATGGGCCTCCTTTTATACGCTAAAGGGGTCACCGACAGGTGGCAACGCAGAGGAGGGTAAAAACGTAAAAAGCGAGGTAGTTGATACAGTTTCTTGTACAGTGCACCCTACCTAACTCTGACGGCAGGGGACAAGGGCATTAAATGCCCGTCTGAGTCACCCGAACAATGCAGAAAAGGACCGTTAGGGGCGCCACCGCTCGCCATGATGGCGATCTTGTCAGCTTCGCATGCCACTGCGCACCGCTGGCTGCGCAGCCTCCCGCCACGCACTCCCGGAGAGGCCCCTAGAGCGACACGTTGGTGGATGCGCTGGAGCGTGGACGCAGAGTGGCCGCCTGCCGCGGCAAGCGCCTTGCCGTTGTTGTTATCTTGTCGGGTCCGGAAGCTTGTCGCTCACCGGGTTTCGAGGTACCTTGGTTTGTCTTCCCGGCAAGCTCCTCTTGCCGGGGCCTTGTCGCCTTGCCGGAGCGCCTGGCGCGTCGCGGCAAGTTCATTGGAGCGTCTTGGTTGGCCTTCCCGGCAAGCTCCTCTTGTCGGGGTCTTGTCTCCTTAGCTTAAATACTTTGTTCTTGGATGGCTCCAAGGGAACCTTGGGGGATCTTGGCGATCACCTGGCAAGCCTTTGCCGCGGGGTGCTGCAACTGCCCGTGCACAAGTTTGGGGTACTAGGGTACCCCTAATCTAGTACACCGACAGGAGCCCCCGGGCCTGGGCCAGACACGATGCCGAGCGCTGTTGGGCCAGGCCCAAGACAGGGCATGGGCACACGCAGGCTGGGCCACGCCAAATCTTGTTCCGTATCCACCGCACTCTCCCATAATGGCACGCGTTGATTGCGGCATCGTGGGAGAGATCGTGGGTGGTTGTTTAAGTGGAAGGCCGAAATTGGGAAGAGCGGCGAGGAAATTGCCGCTCTCAAACGTGAGCGCGAGAAGGATGCTGCCGCCCATGGTGAACTGCAAGGCCTTCTTGCTGAGAGGGGCAAGGAGCTCAGCGCCGCCAGGGATTCCAAAGAAGATCTGGAGCTGAAGCTGGCCACGCTGACGCAGACGCTGGAGGCCGCCAAGGAACGGGAGAAGACCTTGGCGGAGAAGGTCAAGGCTGATGCGGCGCTGCTGGAGAGCATTGCAGTGACCCAGAACTCGTTCAGAGACACGGTGGAGCACTGGACCGAGGGCCTGGTGAACACTGCCGCCGTCATCAACGAGGAGCTGGCGCAGCTGGGGATGGAGGACTTTGGGCATCCTTCCGACAAGAGCGTTCAACCCAGTGCCAAGCTCAGTCTATGCTTCAAGGGCGTGGCGACGGCACTCCGGCGACTCCGGGAGAGGATCCCGAAGCAGCTGGCCGATGAGTCACACAAAATCTGCGCCGGGGTTCTTCAGAAGGTGCTGATGAAGGTAGCCTTCCGCAATCCAGGCCTCAGCTTCACCAACGTCCTCCGATCCTTGCCGCCTGACGCCGATCTGGACGCACTCAAGGCCCTTGTCGCAACCATTGTGGACAAGGTGAGCGAGATCAAGCGAGTCGAGGGCGGGCGAGTAGATTAGGCCGCCCATTTCTTCTTTTCCCTTGTCGCTGCTAGTCATGTCATGGAAACAGTCTATTAGAGCTGCGACAAGTTATCTTTGTAATATAACTTTATTTCTGTTATCAATTGCAATGCTATTTCCTCTACTAGATTCCTTCCTTTGTATGTTTTCACCCTACGCTTTTAGGGAACTTGTCGGCGCAGGCGCCCGAGCCGCGAGCGCTAAGTGCGGAACTTCAGCAGCGTGCTGGCGGCGCCGCTTCCGACAAGAAGCCTTGTCGCGACTAGATGCAGCACACTTAAGCTGTTGAGCGGACTCGAAACAAAGTAAGGGCGCAACTAGCCACGAGTTGGTTCCTCCGCGCACAGGTTTTCCATACAAAGCAGGGTCGTTCGAGGAAGATAACCCAAAAATTTAAAAAGAGATTGCTCAAACTTTGGCAACTTAGCTTTTCTGTCATTTGCTTCCCGGTAAGGCAAGTCTTTGCTTGAACGACGCCCGGCCCATACCACAATCTTCTCCTTCCCCCCCGGCAAACTTGTGTGCGAGAGAAAATAATAATATGGAGCACTTCGGCTTGCTACTGCTTACCGGATGTAAGTGCTGCACAAAGTGTCAGATAATCACATGCAAGAAAGGAACCAATGCATGAAATGGACAAGCTGTGCGGAGCACATGGGTTTTTACTTATGCACGGGATCTGCGCGCGGCTTTGTACAAAGGATTACATGCAACAGCGGCAAGACTTGTACAAAAGGTGGTTGCCGGAACGGGTTCCGGCAACCGCGCCTTATGGGAAAAACTTACGAAGATGTTCTATGTTCCAGGAGCTGCTCACTGGAATGCCATCTTCGGTCTCAAGGCAGACAGCGCCAGGCCTTGTGACTCGTCTCACCCGATAAGGGCCTTCCCACTTCGGCGTCAACTTGTTGGAATTCTTGGCGGACTGAACGCGCCAAAGAACAAGGTCGCCTTCCTCGAAGCTTCTGGCTTTAACTTTGCGGCTATGATAGCGGCGCAAAGCTTGATGGTATCGAGCAGCTCGTACAGCAGCCTGAAGACGATCTTCCTCAAGGAGCAGCGCGTCGTCTTGCCGCAGCTGTTCTTTCTCAAGCTCATCATAAGCAAGCACTCGAGGTGATCCGTATACGAGTTCCGTGGGGAGAACTGCCTCTGCTCCATAGACTAGAGCGAAAGGTGTCTGGCCAGTGGCTCGATTTGGCGTCGTTCTGATCGACCAAAGAACCACCGGCAGCTCCTCGATCCATTTCCTTCCGCACCTGTGCAGCCTGTCGAAAGTTCTAGTCTTGAGCCCCCGCAGCACTTCCGCATTTGCCCTCTCTGCTTGACCGTTGCTTCTCGGATGAGCAACAGAAGCGAAGCAGACCTTGGCGCCAAGGTCTTGGACGTACTGCATAAAGGTGCGGCTCGTGAATTGCGTGCCATTGTCGGTGATGATCCTGTTAGGGATCCCGAAACGGCAAACAATTGACCTGAAGAACTTGACTGCTGACTGTGCTGTCACCTTCCTCACTGGCTGCACTTCCGGCCACTTTGTCAACTTGTCGATTGCAACGTACAAGTACTCAAAGCCCCCGACAGCTCGGGGGAAGGGGCCGAGGATATCGAGCCCCCAGACCGAAAATGGCCAGGATAAAGGGATCGTCTAGAGAGCTTGAGCTGGCTGGTGTATCTATTTGGAGTGGAACTGGCACGCTTCACACTTGGTTACTTGTGCAGTTGCATCCTGGAGGGCTGTCGGCCAAAAGAAACCTTGCCGGAAAGCTTTGCCGGCAAGTGCTCTTGCGCCTATGTGGTGGCCACATATGCCTCCATGTATCTCTGCCAACAGCTTTTGTCCATCTTCCCGGCGAATACACTTCAATTTCACACCGTTGAGTCTTCTTCTGTACAGTATGCTATCGACAAACTGGTACATACTTGACTGCCGGGCTACTCTTTCCGCTTCTTCTTGCTCTTTGGGAAGTTCTCCTGTCAGAAGGAAACGGACAATCTGCTGTGCCCATGCTGGAGCTTGTGGCTCGACAACAAGGATTAAATGCACATCTGCTGCTGCGGGAACATCTGCTTCTACGGCAAGGACTTGCGGCTCTGCCGGAGCTTGATGTTCCCCGGCAAGCTTGCCGGAGCAAAACTTGTCGGGAGCGTCTGCTTCAACGGAACAAACCATAAGGCTTGCTGGAGCAGACTGCCCCTCAGCATCTGTGGTGTTGATCTTGGGGACTTTCTTGGCGGCGGCTTCGGGGAGCTCTGCCGGAAAGTAGTCACCAGAAACCAACTTCCTCTTCTTGCTTTGTCCAGTTGATGGTGTTACGGATGGTTGAGTCAACTTAAGCACGAAGATCCCTGGTTCCATAGGTAACTTTAGTGCGGCGCACTTTGACAGGCCATCGGCAATATCATTCTGACCACGTGGGATATGCTCCATTTGTAGGCCGTCAAAGTGCTCCTCTAGCTTCCTCACTTCATCGACGTACGCTTCCATCAACAGACTCTGGTAGTTCTTGTTCACTAGTCGGACGACAAGCTGTGAGTCACCCCTGACAATGAGCTTCTTAATCCCAAGGTCTGCTGCGATTCTGAGACCGGCAAGCAATCCTTCATATTTTGCAGTATTATTGGTTGCTTGCTCTTTGGGAAAGTGCATCTGGACTACGTACTTGAGGTGCTCTCCAGTGAGTGCGGTAAGCAGTAAGCCTGCACCGACGCCTTGCAGCAAGAAGGCACCATCAAAGTACATCAGCCACTCTTTGCTTGCCTCTTTGATGGAGATGCTCGTTTCTGGAATTTCTTCATCTGGGGTTGGTGTCCACTCTGCTATGAACTCTACCAATGCTCTGCTTTGGATAGTTGAGGTACTCTCAAACTTGAGGCCAAAGCTTGACAGTTCCAGCGCCCACTCGACAATCCTGCCCGTTGCTTCTGGATTTTGCAGTATCCTCTTCAGCGGAAACCGAGTGACGACTCTGATCTCATGTGCTTGGAAGTAATGGCGCAGCTTTCTCGAGGCCATGAGGAGGCTGAAAAGCAACTTCTGCACACCAGAGTACCTTGATCTAGCCCCCTGCAGAAGGGAACTGACAAAGTAAACTGGGCGCTGCACCATTCTCCTTGGCATCTCATCATGCTCCTGCGCAAACCTATGTTTGTCGGGACCAGAGCTTGTCGGCGAAGCTTCTTGCTTGTCGCTGGATGGATCTGCCTTGGTTGCTGGCTCATCATCCGCCTCCCTCTCCGCCACTAACGCAGCACTAACCACTTGATTGGTTGCTACTATATACAGCAGCAACTTCTCTTGCGGCTTAGGTGCGACAAGCGTTGGAGTGGAGGACAGGTATCTCTTCAAGTCCTGCAGCGCAGCCTCCGCTTCCGGAGTCCATTTCATTGGACCTGCCTTTTTCAAAATTTTGAAAAATGGTAGGGCGCGCTCAGCAGATCTAGAGATAAACCTGCTGAGAGCTGCCACGCAACCGGCAAGCCTTCATACATCCTTGACGCGCTTTGGTGCTTCGATCTGCTCGATGGCTTTGATCTTGTCGGGATTGGCTTCAATTCCCCGTTGAGACACGAAGAACCCGAGAAGCTTGCCAGAAGGGACTCCAAACACGCACTTCTCGGGGTTAAGCTTGAGGTTGATCTTGCGCAGGTTTGCAAATGTCTCATCCAAATCTTGAGTCAAGGTCGCTTTGTTCTTGCTCTTGACCACTATGTCATCCATGTAAGCTTCCACATTTCTGTGTATTTGTGGCTCAAAAGCATGGTGGACTACCCTTGCAAATTTTGAACCAGCATTCTTCAAACCGAAAGGCATCCATACGAAGCAGTACGTGCCACACGGGGTGATAAATGCGGTTTTCTCTTCATCTTCTTCTGCCATGAAGATCTGATGGTACCCTGAGTATGCATCAAGAAATGAAAGCAAATCACATACGGCTGTGGAGTCAACAATCTGGTCAATACGCGGCAAGGGAAATGGGTCTTTGGGACAAGCTTTATTAACATCAGTGAAGTCAATACAAAGTCTCCATTTCCCATTAGCCTTGCGCACAACAACAGGATTGGCCAACCACGTGGGATGGAGTACTCCTCTGACAAGGCCTGCTGCTTCCAACTTCTTGATTTCTTCTGCGATGAATTCTTGGCGCTCTACTGCCTGCTTCCTGACTCTCTGCTTGACGGGCCGCGCATGAGGACAAACGGCAAGGTGGTGCTCAATCACTTTCCTGGGAACACCGGGGATATCAGACGGTTGCCACGCAAACACGTCGACATTCGCCCGCAGGAAAGCAACGAGCGCGCTTTCCTATTTGGGGTCAAGAGTGGCGCTGATGGTGAAGGTACCACCAGTGCCATCCTCTTTGGCGGACACCTTCTTAGTCTCAGGTGGAGCTGCCATTGTCTTCTTGCACTTGCCGGTGGAGCTCGATGGTGCGTCCTCGACGGTAGTGCAGCACTCCGAAGAGGTGCGCTTGCCGGAGTGGGCATCAGAGCTCTTGCCGGACTTGGTCTTCTTCTTCGCCCCGGGAGCTTCAGTGGCAAGTGTCCTTCGTTCTGCTGTGGCTGCTGCTTCCCGGTAGATCTTGTCGGCACAAATAAGAGCATCCTTCTTGTCGCCAGGGACAGAGATGACACTTATTAGGCCTGGCATTTTCAGTACGTTGTACGCATAGTGAGAGGCTGCCATGAACTTGGCGAGTGCCGGACGGCCAAGGATTCCATTGTAAGGTAATGGAATGTCGGCAACATCAAACGTGACCCTCTCGGTCCTGAAGTTCAGCTCACTGCCAAATGTTACCGGCAACGTGATCTTTCCCTTTGGCTTGCTCCTTCCTGGGTTGATTCCTTGAAATGTGCCGGTCTCTTCGAGCTCGCTGTCAGGGATCTGGAGCTTCTGGAGCACTGCGGAGGAGATCAAATTCAAGTCGGCCCCGCCGTCAACTAGCATCTTATTGACCTTGAGGTTGCGGATTGTTGGTGAAACCAACATCGGCAAGCACCCGACCGCAGTTATGCGATCTGGGTGGTCCTCAATATCAAAGATGATAGGCGTGCCGGACCATTTCAGAGGCTTGCGTGACTCAACGGGTGGTTCTGCTGCATTAACTTCTCACACCCACTGCATGAGCTGGCGGTGCGAGGCATGCAGAGAAGCACCACCGTCAACGCACAAGACATCTGTGGCTTTCTGGAACTCCTGCTCATCAGTCTCCTCATCATCCATATCTTCATCGTCGCCGTCATCTTCATCCTTGTCGTGGCCACGAGGAGGTCTGTCTCCTTGCCGCTGCTTGGCCTTACCGTGGCGTCCTCCTCGGCCAGGACTTTTCTTGCCGGATCCACCAGCTCCTTCCTGGGCTTTCTCCTTGTCGCGCCGCTCGTATTCAGCTTTCTGTTGCTCAACAAGCTGCTCGACCCTCTTGCAGTTTTGAAGATCATGGCCCTTGGTGCGGTGAATCTTGCAATACTGCTTGTTGGTGCCGTCCTGCTTGTCGGTGACCGCCACCTCCGCGGCAACCTCCTTGCCGGAGTCACCAGCTTTGGCTTCCTTGGCGCCGCCACCGTTGCCGGACTGCTCAACAACTAGCACTTCTTTGCCTTTCCTTCTTTTGTTGTTCCGCCGCCGGGTTTTCCTTGTCGGGGCGGCATCTTCGCTGTCAGATCCTCCCGCTCCTATATTTTCTCCGGGGAGTCTCCTCCCTTCCTCAGCACGCGCGCACTTGTCGGCCAGTGCATATAACTCACTGACGTCCCTGATCTTGCACATCGCCATTTCCTCTCGCATCCTGTGGTTCCGCATGTTCTGATGGAATGTGCTGATCACCGCGGTAGGGTGGACGTCTGGGATGTTGTGCTGCACGCTACTGAATCTCTGAATGTACTTGCGCAGGGGCTCTCCTTCCTTCTGGGTGAGCAAATGAAGATCACTCTCCTGGCCATGAGGCTTGTGTCCGCCGGTAAATGCGCCGACAAACTGATGGCACAGATCAGCCCAAGAGGATATGGAGTTGCCCCGCAAGTGCATGAGCCAGGATCTGACATTGGGCTTGAGCACCAGCGGGAAGTAGTTGGCAAGGATCTTGTCATCTCGTCCCCCGACAGCTTGCACCGCAATGGTGTAGATGGTGAGGAACTCTGACGGATGCGTCTTGCCGTCGTACTTCTCCGGTACGTCTGGCTTGAAGTTCTTTGTACTGGGCCACTGGACTTGCCGCAGCTCACGAGTGAACGCAGGACAACCTACCACATACGGCAGATCGCCTGGTTCCCCTGGCGCATGCATGTCAATAGAGGGCCCAGCGCGCTTGTCGGATTGACGTCGCGCTTCTCTTCGGCGCTCGATGCGGGTTCGAGCGTCTTCTTGTTGTCGATCATGAAGAACTTGGCGCTGATCACGACGAGCTCGTGGATCCGACGATGCAGTGGAGTCGCTGTCGAGGTGGATCCGACGAGTCGGCGATGTTGGCCTTCGGGGCGGTGATTGCATGGTAGTTGCACCTCCGCCCGTTTCGTCGCCACCGGCTCGCGTCCGGCGGTCCTGCCGCGGCGGCGACGCGCTCGGCTGCCGTGGAGTGTCGCCGTTAGCGTAGCCGATGAGACTCTGAATGGTGGCCCTCCATTCGTCGATCTTGTCTGACGTCGGAGGGTAATCTAGGAGAAGTTGAGCTCGCGCCAAAGCTTTTGCTGGAGTGGTGGGTGGCAGTGGCGGACGGCGCGAGGAGCGGGATGTGCTCGAACTTCTAACTATGTTAGAAGGAGCAGTATCCCGTCCAGGGGACCGTGTTCCGCTCGTGCCAGCACGCTGGCGTGCATGCTGGTCTTGAGCGCCCCGAGATCCACCAGCTTGGTCTTGGGCTATCATGCGTATGGCACTGCTAGTGCCATGACGCTGTTGATCTTGTGCCTCCTGGGAGTGGCGTGGAACATGTACAGTCGCCGAGGTCTGTGCAGCCTTGTTCTTGGACCTGGAGGCATCATGGACTTCCTCGTCGACGCCCTTTCTTCCGCCGGCGTCCATCCCACCACTCGTTTGCTCCAACGGTGGCGGAAGTGACGTGGATGGAGCGGCCGCCACCGAAGTCTTCTTCTTCGGTGGCATGTTGATGAAGGGAATAAGGATATAGCTCGTGTGAACACCGGATCAGGTTCACGCAATCTCGACGCCCCCTACCTGGCGCGCCAAAGATGTCGGGGAAACTGATCCACGAACACCTATGGGGCCGCCGGACCAGGCCCCTTTCGGTTTGGCGGGGGGCGGAGATCGCACGAAGAGCGGATCGAGGCGAGGCACACGAGCAGTTTACCCAGCTTCGGAGCTCTCCGAAGAGATAACACTCCTACTGCTGCTTGTCTGATTGTATTATCTAGTGTTCTTGCTCTCCAAAGCGAGAGTGTGATGTTCTCTGGGCTACGGATGGATCGAAGCAAACTGTCTGAGGCTTCGAACCTATGAGCCGAACCCCCTCTATGTTGCGCATGGGCCTCCTTTTATACGCTAAAGGGGACACCGACAGGTGGCAACGCAGAGGAGGGTAAAAACGTAAAAAGTGAGGTAGTTGATATAGTTGCTTGTACAGTGCACCCTACCTAACTCTGACGGCAGGGGACAAGGGCATTAAATACCCGTCTGAGTCGCCCGAACAGTGCAGAAAAGGACCGTTAGGGGCGCCACCGCTCGCCACGATGGCGATCTTGTGAGCTTCGCATGCCACTGCGCACCGCTGGCTGTGCAGCCTCCCGCCACGCACGCCCGGAGAGGCCCCCAGAGCGACACGTTGGTGGATGCGCTGGAGCGTGGACGCAGAGTGGCCGCCTGCCGTGGCAAGCGCCTTGCTGCTGTTGTTATCTTGTCGGGTCCGGAAGCTTGTCGCTCACCGGGTTTCGAGGTACCTTGGTTTGTCTTCCCGGCAAGCTCCTCTTGCCGGGGCCTTGTCGCCTTGCCGGAGCGCGTGGCGCGTCGCGGCAAGTTCATTAGAGCGTCTTGGTTGGCCTTCCCGGCAAGCTCCTCTTGCCGGGGTCTTGTCTCCTTAGCTTAAATACTTTGTTCTTGGATGGCTCCAAGGGAACCTTGGGGGATCTTGGCGATCACCCGGCAAGCCTTTGCCGCGGGGTGCTGCAACTGCCCGTGCACAAGTTCGGGGTACTAGGGTACCCCTAATCTAGTACACCGACAGGCTATATGAATTATTTATTATTAAACAAGAACAAAAAGCAAAGAACAAAAATAAAATTGGGTTGCCTCCCAACAAGCGTTATCGTTTAACACCCCTAGCTAGGCATGATAATTTCGATGATGCTTACATAATAGATAAGAATTGAAACATAAAGCGAGCATCATGAAGAATATGACTAGCATATTTAAGTCTAACCCACTTCCTATGCGTAGTGATTTTGTGAGCAAACAACTTATGGGAACAATAATCAACTAGCATAGGAAGGCATAACAAGCATAACTTTAAAACTTTAAGCACATAGAGAGGAAACTTGATATTATTGAAATTCCTACAAGCATATGTTCCTACCTCATAATAATTTTCAGTAGCATCATGAATGAATTCAACTATATAACCAGCAAATAAAGCATTCTTTTCATGATATACTTGCATAGAAATTTTACTACTCTCCACATAAGCAAATTTATTCTCATCAATAGTAGTGGGAGCAAACTCAACAAAATAACTATCATGTGAAGCATAATCCAATGGAAAATTAACATCATGATGACAAGTTTCATGGTTGTGTTTATCCTTTATGGCATATCATCACAATAATCATCATAAATGGGAGTCATGCTTTCATCATAATAAATTTGCTCATCAAAACTTGGGGGACTAAACATATCATCTTCATCAAACTCATTACCATCATTTTCACGAAAGACATTAAAAAGATGAAGCGTATGCGACAAACTCAATTCCATTTTTTTGTAGTTTTCTTTTATAAACTAAACTAGTGATAAAACAAGAAACTAAAAGATTTGATTGCAAGATCTAAAGATATACCTTCAAGCACTCACCTCCCCGGCAATGGCTCCAGAAAAGAGCTTGATGTGTACTACGCAACCATCTCCTTCTAGACATTGTTGGGCCTCCAAGTGCAGAGGTTTGTAGGACAGTAGCAAATTTCCCTCAAGTGGATGACCTAAGGTTTGTCAATCCGTGGGAGGCATAGGATGAAGATGGTATCTCTGAAACAACCCTTCAAACAAATAACAAAGAGACTCTTGTGTCCCCAACACACCCAATACAATGGTAAATTGTATAGCTGCACTAGTTCGGCAAGAGATGGTGATACAAGTGCAATATGGATGGTAGATATGTGTATTTGTAATCTGAAAATATAAAAATAGCAAGGTAGCAAGTGATAAAAGTGAGCGTAAACAGTATTGCAATGCTAGGACACAAGGCCTAAGGTTCATACTTTCACTAGTGCAAGTTCTCTCAACAATAATATATTAACTGGATCATATAACTATCCCTCGACATGCAACAAAGAGTCACTCCAAAGTCACTAATAGCATAGAACAAACGAAGAGATTATTGTAGGGTACGAAACCACCTCAAGGTTATCCTTTCTGATCGATCTATTCAAGAGTCCGTAGCAAAATAACACAAAGCTATTCTTTCCGTTCGATCTATCATAGAGTTCGTACTAGAATAACATCTTAAGACACAAATCAACCAAAACCCTAATGTCACCTAGATACTCCAATGTCACCTCAAGTATCCGTGGGCATGATTATACGATATGCATCACACATTCTCAGATTCATTTATTCAACCAACACAAAGTACTTCAAAGAGTGCCCCAAAGTTTCTACCGGAGAGTCAAGATGAAAATGTGTGCCAACCCCTATGCATAAGTTCACAAGGCACTGAACCCGCAAGTTGATCACCAAAACATACATCAAGTGAATCACGTGATATCCCATTGTCACCACAGATAAGCACATGCAATACATACATCAAGTGTTCTCAAATCCTTAAAGACTCAATCCGATAAGATAGCTTCAAAGGGAAAACTCAATCCATTACAAGAAAGTAGAGGGGGAGAAACATCATAAGATCCAACTATAATAGCAAAGCTCATGATACATCAAGATCGTGCCAAATCAAGAACACGAAAGAGAGAGAGATCAAACCCCTATGCATAGATTCCCAAGGTCACGGAACCCGCGAGTTGATCACAAAAATATACATCAAGTGAATCAATAGAATACCCTATTGTCACCACGGGTATCCCATGCAAGACATACATCAAGTGTTCTCAAATCCTTAAAGACTCAATCTGATAAGATAACTTCAACGAAAAAACTCAATCCACTACAAGAAGGTATAGGGGGAGAAACAACATAAGATCCAACTATAATAGCAAAGATCGTGGTACGTCAAGAGCATGCCAAATGAAGAACAAGAGAGAGAGAGAGAGAGAGAGAGATAGAGAGAGAGAGAGAGAGATCAAACACATAGCTACTGGTACATACCCTCAGCCCTGAGGGTGAACTACTCCCTCCTCGTCATGGAGAGCACCAGAATGATGAAGATGTCCACCGGTGAGGGATCCCCCCTCCGGTAGGGTGCCAGAACAGGGTCCCGATTGGTTTTTGGTGGCTACAGAGGCTTGTGGCAGCGGAACTCCCGATCTATGATGCTCCTGGATGTTTTCGGGGTATATGGATATATGTAGGCGAAAGAAGTCGGTTAGGGGAGCCACGAGGGAGCCACGAGGGTAGGGGGCGTGCCCACCCCCCTAAGGCATGCCCTGGACCCTCATGGCCGCCTCGGTTGCTTCTTGATGTCCACTCCAAGTCTCCTGGATTGCGACTGTTCCAAAAGTAACTCTCCCGAAGGTTTCATTCTGTTTGGACTCCGTTTGATATTCCTTTTCTGTGAAACACTGAAATAGGCAAAAAAAGCAGCAATTTGGGTTGGGCCTCCGGTTAACAGGTTAGTCCCAAAAATGATATAAAAGTGTTTAGTAAAGCCCATAAACATCCAAAACAGGTAATATAATAGCATGCAACAATAAAAAATTATAGATACATTGGAGACATATCAAAGCTCCATTCACAAAACTGCTTTGGGGGATTGTTCGTTGGTATGACTCCTCCAATGGTCCAATTAGTTTTTGTTCTAGTGATTTATTTATTGAAATTTTTTGCTTCTAAGGTGACCCTGTTCTTGAGCTTGCAGGTCAAATTTTATATGGTCCAAAGTAGTTTTAATGCACGATATAGCCTCTGGGCACTTCTGGGAGTAGTTGCTATCAATCTTGTTGAGTTTGGTTCACTTTTATTTCGAGTCACTAAAAATTTCAGAAATTTTTCAGAGAAAAAATGCTGAAGAGAATGTTGAGGGGCTCCTCAAGCCGAAGCTCGAAGGACAAGTAGAATTAGGAGAATAAAAAGCCCAAATACAATCTTCCTCGCACCGCGGAGGTCCGGCCGTGTGAATGGCCTTGTGATGCGTTCTTGAGGGCCGCCGGAATTTATGACAACTTTTATTATTTGGCTGAAAATGCAGGCGTCACCGACTTCCTCCATGACCAGCGTGAACAGTATCTCCTACTAGCTAATATTTTCATGCAAAACTTTTACTTCCATGCTAGAAAATCACCACCTTCAGTGGAGTTTTATTTATATGACGAGTTTAAGGAGATGTCACTCTATGATTTTTGTTTGGTTTGCAAGTTGCCCTTTGTGGGAAGTATCGAGGAACCACATCCTAGTGATGTGGATGGATTTATTTATAGGATTGTTGTAGGGGAAACGAGAAAGGTTTCAGATGCAAGAACTACTAGTATACATTTTCCTGTTCTACATTACTTTGCGATATTTGCTAGTAGATGCTTAATTGGTCGCGAGTATAGTGGAAACCTTAGTGCTCCTGATCTTGCTATTTTGCGCCATGCTTTATTTCGTGATACAACTTCAGTCTAGGCGCCATGGTCGCTAAACAGTTAGGTTTGAACCGTACAAAAGGCCCCATCTTCGGAGGTATCTTTGCCTCACGCCTTGCTAAACACTTCGAGATACCTATTAGGCATCATGAAAAAGAGGAAAAGTTGGTGCCCGCTATTTTTCTAGACTATAAGAGTATGGTAGCACATGACTTTATTGTTAAAAATAAGAAGAAACTGCTTAAGTATAACTTGATATTTGCTAAAACTCATTGTGAGACTATTACCTTGCCTGCACCCTCTTTGTTTAACATACTTTCAGGCACGTACCTCATCCTGCCCGAGGACATTTATGCATACCGGAATCTGACACAAGTTCTAGAGCCTGAGACAGAGCCACCACTTGACCCTTATCGACGGTCTGTTTATCAGTGGGATCCGGAGGAGCTCGCTAACCAGTGGCACCCCGAGGACCCTCCTCAGTACACCGGAGAAGGTAGCTTCGATCCGTGGGCATAGACCAACTTAGGCCAAAAGCCTAAGCTTGGGGGAGTACGTATCTCTCACCGACATTACATTCATGTTCACACACTCATTCTAGTTGTCGGTGCTCATACTTTTTCATTGTACTATCCATGCTAGTTTATTTTCTTTTCTGGCTTTCTTCTTGTGTGTTTGAAAAACCTTAAGAAAAACAAACAAAAAATTAGTTGTAGCCTTTAGCTAGTTTACATTCCATGCTTGTAGTAGTAATATTAAAAGAAAACCCAAAAAGATTTCCCGTTCTTCTTCCACTTGTTGGGAGCTTTCCCGTGTAAATAGTTTTAGTTCTTTTCTTTTCTTTGGGGTCGAGAGGAGAAGACCACGATGAAAATATTGAGTGGCTCTCATATGCATTATTGTTGATCTAACCAAGATCCCATATTACCTTGTCTTCTCCTTTGAATTAAATGCTTGAAGATTCTAGCTTAGTCCAATGCACGTGCACTATTATTATTATCCACACCGTTCGGTCGTGCGAGTGAAAGGCAATAATGACAATATATGATGAAATGATTGAGATGAGAGAAGCTGGTATGAACTTGACCTATCTTGTTTTTGTAAATATGATTAGTTCATCGTTCCTGATTCAGCCTATTATGGATGAAACAAGTTTGCAATGACAATTAGAGATTATAGTTGCTCATGACATGCTTAATTAGCTAGGAGCTTATAATGGTTTACCTTGGATGCCAACATGCTATTAAAATGGTTGTCATGTGGTATGATAGGGTGGCATCCTCCTTTGAATGATTCGAGTGGCTTGACTTGGCACATGTTCACGCATGTAGTTGAAACAAAATCAACATAGCTGTGGGTGTCAAAACCGGCGGATCTCGGGTAGGGGGTCCCAAACTGTGCGCCTAAGGTCGATGGTAACAGGAGACGGGGGACACAATGTTTACCCAGGTTCGGGCCCTCTCTATGGAGGTAATACCCTACTTCCTGCTTGATTGATCTTGATGAATATGAGCATTCACTACAAAAAAAAGACACATTCTTGACATTTTGGGCCGAACAATTTTTTTTCCTGTCATACTTATGACACTTCTATGACGATAATTGGGACAAAACCCAGTATCATCATAGATGTGGTGGGCTCCTACTTCTATGACAAAAAATCATGACAGAAAATGGGCTTTTCATCCTGGGCGGGCCAGAGATGCAGCTGCATGACATTCTTTGGGCCGTCCATTGCGAAAAAACCCGTGGTAGAAGCGAGGGCCAGGAAAATTTCAGGGAGTTCCCGGTTACGGTGCGTGGTCGGGGGCCGAGCGATGTGTGTTTCTCTGGTACACGTACGTGTGTGTGTGCGAGGCGTTGGGCTCTAACTCAACCCGAGCGAGGCGTCGCCTAACTGAACCCGAGCGATTGCACTGTAGGCTATGCGTTACTGAACCCGAGCGATCAAGCGATTCCTTCGCGCTACTGCTGCTAACTGAAGCCGATCGATGCTGCCTCTAGATGAACAGTGAGCGTTGCGGGGGGGGGGTTGGATGAACAGTGAGTGGTGGCGTTGCCTCTGGATGAACATGACCCGATGGTGTGGAGGGCTGGATGAACAGGACGACCCCGTGGAGGGCTGGATGAATAGTAGACGGTGGAGGGGTGCCCGTGGAGGGGTGGTTGAACAGTAGTCGGTGGAGTAGCATGTGGTGGAGGCTGGATGAACAGGAGCCCGTGGAGGCTGGAGGAGGTCGACGGTGGAAATGAACAGTATCCCGTGGAGTCCCATTTTGCGGTACGCCACACCCCTCCCGATGAACTGGACCCCCGTTTTGATCGTAGCGCTCCAACACAAGTCCATTTCGTTCGTTTTGCAGTACGCCACACCCCTCCCAATGAACAGGACCCCCGTTTCGACCGTAGCGCTCCAACACAAGTCCGTTTCGTCCATTTTGTGGTATGCCAGACCCCTCCCGATCAACAGGACCCCCGTTTCGACCATAGGAGGTCTATTTCCTCCATTTTGCGGTACGCCAAACCCCTCCCAATGAACAGGATCCCGTTTCAAATGTGGCCGGTCAAACACAAGGCCGTTTCCTCCATTCTGCGGTACGCCAGGCCTCGTTTCCATCGCCTGTTCCGTCCAAGCCCTCCCGGATGAACACTTCGCTGCATTCCGTTCTGACCCAGCCGGTTGGCTCCCCATGAACACGACGATGACGTTGTTTCTCCGTTCCGACCCAGCCATGTACACAAGCCCTGGCCATACGTATGCGCGAGTAGGAGTTCGGGACCCCGCCCGTATGTACACATACGTGGCCGTATTTTCTTTCTTGCACACTGGCCGCTGTACGTACGTGTACATGCTACGTGCGCGCATCTACTACGACACGTGCGCACCTCTACTACGACACATGCACGCCTCTAGATCCACCAGTATGTACGTAAACGTTCGCGACCAGAATGACAATGCTATGTACGCTTCGACAAGGTGGGTCCCGACTGTTAGGCACTTCCTTGTGTGCGAAGATGTAGCTGGTGGGTCCCAACAGCCAGGGGGGTGAATCGTTTTTTTTTACCCGAACGCACTTCCTTGTCTGCGAAGGTGTAGCTCGTGGGTCCCAGCAGTCAGGGGGAAATATTTTTTTTTTTAAAATATGGTGGCCCATCCGGTGGGTCCCTGCTGTCAGATGGAGGAATAATTATTTTGCGCGTAAGAAGGAGGCACTTCCTTGCGGCCGGCGTGGACCCAGCTGTCAGCTTCTCCACGCACATTACTCTTTCGATGGAAGTCGGTCGTTGACCACATTGACCACATTGCGCCGAGAGCAGCACGGCGGTGGACGACGCGGAGCCGGGTAAGACGCAGCAGTGGATGCCCACGCGAAGAAGAGTATGAGGGTTCACTGGTTCGACTGCGGTGTGAGGCTGCCATTGCCGCAGAATATTAGGGGTGTGAGTGAGTAGAGGGATGGCCTGGCCAGCGGTGGGAGTAGTACGTTTCCTTATGTGCAGCCGTGGACCCAGCTGTCAGCCTCTCCATGCACAGTCTACTTCTGATGGTGTCTTTCGTTGACCATGTTGACCATGCCGCACCAAGTGCATCCAAGGTGGTGGACGACGGCGAGGCCCCGGACAGCAACGAGCCGGAGATGGGAAGACGCAGGAGTAGAGTCACAGACAGAGAGGTGTACGAGGGTTAACTGGTTCTAGTGCGGTGTGGTTCGGCAGTTGGTGGAGAAGAACAGGAGGTGTGGAGGGGTGGAGGGTGGCCTGGCCAACGGTGGAGTAGCGCTTCATAGCGAAGTGTGCTAAGCAGAGCTGCTAGCAGCAGGAGGCGGGAGGTGGTCCCGGTGGCGCTGGAGGAAGAAAACGAGATATTGAAGATGGATGCCGGTCGTTGGATGTAAATACAACGGCTAACATGTCAGAATCATTTGTTGACTAAATTGACAATGATTTGCGTTGGCTTCTACCTATTGGCCCACATTTCGGTCTCCAAAAATGTGGCACGTATTCAACCCATTTTTTCAGAATTTACAGTCTTTTTTGTGCGATAGAATTTACAGTCAATTTGATCTTTTTTTTGAATTACAGCCATTAGCTGGGCTGGGTGAACAAATAATGTAGCGTCCATGTGACCCATTTATTTTATTTCCTAAAAAATTACAGGCCATTTGCACTTTCTCGAAATACACGATTTTGCTAGGTTGATTCTAATTATAATGTTGGGTTGGGCCAGCAATGTTATGAAAAAATAAAAAGGGGTTGATAATTTTGTTATAAATATATTTAAATAATAAGTGATATTATTACATTCATCCTTAAATCTTACCAAGCTTTTGTACACAATTACTAGGATTTTCGTGCCAAAACAATCCAGGATTTTATTGTTAAGAAATTATTTTTATAAGTTAATAAGATGTGGGATATTGTGTTCTTACATATGTAAGTATCTGTTAAATATGTGATGACAATAAAAATAATATATAATAACATATAAAATAATTTAAATATATATAATATAGTTAGAAGGGAAACATAAGTTGGACCTGGCGTTCCTATTCTTATATAGAAAAATAGAACAGACATGTGCGTTTTCTTCAAAAAAATGCATAAATTGGGGTGCCGATATTCAGGAAAAATAGAACCTCGAATGGGAGGTCCATAGGCCTGTTTGAAGCACATGTTAAAAATGAAAGCCTAGACGGGGCAGCCCAAAACCCAGCTGATACTTGCTGCCCCAGTGATAATAAATGATACCTGCCAGCTCCCCGGCTTCATTGTGAATTTATCTCCTATAGTAACTACGTTGAAGCACCTAAAAAATGTAACTATGTTGACAAACCCGTGGGCCCCAATGTCAGTATAGCATTAGGAGGAAGTATTTTTTCGATGAGGCACTTGCTTGCGTACGGCCATAGACCAGGTGGGTCCCGACTATCCGCCTCTCCACATACAGTCCTCTCCAGATTCCTCTCGTTTGTTCAGCATGTTCACAACGGCAGACAGCGGTGTCGCGGCGAGCGCACAAAGGCGCAGGAGGGGATCCAACGACCTGAGGAAGTGCCTTATTATTAACGAAACTACAGAACTAGCCTAATGGCCAAGTGACACTACCCAAGTGCCTTTATTGACATGTGGGTCCCCATTGTCATCTACGCACACCACGTCCAACACTTGCCAAAACTTCCTCCCTTGTTTTCTCTGTGTTTCGCACACTCGACATTGTGTGGGCATTTTGACTGTGCATCATATGAAGATGTGCTATGCATGAATGTTGATCAGCATGATGTTAACTGGCTGGTAGTTCCATTTTCGACCATGAATAAAACTTCCAACATGATGTTAACCCTGTTTGAAAAGGCTGTGTTAATATAAATGCTCTGCCTCTAAAAGTTGCAGTTTCTAGTCTGAAACTGAACTTGCAGTTTCTTATCTGAAACTGAAACTTGCAGTTTCTTCTCTGAGAATCACATTTTTTAAGTGCTAAAAATAGATCTCTAGAATTCATAAAATACTTCATATGCTCAATACTACAAATCTGAAATTCAAAAGACATTCATATCTGAAAGTACTCTCAAAATACACAACACAAAACACAATTCACAACCTGCAAATACTGACAACCCTAAGCTCCTCCTGACAATTCACAACCTGCCCGACTATTGGGCTGGGGGGGCAGTCCCCTCCTATTCCTCGGCGGCAGACAGCCGCCCCGTGAGATGATGTGAACGGTGAGGGAGAGGATGGCGGGGAAGCATCGTCAGGCCAACTGCTTTTCTCCTCTTGCAGTTGGGTTCGGTCGACGAAGACTCCATCAGCTTGCTCTGGCAGGACACCCTCACAAATGGCACCTTGTAGATGCCCGATCCTTCAATCTCTAGTGGATGCTCCATCTGGGATCGATACTCCCACCACCGCTCCCTCATGATCGGATTTGGTGAATCTGTTTGCTCCATGGCCCAGAGGAGCAGCTCTATGTACTCAGGGGTGACTCCCTCCGGGTGTATCACCGCCTTTTTGCTCTATTGCAGATATTTGGCCATGGATGTCGCCGTCGCCGCTAGTTGGTCCGTGTTGTCAAACCAAGACTGTATCTCCAACATCCTCGCTAGCTTCACAGGGTCGCCGTCTGTCGATCTACTTCTCCACAACACCTTCACTGGCCGACGGTGGTTTTTGAATGGAAGAGGAGAGGAGCAGCGCTGGTTTTGGATTAGAACGGGAGAGGAGCGACACTGGTTTTGGACTGGAATAGGAGACGGGCGGTGGTTTTGAAATGGAAGAGGAGAGGAGCGGCGCTGGATTTAGATGGGAACAGGACAGGAGCAGCAGTGGTTTAAGAGGAGAAGAGCAGAAGAGCGGCGCTGGTCTTGGAAGTATTTTTTTGTTGTTTTGCATATTTTGGGTCAAAGTTTGACCACGTACTGTATTTGACAAGCAAAATGTGAATGCATGTCACCAAAAATTGTATCGTTTGGTTCATAACTGAATGTACTTTCAAATTATATTCTTTTTGCAACATATAACATATATTTTATGTGCGAAAATCATGGTCAATTATGACCCAGAATAAAAGGGAGACTAGTTAATGTGGGGTCGCTTTCTTAATTGAAGGGTAAATTAATTTTGATTTTGATCTAGTCACAGCGCGCCGGCCTTCTCGTCCAATCCTAAATCACTGCCGCACGCTCCTCTCCCTCTTCTCCATTGTAAAACCACCTCCTCTCCTCTCCATCATCTCCATTCCAAAACCACCATCTCGCCTCTCCCTCTTCTGATCTTCTCCAATGCAAAACCACCTCCTCCTCTCCATCATCTCCATTTCAAAACCACCGTCTCCCCTCTCCCTCTTCTCTATTGCAAGACCACCGTCTCTCCTCCCATCTTCCAAAGCTAGCACCGGGCCACTCAGAAGGACATCTATGGAGAGGATGCAGAAGCGAATCAGGCAGATCACTGGCAGCGACCAGACAAAGTTAGCCAGGTTGAAGGAGATCCTTACTTGGTTTGACAATGAGTGGGAGATTTCGAGGATGGTGCGGGCCATGTGGCAATGTATGCAAACGAGCGAGATGGCAGCGATGTACATGTACTCCTCGGCGGCAGTCACGCCGCAGTCCTCCAAGTTCATCGAGTATCTCCTCTGGGCGATGGAGCAAACAGATTCGCCCAAGGCGACAGTCAGACAGAGGTGGTGGGTGTATAGGTTGAAGGTCGAGCACTCAGAGGATAACGAGTCGATCGAGTATGGTGTGCCGTTCGTGAGGGTGCAGAGCCAGCCGGAGCCACAGGAGTATTCGTTCTCCCACCGCAAGAGGAGGCCCGATGTAACATCCGAAAATTCTAAATTTTGGAATGTTATATTAAATAGATAGATTTGATTGATTGTTTGTTTGATTGTGTGAAATTGAGTGCAATTCGAAACTTTTTGAAAGTTAAATGAGAGGGAATAAAAGGACTTTCCCAAACTTTCATTTTGCATTTCTGATCTACATGAATTCAAATTCTTTTCACCACAAAACCCTGGAGAGAAGATGACATGACTTCTTCCATTTATTTAAATGACAAGGGGTGTTGAAAATATTTGAATTTCATTTAAAATTATTTCCAATTCATAAACTTCAAGCAGCTCAATGATTTTCATGAGAGAAGATAAAATGACTTCTTCAAAACATATGAAATATGAGTTGGGAGTTTAAAAGAATTAAATTCAAAGTTCTTTTGAATTTATTTTTCAATTTGGAGTTATTTGAGTTTTATTCAAATTATTTTTCTCCAAAACTAAAATATACAGAAATTAGGGTAACATGATTCCCTACATCAGAAAAATTGGAGAGAAATAAATTTGAATCATTTTGGTATTTTTAAAATGATTTGTATTGGATTTTATTAGAACAATAGTACTGTTTGAATTATTTGAATTTTGTAGGTTTTATTTAAAGCTATAATAATGTTCAGCTTGTAGGAAATCTTTTTCTGATAATTTTGATATATTATATGCCTATAGTATATTTTCATTTTGGTGGTTTATTTCTATTGTTTCCCGGAAAATGTTTTTTTTAAAAAGAGTTCCCCGGGCCAACTGGGCCGAAGCCCAGCCAGCCGGCCCAAGTCGCGCCGCCTTCCTCCTCCCGTGCTCAACCCGGACTCGCCGGAGTCCGAGCGAGCCACGCCGCCGCGCCGCCCCCTTCCCCAAGCAGCTCCTCCCCGGCCCCTCTTTATAAGGCCAACCCCGACGCCGCCGCCCCTCTTTTCCTCCTCTCGCCTCGCCCCGCATCTCGCGCCGCCGTCATCGCATCTCGCCACCGCCGCCGCAGCTCCGTCACTCTCGTCGCCGTCGACCGCCGCCGACACCGCTACCGCACCCGCCGTCCAGCGCCGCCCCTCCCCGTCTACTACGCCGCCACCGCCGACCACCGAAGCCGCCCGCCGGAGCCCCGCGCCGCCTCGCCGGAGCTCGCCGGTCCGATCCGCTCCGCGAACCACCGGATTTCCTCGAACCGCCGCAAACCGGTATAATCGCCGTCCGATATGGTTTTATTTTAAGTTTGGTTTTTCTAAAAAAACTTAGACTAGATCTGTTTTTTTAGGTTTTATTAAGCAGCGAACGCCCATTGTTTATATCTTATAAACGAGCGTTCATTATTTAGACTTTTCTTTTTCTATTAGTTTTACTCAGAGGACTTCTTTGTAGATGTTTTATTTACAATTTAGTCCCTGATCTTCAAACCCTCACTACTTTTTACCCGTTAGTCGGAATCCAACGAAACCAATGCCCACTTCTTCGTTATGATCTCCTCTATCCAATAAAACAACTTGAACATGTTTTTGAAAGTTTAAAATTTGAATTAGATTAGATTTGAATTTGAAATTCGTTTGATCGTAACTTGAGTTTTATAACTCCGTTTGAGTTGATTCCTTTTGCATTTCGAAGCTCTTGACCTAAACTTTCCGATAAGGACAAATTCACATAATTTTGGTACTGTTAGAAATTGTTTTATGCTAGAAGAGTCATTTTCTTGCTTTTGATGTTTTCCGAATCGTCTTTTTCGTTCTTTCCGATCTTTTGAGTGATTGCTTATGTGTGGTTACTATTGCTTGCTCACGATAGATTGACCGGAGTGTGACGAGTAGAACTATCAAGAGTTTTGAGTGCGAATCACCTTCATCAACATTGCAGGCAAGTTCACACTTTGATCATATCCCTTCTCATACCCAGTTTTTATGCATTAGATCAATCCTCAAACATTGCATGATTAGGATCTAATTAAATTGTGGGTTTTGGGAAGTAGTTGAGGTAGTACCTATTACCTGTTTTATTATCAAACCCTTGGGAGTTACTTCTACGTTGCTTATTATGCCATGCTATGCTAGTAGACGTGGATTGGGTTTGAGTGAATTTCCATGACAGATGTGAGATTGTTAATTAATGGTTTATTTAAGGTGGCAACTTAAACACACATCTGGGTGGATTGAGGCACCTGGTTACTCCAGGACTTGCCTGTCTAGGCACCTGGGTTTCCAGGACTTGCCTATATTTCTTCGGACCGCCACCCAGGCTCAAAGGGATCATGAGATTATTCAAACTAGAAACTTACATGTGCAGCCACAAGCCATTATGGGCTCTGGCATAGTTGATTAAGTCGTGCGAACTCTTACGGGTAGACTAGCAGATGTAGGGGAAAGTAGGTGTACCGGTCTACCCTATGTAAGGTGCTAGCGCTTCCGAAAGACTATGTCTCGGTCATCCGTTTCTCAAACATCATGTAGTGCGAGGAATCAAACGGAGGCAATTGAGTCTTTTGGGGAAAAGTGCGCAAACCTCTGCAGAGTGTATAAACTAATCATGATTAGCCATGTCCCCGGTTATGGACATCTTGAGTATCTAGTACTTGATTTTCCTGTGAATCTCATCATGTTACTTTAATTAATATTGTTGGGTTTTAATGAGTACTTTTAATTGGGATTGAGAATGCTGTCAACCATTCTCAATGTTTAACAACCACCATGATAGTTAAATAAATTTATTCCTTTGTAGTAGGGAAAAATTGGCTTTATGCAAAACTGTAACCATAGAGCTTTTCCACCAGCCAAATATGCATGCAGTGATAGCCTTTATTCATCATTGCTCTATGGTGTGAATTTGCCAGTACATTCAATGTACTGACCCTTTGTGGCTGCAACGTCTCATGTTGCAGGATCTTACGACGAGTAAGTGATACGTTAGGGTTACGATTTCCTATACTCAACTTTGCCGTTGGTGTTGATGGGAATCCACAACCTTGTTGCTTCCGCTATTTTGGATTGAGGTAATAGTATTTACGTTACTTTATACATGTGATTTACCTCTGTTATAAATCCTCGAGTACTGTGTGTGTCAGCATACCGATCCAGGGATGGCACGTAAGCACAGAGACTTGATCCATTCGGGTTGGGTCGCTACAAGATGGTATCAGAGCACATGTTAACTGGAGGACGTGACCCTAGAAACTGGCAAGCCCATAGGAATGATTTTTCTCTACAACTTTCTTTTCAAAAGAATCTTTTACCTCTCTTCTCTTCTGAGCTTATTCAAATATTCCTTTTTAGTGAGACTATACCCCTTTCCCCTTTTTGACCACTCGAAGATTCGGCTAATGAGACTACTCCAAGAAGGACTAGATATCGGACAACTAAGACCACTTCGGAATGAAGAGGATTTTACCATGCATTACAATGATGGAAACCACAACGATGAAGACTCCGAAGAGTAGGAGAATATGAAGAATTTCCAGATTTGGTATGACCAAGGAAGGCACCCCTTATGGAACTTGGCATACTATGGAAGCTGTCAATATCCGAGATCAAGGTGTATCGGAGAAAGACCGGAAGATGGAGAATTAGAACTCAAAGTTTTGTCAAGAAAGCTCCAAGGCAGGAGATATCAATTATGGAATGATAGCTCATGGCAATAACATGGGCATAAACACGGCTATCCATGATGCTATCGCTCGCTCATGTTATTGTCATCGTGAGGTGTTAAGCATGCACATGCATGGAAGAATTGGATGGTAGAAGGTTGATGAGCACCTACCAGCAAGAGATCAAGTTTTAACCTTAGCTTGTGTATCACTAGGATCTGGAGTATTACATCAAGAGGTTTAGGGTGGATCTGCAGGAAGCCGTATTTGACAAGGAAGCAGTTTGTGAAGAACTCAGGAACCAGAAGCTGAAAGTAGCAAAGCAGGAGGAGCGAAACCTCGAGATACCAAAGATTTGTCCAGAACTCAAGGACAGTAGGACCATGGATCATGTCAAGGGTGTTGAAACCTAGAAGTTTGGAATGCAACTCCAGAAATATTAAAGGATGTCATAAGAGACTTCGTGTCAACAGAGATGATTTGGCAAAAGAACTTGAGAAGGACAAGCCTGATCAGAAGAAGCCATCGGAGACATGACCAAGACTTGAAGAGTTTGATGATGTTGAGATCTATAGACCATTAGAAGACCAAACCCCTGTTTTATACCTACGTTAGATGCAACGTTTATGAGTTGTCATTTGTTTGATGTTTTTCCGACAGCCACAATAAAATCCGCATTTTCAAAACCATTATTGTATTGTGTGCATCCCTCTCTATCTCTCCTATCCCACCCCAAAACTCATGGACCCAATAGATGATGAATGGACATGAGTTTATATTTTCTGGACCGATGAGTCAATTGGAGACGGACCGATGGATTCAGAACATGGAGGATCACATGAAGAATAACCTATAGTTAGAAAGGATATGGCCCAACATGCTCTTCAATGCTTTGAAAGAGGTGCTGCTACCTGGTGGAGGATGTACCAAACCATCAATGGATGGCAAGGAGTAACCGTTTGGGAAGAATTTAAGTTGACTTTGCTAAAGTCTTAGTTTGTGTCCCAGAAGTTGAAGCCTTATGGAAAGGATATGAAGAAACCTTGTGCATACAAGCTTTGTGGAGAAACAGGACCCAACCATAAAGAAAACAAGGACGAATACTCTCATAAGCGGAGGATTATCAAAGGAGTTAGTCGAGGATCTCAGGGAACTTCGGTTGGAGATTGTTCCCAAAGGTTTTGTTTCAGCCATGGAAGTTCAGTCTACATTGTTGGGAAAGATCCATGAAGCTCAGAAGGATGACAAAGAGATTGCTGAGGTAAGGAGAAAATGAGCAAAGGAAAAGCCAAAGGTTTTCGTAAGGATGAGCACGACATCTTATGGTTCGAGGACCGTGTATATGTTCCCAATAATGCAAAGATCAGGAAGTAAATACTTCAGGAGGCTCATGACTTACCATACTTGATTCGCCCTGGAAACACCAAGATGTATTTGGATTTGAAGGAGTGTTTCTGGTGGACTGGCATGAAGAAGAATATTGCGGAGTATGTAGTCGTAGGTGATGTATTCCAGAGAGAGTAAAAGCAGAGCATCAGAAGCCAGCAGGATTACTACAGCCTATGCCGATACCCGAAAGGAAGTGGGATAAGCTTGGCATGGATTTCATTACCAGATTTCCGAGAACCTGAACGGGATATGATTTTATCTGGGTAGTAGTTGATTCGCTTGACTAAAGTGGCTCACTTTATCCCAGTGAAAACCACCTATACAAGTGCGAAGTTGGCCAAGCTATATTTGACCAGGATCGTATGTCTGCATGGAGTTCCGAGGACCATCATATCAGATAGAGGAACACAGTTTACCTCAAAGTTTGGAATCAGCTACGCCACACTTTGGGTACTAGGCTAGAGTTCAGTACAGCCTTTCATCCGCAGATAGATGGATAGACCGAGAGAGTCAATCAGATTCTGGAGGACATGTTGAGAGCGTGTGCGCTAGATTATGGATCTAGTAGTGATGTTACTCTACCTTACGTGGAGTTCTCATACAACAGTTACCCAGCAAGTTTGAAGATGGCCCCTTTTTAAGCTTTGTATGGGAGAAGGAGCCAGACACCGTTGATAGGGGATGAAGTTGGAGACCGTCAGTTGTTTGGACCAAATGTGATCAAGGAGTTAGAAGAGAATGTCAATTGATTCGAGATAGACTAAAGGTAGCTCAGTCCAGGCAGAAGAGTATTGCAGACTCAAAAACGCAAGGAGGTAGTCTATGAAATTGGAGACAGAGCATATCTTCGTGTGTCCCCTCTGCGAGGAGTTAAACAATCTGGAGTTAAGGGAAAGTTAGCCCCGAGATTTGTAGGACCATACCAAGTTTTGGAGCGTATGGGAGAAGTGGCCAACAAGTTGGAGTCACCCGAAGCACTGTCAGGAGTTCATGATGTGTTTCACGTTTCCCAGTTGAAGAAGTGCCATGCAGAGATGGCCAATATTCCCCTGTAAGGACGCTTGACCCTGGAAAGGATAATGATGTTCCACAAAGTGGAGTATGGACTTCATAAGTATAAGTTTTTATCTTCGTATGTGGGACATCCCACGAGGATGAAGAGATGTATTACTATTGGATATAAAGAAGGTATGATGTTGGAAATAGGGATCAATGGAAATTCCATGATGAGTCTGAGTAATCATGTCCTAGTTTGGTGCCAATAGAAGGATGGAAGATAGTACAATTGGATAGAAGTTGGAAGTTGGAATATTGATCAGTTGCCCCGAAGATGAGCTCAAGGTTTACAAGTGATGAGATGGGCCATAACCCACAGGCCCCAGGACCTGCCAAGAAGCCCTGTAAGAGATTACGACCTTACCCACAGACGATATAGGAGCAACGCAAAACCTGAGAGGTGTGAAGAAACGATAGTTGTTTGTCCAGCTTGCAGAATCAATGGATTTATCCGAACTTGGTTCGTTGACAACAGAAATTCTACAATGCTTGTGAGGATGACCGAGTGTTAGAATACGAGATTCACTAAACCATATACAGGGTAATGATTTGGGTGCGGGATGGATTGATCACCATACCGACTTACTCTTATTATTCGCCTTCCTATATGGGATGGTAAATATAAGTGACTTACCTATAGTAGAGAGACGACGATCAAAACCTTGTTTAAACCTTAGAATGGTATAAGTATTTTTCCCTTGTACATGACAGCTCTTGCCAATCGTAGGATATATGGTGAGGTTCAGCCCAGACCCGTTTTCTGCAGGAGAAACCATAAATTGTTGACCACCAGGAGATATCAATAGTTGTTTAGTATTGGCGCCAGACCCGTCAGCTGAGAAGACCCAGTCTCAGAATAACCTTACCATGATGAAAGGACAAAAGAATTGAGAAAAAGGTTATGCCACTACCGAAAGAGCCTAGAGAAGGAATTTTCCCGAGAATCTGAGAAGACCAACACTGTCAAGAATAAGGATGGAGTATATGAGTTTTGATGGAACAATAACAATGCTTCTAAGGGTGGTAGCACCCGAGACCCCGGAGACGATCGATGGATTTTGAAGACCCCGACCCTAACCTATTTCTTTCTAGCCTCTCCGAATCTCGAGGACGAGATTCATTTTAAGGGTGGTAGGTTTGTAACATCCCAAAATTCTAAATTTTGGAATGTTATATTAAATAGATAGATTTGATGGATTGTTTGTTTGATTGTGTGAAATTGAGTGCAATTCGAAACTTTTTGAAAGTTAAATGAGAGGGAATAAAAGGACTTTCCCAAACTTTCATTTTGCATTTCTGATCTACATGAATTCAAATTCTTTTCACCACAAAACCCTGGAGAGAAGATGACATGACTTCTTCCATTTATTTAAATGACAAGGGGTGTTCAAAATATTTGAATTTCATTTGAAATTATTTCCAATTCATAAACTTCAAGCAGCTTAATGATTTTCATGAGAGAAGATAAAATGACTTCTTCAAAACATATGAAATATGAGTTGGGAGTTTAAAAGAATTAAATTCAAAGTTCTTTTGAATTTATTTTTCAATTTGGAGTTATTTGAGTTTTATTCAAATTATTTTTCTCGAAAAATAAAATATACAGAAATTAGGGTAACATGATTCCCTACATCAGAAAAATTGGAGAGAAATAAATTTGAATCATTTTGGTATTTTTAAATTGATTTGTATTGGATTTTATTAGAACAGTAGCACTATTTGAATTATTTGAATTTTTGTAGGTTTTATTTAAAGCTAAAATAATGTTCAGCTTGTAGGAAATCTTTTTCTGAAAATTTTGATATATTATATGCCTATAGTATATTTTCATTTTGGTGGTTTATTTCTATTGTTTCCCGGAAAATGTTTTTTTTTTAAAAGAGTTCCCCGGGCCAACTGGGCCCAAGCCCAGCCAGCCGGCCCAAGTCGCGCCGCCTTCCTCCTCCCGTGCTCAACCCGGACTCGCCGAAGTCCGAGCGAGCCACGCCGCCGCGCCGCCCCCTTCCCCAAGCAGCTCCTCCCCGGCCCCTCTTTATTAGGCCAGCCCCGACACCGCCGCCCCTCTTTTCCTCCTCTCGCCTCGCCCCGCATCTCGCGCTGCCGTCACCGCATCTCGCCACCGCCGTCGTAGCTCCGCCGCTCTCGTCGCTGTCGACCGCCGCCGACACCGCCACTGCACACGCCGTCCAGTGCCGCCCCTCCCCGTCTACTCCGCTGCCACCGCTGACAACCGAAGCCGCCCGCCGGAGCCCCGCGCCGCCTCGCTGGAGCTCGCCGGTCCGATCTGCTCCACGAACCACCGGTTTTTCTCGAACCGCCGCAAACCGGTATAATCGCCGTCCGATCTGGTTTTATTTTAAGTTTGGTTTTTCTAAAAAAAACCTAGACTAGATCTGTTTTTTTAGGTTTTATTAAGCAGCGAACGCCCATTGTTTATATCTTATAAACGAGCGTTCGTTATTTAGACTTTCTTTTTCTGTTAGTTTTACTCAGAGGACTTCTTTGTAGATGTTTTATTTACAATTTAGTCCCTGATCTTCAAACCCTCACTACTTTTTACCCGTTAGTCGGAATCCAACGAAACCAATGCCCACTTCTTCGTTATGATATCCTCTATCCACTAAAACAACTCAAACATGTTTTTGAAAGTTTAAAATTTGAATCAGATCAGATTTGAATTGAACTTCGTTTGATCATAACTTGAGTTTTATAACTCCGTTTGAGTTGATTCTTTTTGCATTTCAAAGCTCTTGACCTAAACTTTCAAATAAGTCCAAATTCACATAATTTTGGTACTGTTAGAAATTGTTTTATGCTGGAAGAGGCATTTGCTTGGTTTTGATGTTTTCCGAATCATCTTTTTCGTTCTTTCCGATCTTTTGAGTGATTGCTTATGTGTGGTTACTATTGCTTGCTCATGACAGATTGACCGGAGTGTGACGAGTAGAACTATCTAGAGTTTTGAGTGTGAATCACCTTCATCAACATTGCAGGCAAGTTCACACTTTGATCATATCCCTTCTCATACCTAGTTTTTATGCATTAGATCAATCCTCAAACATTGCATGATTAGGATCTAATTAAATTGTGGGTTTTGGGAAGTAGTTGAGGTAGTACCTATTACCTGTTTTATTATCAAACCCTTGGGAGTTACTTCTACGTTGCTTATTATGCCATGCTATGCTAGTAGACGTGGATTGTGTTTGAGTGATTTTCCATGACAGATGTGAGATTGTTAATTAATGGTTTATTTAAGGTGGAAACTTAAACACACATCTGGGTGGATTGAGGCACCTGGTTACTCCAGGACTTGCCTGTCTAGGCACCTGGGTTTCCAGGACTTGCCTGTATTTCTTCGGACCGCCACCCAGCCTCAAAGGGATCATGAGATTATTCAAACTAGAAACTTACATGTGCAGCCACAAGCCATTATGGGCTCTGGCATAGTTGATTAAGTCATGCGAACTCTTACGGGTAGACTAGCAGATGTAGGGGAAAGTAGGTGTACCAGTCTACCCTATGTAAGGTGCTAGCACTTCCGAAAGACTATGTCTCGGTTATCCGTTTCTCAAACATCATGTAGTGCGAGGAATCAAACAGAGGCGATCGAGTCTTGTGAGGAAAAGTGCGCAAACCTCTGTAGAGTGTATAAACTAATCATGATTAGCCGTGTCCCCGGTTATGGACATCTTGAGTATCTAGTACTTGATTTTCCTGTGAATCTCATCATGTTACTTTAATTAATATTGTTGGGTTTTAATGAGTACTTTTAATTGGGATTGAGAATGCTGTCAACCATTCTCAATGTTTAACAACCACCATGATAGTTAAATAAATTTATTCCTTTCCAGTAGGGAAAAATTGGCTTTATGCAAAACTGTAACCATAGAGCTTTTCCACCAGCCAAATATGCATGTAGTGATAGCCTTTATTCATCATTGCTCTATGGTGTGAATTTGCCAGTACATTCAATGTACTGACCCTTTGTGGCTGCAACGTCTCATGTTGCAGGATCTTACGACGAGTAAGTGATACGTTAGGGTTACGATTTCCTATACTCAACTTTGCCGTTGGTGTTGATAGGAATCCACAACCTTGTTGCTTACGCTATTTTGGATTGAGGTAATAGTATTTACGTTACTTTATACATGTGATTTACCTCTGTTATTTGAGTACTGTGTGTCAGCATACCGATCCAGGGATGGCACGTAAGCACAGAGACTTGATCCATTCGGGTCGGGTCGCTACACCCAATGGCGCGACGTCGCTTCCCCGCCATTCTCCATGGTTCCCTCGACGCTCGCCTCATTTCAATGGCGGCGGTAGGGTTTAAGGTAAGCTTCGCACTAACCTAATCTTCCACCTGCTCATGCTTACAATCAGTGTGACAGCTAATGAAAATCATGCTTACAATCAGTCTCCGAGTACTATGCCAATCACCCTAAAATAGCTCTGGACCTTCGGGTCAAAGTTGTGACACAGTGTACAAATAAAGAAAAATAGATTGGTGCTTCTTTCAGAAAAGAGTACTCCCTAGAAAACTGCCAATATAAGGTACTAGTATTTAGTTTGAGGATTTGCTGCGAAGAAAGATCCGTCCACAGAGAGCGCCACACATCCCACTGGTGGTGGTGGATGCCAATGCGTGCATGCAGCATGGTTGGTGTCCGTAATTTTTAATTGGAACACCTCGCACTCTGCATATATGTCGGTTCCATACGTACATTTGTGCAGTTCCACCAAAATGCAGCTGAATAACCCCGTTTGCACAGATAATGAAAAGCATGATTACACTAGTTGATGAAACACACAAAATAAATAGAATAAAATATTGTGATAGTATCATAGTATGCCATGCCGCGAGGGCGAGATTGGCCCTGCAACTCCTCATATGGTATGCCTCATACTGGACATCGTCCCAAGTCTCCCAGATACACCTTCTGCTAGTGATGAACATCAGTGTACAGTGGTAGTACAAGGAGGCGCCTTGAGACATTCAAATCTCTATTTTTGTACAGATCAACTAAAATTAAGCACCCCAGTTTCCAGAAACGCTTAAACATTAACAATGGGACTAGTTGATGAAACATACATTAACAAAGAGAAGCACTTTCTTTATCTACATTGGAAATTAAATGATAGAGAGGACACTCGCTCTATTTTAACTGTATTATTACTTCATTTTATCAGTGACACTAGGGTCGAGGAGGTGGCAAACGAGGTGTACCGTGCGTCACATGGATGGATGCCGAGGGTGCTTAGACTGGGATGCTGAAGCTGTCTCTTTCAGTCACCAACATGGATGATTCAATTCATGGGACCTTTTGGTGCAGTTCACCTAAAATGAAGCAATGTCCCGTGAGCTAGCAGCTTCTTCTTCAATTTTTTTTAAGAAAAGGGCTCTAGCCCCGGTTCCATTTCCATCAAAAAATGAAACCCACAGAGCTTCTTCTTCATTAGTTGCAATAAAATTGCACAACATCAAGGTTGGTTGTGAAGCTCCTGGAATGCTCAACTATAATTTGGATATCATTTGTGCAGTTCAACTAAGATCGAGCGTGAAATTTATATCTCTGTTTGCACAAAAAAGGTGGAAAGGAGGGTGACTAACAAGTGATGAAACATGCATCAAATGAAAAGAAGCATGTTCCTTATCTGAATGGCAATCCTACAAGGACAGTAGCAATTTATAAAGGAGTGGAATTGCTAGATATTAGCGTGGGCATTAGGATTAACTATGACAACCATTAAATACTACATTACTTTGGGCACGGGAGAGTAGGTGGACCAGGACAGTTGCATTTCTAACGAAAAGAACCAACTTATCTTAATGTGAAATTTAGCAGGACATGTAAAAAAGTGCCATTGATTCATATTACTGGAGGCATTACATTGAAAACAACATTGGTTTAATGTGTCCTTACTTTTAACAATGCGACTGCTACATTTTACCAGTGGCATTGCATAAGAGTGGCTCGGGGCAACAAACATCAGAACAGGATATCTGGGTTGGTCCCATTTTTGTTCGGTATAGCCACCTTATACTGTGTGAGGCTAGCAAATCTAGTGCTGGACTTACTCTGTTGACTTGTCCCCCAGTCCCCACTTTCTTTACTTTTTCAACCAATAGATCGGGTTTATATTGAACTTGTACTGTGTTTCCCGTTATTTCCCTATTAGACCTAGAGACCAGTTGGATAGCCAGTCTCTGCTACTTTTTGACCCCATTATTTCCTCTTTCGGCGAAGTCCTAGATTCAGGTAACAAATCCTCCCCCACCCCCACCCCCTTTCTTCCTTGTTTGAACCAAGTAGTACTAGATTCGAGTGCATGAACTAGTTTTACCTCTTAAACGTAAAAAAATTAGGTGGTTTTCGAACAGCCGATCGATTCTATCTACGAGGGGGCTGAGAAATAGTAAAAAATACAAATGCAGCGACGTTAGGAGCTCAGGAAGTAGAGCAAGGCCGGTTTCGAAGGAAGGTGTACCTGATGGTCGCCGGGATGTCGCTAGGTGGGCGGCGGGAGGCCGGATCTGCCCACACTACGACAACGAGGAAGAAGGGGTCGGAGGCCCTTCCTCGCCAGCGGTGCTTGGGCGAGAATGGCAAGGCAGGCTGATCGGAACGCGCCAGCAGTGGGTAAGAGCCGTCGTCGAGGACGACTCTATGAACATTGCACCTTCTCACCTTCCCTGGCGGAGAGGATCCGGCTGGATCTGTGACCAGCGGTGAGCAGAGAGAGAGAGAGAGAGAGAGAGAGAGAGAGAGAGAGAGAGAGAGAGAGAGAGAGAGAGTGGACACCGCTATCGTGTTTAGATCGGGAGAGGACGAGACAGTGTGAAGAGAGCAACACTAGCAAGCAAGCGCGGAGGCTCCTACCTATATAGTGGAGTAGTACTAGTTTTCTTTTCTCTACCAGAGCCGGCTTGACCTCGTCAATGATTGTCAAGAAGTCGTCATGCACGTGGCCCGGAGGCGCAGTTGTAGTCATTTTGATCTGAAGCGCTGGATTATAACATATAACACGAAAAAATGCCACCTAACAAGAAATCATAACCGCACTGCCCAAAGGAGACAACATGAATCCCGACAGACAAACTAGACGAGGAACAAAGCTCAAATTAGAGATAAACTCGTAGAAAAGGGGTCCGTCGATAGATGTCCTAATTAACATAGCCGGCTTGACCTAGATGGCAGCCGAGTAGTCTTCGTGCATGTGCCCCCAATGACTAGCCCAACTCAGTTGTCGTTGTTTAACCCTCGCAGTGATCCGAAGCACATGACACCTAAATTTGCGAGATGACAAGAAACCTTTTTTTAGATTTTTCACCACAACTACAGCCATGTACAACACAGCCTGCATGATAT
The DNA here is from genome assembly GCF_002162155.2 of Triticum dicoccoides. Taxonomy (NCBI): domain Eukaryota; kingdom Viridiplantae; phylum Streptophyta; class Magnoliopsida; order Poales; family Poaceae; genus Triticum; species Triticum dicoccoides. The sequence continues at coordinate 580,778,895 of NC_041391.1, read as the reverse complement.
GTAGACGATATGCCAGACCGACCGACCGTCTGGGGTGCGACGCGAACGCGACGGGCATGTTGTATACTCCGTACATGTGTACCGCCGTCTTCTAGAGGATTTGCTCCATGGCGCAATCCATGGATACAAAATTAGTATACTCTACTATTTAAAAGTCGAGGGCGGCGCTTTTCCTGCGCGGTAGGCGGGGCAGTTCCGCCTAGTCGGTTCGACAAAGACGCAAGAAGACGAGGGAGTAGGCTGCTGCAAACGTAGGGCTGTGTGATTTGACAGCGAGTTACTGTCGGACAGGTGGGGCCCCATGATTTGACTTGCCATTATCATTTTAACTGTGGCACTATGACCGGCGTGAGTCTCCCGATTCATGACCACCTCCAGACAGGTGCCTCTCCTAATGCTCCACCATGTAGACTTTAGTAGAGGCTGGCTTTTGCATGAGAGCCCACTTCTCCACTTTTCCTTGCCTCTCTTTCCTCCACATATACACAAATGCCATGTAAAGCGCACTATTGTACTTAGGTTGGTCGTAATGGAGAGTATCATATACTAGTATCATGCATATGATACTTTTGTATGATACTACTCCCATTACAAGCAGCCTTACTTGCTCCTACAGGTGCTAAGCTTGCCACATAGGCATAAAGTCTGATGTGGCAAGTTAATCAAGAAGAGAGAGACTAGTTTGGTGATGCAAGGAAGAAACGATGCGCGTGTACCTAGGTGAAAAGACAATTTTGAGTCTATAGCTAATTAAATGAAGCAAACTTAGCAACAAAAAACTAATAAGCACACCATTTCATTAGAAGAGGTCACTCCTTGGCAAATGCAATAAATACTAGTACTCCATGTGTCCCGTAATATAAGAATGTTTTTGGCACTACACTAGTGTCAAAAACGTTCTTATATTATGGGACAGAGGGAATACGAAGAAAGAGACAGAGAGAAGTCAAAAAATACACTTATAGCCAACCTTATAGCCAACCTTGTTGTAGTATGAGTGACTAAGTGATGACTATGTATGACATGCCAACATCAGATAGCCTAACGCACCGTGTTAAATCTCCAAGGGCGCGACCGTGCAAGCGACGCGGTGGTCGTGGTAGGTGTCGGTGTCAAAACCGACGGATCTCGTGTAGGGGGTCCCAAGCTATGCGTCTTAGGATCAATGGTAACATGAACACAGGATTTTACCCAGCTTTGGGCTCCCTTGATGAGATAATACCCTACATGCTGCTCGATTGACTTTAATGAGTATAGGGGTTACAAGAGTTGATCTACCTCGAGATCATATGTTGTGGTCTAAACCCTAGAGGTATGATGAGTAATGTCATAATAATCCTCTATCGACTAGCCTAGCCTCGGTTTATATAATGCACCAGAGGCCTAGGATAACAAGAGTCCTAGCCGAATACGCCGTTGGGGGAGGAGTCCTTGTCTTGATCACCAAGTCTTGTAGAATCTTCCTTGTATGCGGAAACTGTCCGAACTGGCCCATGAGTGTACGGCCATGGGAGTCCTCGGCCCAATCTAACTGATCGGGAGACTACGTGGTGAGTACCCCCTAGTCCAGGACACCGTCAATAGCCCCCTGAACCAGTCTTCAAGTTGGGGACGCTCCTCAATTCTTCCGAACTGTTCTTCATCTTCGGTCGTTAGTCTTGAAAACTGGTTCAACAAATCTTCTCATCTTCGATCTTGAGGATCGCGAAGTAAATCCGAAGAGCTTACACGTCGGGTATCCAAGGAGCCCCTTTAATTTATCGGCCTTTATCAATGCGTTGTTATTCTTATGCCACAGATGAGGTTTGAAGTTATTCCCGGGCGGCAGTGTCCTCTTGCATCCAAGCCCACCGCCGGATTGCATTCGAGGTATCTTTTGCAGCCAAGCACCAACGCCGGACTGCTTCCGAGCTCCAACGCCGGACAGTTTCCAAGCTCCAACGCAGGACTATCTCCGAGATGTCATAGATCATATTTGGTTTTAAAAAGTTGAAGGAGTTTAGCCGAGCTTAATGCTGGAAATGCTCTCTATGGAGCTAGCCACTGGCGCTCGAGCTTTATGCCGGACTGCTTTCGAGGTGTCTATTGTAGTCGAGCACCAATGACGGACTGTATCCGAGGTGGTGCAGCACCTCGGCCATGGGCTGATTTTTATGAATTTAATTCCGAATTATGCAATGTAATCTCTGCCGAGATGTATAGCCAGTAGCCCTCAAGGTGCGTGTTGGCCTAATATCCGGGATGCACCTGAAGGAAAAAATCAAACCGCTGACCCTAGTAGCCCCTGAGGCTCAGGTCGGTTCATAAAATCAGCCTGAGGATCAATTCCCAGCTCGACAACATACTTAGGAATAGAAACGCGGTGTGCAAAGCCCTCGAGACTTAGGTTGAGTGCGGCCGACCAACCGGAGGATAATAATCTCCTCGAAAACTATATTGCGCTTTAAATTTTCTACATTGGATTGTCAATGCAGTAGCCCCCGAGACACTGGTCGGGTGGCAATACCAGATCAGGGGATCGATGTGCCCCTTTAATATTTGTAAATAATAAGCCCAAAGCCAAGTAGCCCCCGAGCCTTTATGCAGGCACGGGTGTCAGAATTAAGGATCGATATCCGTAGTATAATCACAAAATGTGTAATGACTCTATGTATCCAAGTACTTTACATCATTGATGCTCGGATCCGCATTGTACAAAACTTTGTTGACCGACCATCAGCTTCAACCTCTTCGGACAGTAGCTGAGGAGTGCTTTCCTACTTTATGAAGCCATTATAAGGGCAAAGATTTATGGAAAACAAGGCAATCCGGCCATACAGTTTTATAAACAAAGGTACGTAGAGAGACATGTTATATTATTGTTTAACATAAGAAACATCGTCGAAAGAAAATAGTCCCGCTATCGGTTCCTTTCTGTGGGTTGTCATGCTGAGCATGATCATGAAACCTCAGCTCCGATCAATGTGGGAGGAAAATATGAGGATTTAGTTCGGGGAAAGCTTCCAAACTCTGTGGTCTAAATGAACCCAAATTTTCACTTCCGTTGCGACCATTTATAATCTAAAAGTGGCCCATCATCGGCTTCTACCCCCTTGTAGATGCCACGCAGGGTGTTTCTGAAATAACAAAACAACCCTTAGCCGACGTCTCGGTGCCCGAAGGCGGTTGTGTTGGCTGAAATGAGGCAATAAGATATGCGGCTTTATAACTTTCACTTAGTCATAGGATCTTAAAGTTGGGAGGCCAGCAAGTAGCCCCCCGCTTAGTGTTTGGCGACAGCCGAGGTCAGGCCGTAAACACTTCGGCCAATGTTATGAACGGCCCGTCATTTAATACAGTCATCGGACTGCTGACCAGTTTACACTTATTGTGACAGTCAGTTTTTGGCTTTCTCCACTATGGTGCTTAACCATGCGAGCTGGAAGCACAATCGCAGTGGTTCTCTCTTTGCACACCTAGCCGAACAAAGCAGAACATAGGAGGGAAGCACAGTGAGCCGGGAAACCCAACTATTGACCGAAGACACAATTCGAAACTGATTCATATATAGCAATATCCGAGAATTTTTGCCGAATCTCTAAAGGTGTCCGGCGTTGCACTGCGAGACTTATGCGGAAAACACACAAATAGTTGAAAAGTGCCATAGGATTGGAAAACCAAAAAAACATTAGTAAAAACTCGATGTCCGAACTAGATCAATTGTCCGGTGCCAATCAAAAAATTAGTCTTAGAAAAAAATTGTGCTTCTGTCGTGCTTTAACATGACACATCCTATCTCAAGACTTCAAGCGGGTCAGCCTATGGCTTCAACCTCCTATCCCGAATGTGGAGTACTTCTCGTTAGGCCAGTTTAGCAAACTTTAGTGGCTTTGAGAGGGAAATTAGGCTCCCTGGCTATTGACCACACACTCTCGTTGAAAAAAGGAGTGATAGAAAAAAGACTTTGCAACGACTAGGAAGAAGAACACTTACTATAAAACATCTCACATAAATTTAAGAGCCCCCGAGTGACTTAGGTAAAAGAGTTTTATGAATAATTATTTTATGTACTGAAGTACTTATATCATATATGTGTTCACCCGAACTTTAAACGCGTCTTAACCGACCGTCGGCTTCTCCCTCTTCGGCCAAGGGCCAAAAAGTGTTATGTACTCCACCTGTCGAGAATATCGATGGTGTTTTCGATAACCAGGCAATCAGGTCATAAGGCTGTAACAGACAAAGCGCGCTCAGGGAACTTATGCTATATTGCCAACGAAGTGTAAGAAGCATCTTCGAAGAAAATAGTACCCCCACCGATACCTTTCTTCGGTTGCTCATTATTACCGTGAGACTTGTGCAATAAACTTTTTGTACTCACGAGTTCCGTTGTGTGCCGACCATTATTGAAAACAGTAAGAGCACTAGCTTTCGGCTTCACCTAGTCTGAGGTCCGGCTCGGATGACCCGATCGTGACAATCGCAGAGGTGCTCCCTTTACTCCCTAGACGAACAATCGGGAACATAGGGGTAAACACAGGAGTAAGGCAACCCAGCTTGCAAATCGCTTAAGTCAAAATGGTGCATATTGTGGCGTAATACACAAACAAGGAACAAAGTCGTACAAGTATAATCATTTGCAAGAGGAAAGGCTTCATAAGGGAAGACCCCATGTAAACGAGGTATTTGAATTTGTGTGTTACAAACAAAGTTTGGACAACGAAGTTTTTCATAAACAATTTTTCTGCCAAAAAAGTATAATACTTGGTCAAACCGAACACAAATTTAAAATTTAAAACTTGGAGCATGAAAGTGACTTAGCTGGTTAATGTGTTCGGCATTGATGATGCATTCCGAGCTTAATGCGGAACAAGGTTCTAGCCCCCAAGCTGGCCCCGAGGTGGCCAAGCGGAGAGCTGGGCACTCCGAAGTGGCGACACAGCACGGCCGCTGTGAAGAGTTGAAGCTCCCAATTTAGTCACGGTAATGGAGCAGGTCGGCGCGCCAAGGCGACAACACAGTTCGGTCGAAGGAGGCGACAACGCGGCTCAGTCTGAGTCAATTGGCTGCATAGATAAAATAGCGCAAACCAAAAGTAATGACAAATAAAGATAATAATGTATATTACATAAATTCTTTTACTTATTTAATACAAGTGAAGTAAATAATGAAAGAGATATGGCCTGAGCATCGAGGTCAATGTCGATGCAGGGCGTCGGCGTGACGCAGTGAAGGCGGGACAAAGCCAAAATTCACAGGTCGGTTCGAGTTCCGAATATGGCGCTCGCTCAACTATGCATGGAAACTGGCCGAACCACCACGCAATCGCCGCTAATGCAGCCACCATTTAATAGACCTGTGTACAGATGATGGAACAAAGAAGAGTAATAATTCCTTGGAAAAAATGAACCCAAACGAGCAAAAATTGCTAGGATTAATAGCACCTATTTTATTTGTTCTAGCGGTCCGAAGAATGGTTACTCCCAAAATTGGGACTCGATCCGCACACCCATTGCCTGATGGGTGATGCAGCAATGGCATGGCGATCCTGGCAAAGGTTGGCTCACCACGGCGAAGCCCGTGGTCCAGCTAATGTGATGAAGCTGGTTGGCTGGTGACACCAAAGTCTCAGAAGTAAGTTGATGAAGAGATGGCAAAGTCCTCGGTCTAGCCGAGGTGACAGAGCAGGTCGATAAGGAGATGTTGCAGCTGTCGTGTCAACCGAGGTGTTGAAGTAGTTCGGTGTGATGGACATCGGCTTGAAGAAGCAACGATGCGGCTATGCCGATGTAGGTCGTAACTTGTGACGCGGTCAATGCTGGCTTGATGAGGTGACCACACGGCGATGCCGGTGTGCCCGCTCCGTGTAATCCGTGGGGCGGCGATGTTGGTGACGATTTTTACTTCGTGATGCCGAACTATTGTTCGGCTGGCCGAGATGATGATCCGAAGAAGCTGAGTGACGACGTGTCTAACGCAGGTCGGCCGCCGTGGAGTGATGTTGTCGGGCTGGTTTGACACCGGCGCGACGGTGAAGTTCGTATTGTAATTTTTTTTAATACTAGTGGGATGTGTTTGAGAATAAAACACAATACCCCCCATACGAAAACTTCCTTCAAAAAGGATGTCCGAAATCCCACTCATAAAGAAGATGAACTCGGGTCGGATTCATTCTCGCGGAGAAAATAGATCCGAAAAGTGATGCACTAATTGGAAGGTTCCTGGAGTTTGGACGGTCGGATCGAGCTGAATTTTTGACAGGTGGTAGATATAGGAATTCCGCAGCTGATCAATGGTTGGATCTTCCAAAGGGCGTCCGAGCTAGATGCTGGACACCATGCTCCAAACTCGTCCGTATTCTCGTCCAGATTCAACAGGGCTCCGGTATATCGCAGATTGCCAGAGATTCCTCCATCGGAACTCGACGAGATTTTGCAGGGTTGTTGTAGACTTAATTCCGCATAATTCCACTGAAGCAATCGTTTAGGCGACACTCAAGGAGGCGGTGGCGGCGGGTACAAATTTGCTGACCAGAAAAACAGCATGGTCGCCTGAGGGCAATGTTAACGTTGAGCCCACGAGCTCCATGGATGACTCCTCCATGATCTTGATAGAGATCGGAGTTGATGTTGATGAAGGCCCTCATCTGACCATGACGATCGGAGGTGGGGCGCAGTCCTCGGTCAAGCCAAGGTGATCAGTCAAGCTGGTGACGAAGAAGCCGACATCGCAGTTGACCTGCAATTGAGCCATTGATCCTTTTGCCGATCACACAGCGGAACTCCCAATGAAAGCACCAATGTCGGTGTCAAAACCGGTGGATCTCGGGTAGGGGGTCCCAAGTTGTGCGTCTTAGCATCAATGGTAACATGAACACGGGATTTTACCCAACTTCGGGCTCTCTTGATGAGATAATATCCTACATGCTGCTTGATTGACTTTAATGAGTATAGGGGTTACAAGAGTTGATCTACCTCGAGATCATATGTTGTGGTCTAAACCCTAGAGGTATGATGAGTAATGTCACAATAATCCTCTATCGACTAGCCTAGCCTCGGTTTATATAATGCACCAGAGGCCTACGATAACAAGAGTCCTAGCCGAATATGCTGGTGGGGGAGGAGTCCTTGTCTTGATCACCAAGTCTTGTAGAATCTTCCTTGTATGCGACAACTGTCCGAACTGGCCCATGAGTATACAGCCATGGGGGGTCCTCGGCCCAATCTTACTGATCGGGAGACGACATGGTGAGTACCCCCTAGTCTAGGACACCATCAGTAGGTGCGACCATGATAAGGGCTACTGGCAGCCATTGGATCTGAGATAAAACAGTCGGATGCTAAGTTGCTGAAAATTTGTAGAATAACCCTCCAGGATAGGATATTCACCCATAGGTCTAGAATCATGCCATGCAACCGTTCGATCTCAGATCCAAGGGCTCTCGGAAGCCTGTATCATGGGAGAATGGAAAGCCACTACCCTGTCATTTGCATGCTGGCAGTTCGCTCCTACTCGTCCTCGCACGTCCTTTAATACTACGGTGGTTCACTCCTAGTCGTCCCCTCCTTTCACATTACGATAGTTCCACTAATCCTAACCCTCCTCCCAAATCCATGGCGTCCCAAATCTCCACGATCGACGGTGAGTGCAAGGTTAGAACCATCACCGGCGATGAGTTCCATGTCATCTACACCCGTTCCCCCGCAATGGTGAAAGGATGCCTTTCTCGCTTCAGACGCATGTTCGAAAACTCAGATGATGAGTGGGTCGCTGAGCTAGATGTTGAGTACACCACAGTCCTGGGGCGAGAGAAGGATCTAAAGGACGAAGAGAGGAAGAAGCCCGCCGTGATCCAGGTTTGCGTGCATGACTTATGCTTGGTCTACCACATATGCCAAGCCGATGTTGAATGCCTGGATTTTAAGGACTTCCTCGAGAGCAACCTAGTCAAATTCATTACTGTAGACTTTGGGAACGACAAAGAAGTCCTAGGTCGGATAGGCCTCGTTGTAGGCAACCCCTTCGACCTCCAGAAGAATCGGCTGGTGTCCTCTCGTCAGCCTTCAATGCTGACCCTGGCAGGAGCCATGGTTCATCCTTCATACGGTAAACTGGAGAAACCTCCATACACGTATCATCGTTGTGCATGGAAGCGGAATGTACTAGATATAGACCACATCCACTACGCTGCAATGGATGGCTACCTTTGTTTCAATATCTACAAGGGTTGGATGAAGAGCAAGAGCCAAGTGTGCGGTTCAAGCAAAGAAGTATCGGCCAAGAGGAAGAGGGACAAGGACGAAGTCGAGGACGTGGACGAGGACTCCGAGTAAGGTGGCAGTGTCGTTGCTCATGGTGGTTCTAATGCAATGTCTGCCGTAATAGTTGCAATGTTTAATTTCAGGTGTGCTTAATTTAATTGGAGGGGTGTGTTGTGCTGAGCCCCCAGCAGAACTATGTTATGTTTCTTCTCGTTACTTTAACTCTTTAGTACGTGCATACTATTAGTATTTCTTACATTTCATCTTTTAGTTGGTATAGTACTACCACTCGTTTCTTCACATTATATACATACAATATATATGACCAACATCATATAGCCAGCAATTTAGTTGTCAAAGAATTTCAGGGTGCTTAGTTTTGTCAAAGAATTTCAGGATGCTTAGTTTTATTTGAGGGGTGGGTTGTGCTGGACATCATTATTGTGACTAGCCTTTTTAATAGTACTATATGCATAATTTGGCGACGAGCGCTCTCTATATGTACCACCTTTTTTTTAATTTCAAGTTTTGCTCCATGGCGCAATCCATCGATACTACTACTGTACAAAAGTATACATTTTTTAAAAGGCTAGAGGGCAGGGCAGTCTATCATGGTCGGTTTCATGAGAGGAGAGGGCCTTTGTGATTTGACTGCTCGTATAAATGCACCGACGATCTGAGGAGGAGCAAAGAACTGTGCGGTATACTCAAGTTTTCCACTGGAGTAGTACTACGACGGAGGAGCATGAAACACGGCAGCCCAGTGCCATATGGCGATAGAAAATAATCTAATTTGCTAGTCATCTCATTGTTAGCGTTGTTCTATTCATCCCCTAAAAAAACATTGTTCTATTCATGCCTTGCAGAGAACGTGACACGTGCGGCGAAACACCCGAAGCAAAAGATGAAACACAGGAGCAAAAGAAGAAGGAAGATTATGTCACGCCTGAATAATTAAGCTACAGTGAACCTCTACTAATGATGCCACATCACCTCGGTTACTGTTGATAAACTCGCGTCGTTTAGAAACTCAGTTCAAACTTCAAATTTAAAATCAAGACAAACATCAAAAGTTTTCAACTTTAAAACTAAAATGTTCGAGACGTGACAAATAGTCCATAAGATATATTGGTGGAGAAACCAAGTCTTTATAAAATGTATAAATAAACTAAACTAATTAAATTAGTAGCTAAAACCATTAATTAAATGCCTTTTATATTTCGTAAAATACTAAACTATATTATTTTGGGGTGAAACTTTTGTGGTTGTGACATAATTTGTAACATCAATTTAGGTGCCTCATTGGTGCTTTATTAAAACTAAAATAATTAGGAACTAAAAGAAAATAGAAAAGAAAAATAAGAAAAGGGAAAATAATAAAACCAAAAAAAGAAGAGAAAAGCAAACTCCCTCTTACTGGGCTACGGCCCAACTGGCCACCGGGCCAACCAGGCCGGCCCAGCCACACCCCTACTAACCCCCCACCCGGCCGAACTCAAGGCTCCCCACCGATTCCCCACTACCCCACGACTCCCACCCCCACTCCCTCGTTCTCCCACATCGCTGCCACCACACACAACACACGCACAGATCGAGCCAGGCCCGCACGCCCGTGCTTGATGCGAGTTGCCGCTCCCCTAAGGCCGCCGCCGGCACCGAGCACCCCCATCCCTGACCTCCTGCCACAGCGACGCCGTCTCCCCTCGTTCCGGCGAGCCGTGAAGCCATCTCCTCCGCCCAGTGACTCCTCCCTCCGTCCTTTGGTGCCCTGACGCCGTCGCCGACCACCACCAGTTTGCCGGCGCCACCCCGCCGCTGCCACGTTGCCCCGGAACCGCCCCCGAAGCCGTCGCTCACCGCTTCCCCGCCTCTCCGTCATCGCGTGTCCCCGACCTCCTCCCCGTCCCCCACTGCCCTGTGCCCTACGCCGCACGGTGAGGCTCTGGCCGCTCCTCCTCTCCCCTCTGTCCCGCATGTTACCCAGATCCACTGGCCTCTCTGGCCGCCACCGCCCCAAGCCACCCGCTGCCTCCCTGCCCCACCATGGCTGCCGTCCCAACCGCTCCGCCCGTGGCCATTCCCCACTGCCACCTCCTACCCAGCGCACCTCGCCGCAGCCGCCGGCGCCCGGCGCCTTCACTGGCTTGGGCAGGCGCCCAAACGGGCTGACGCCCACAACGCCCAGTCGCCCGATGCCCGCTAGCCCCGTACCGGTTAAGGCTCCCCTAGAGCCACTGACACGCGGGCCCCACGCCCCTGGAATGGTAAAAATATATTTTTTAGAGTAATAATTAATTAGCTAATTAATTAATTAAGTAAATTAATTAACCTAATTAATGATAGTTAATAAACCTAATCAATTGGTTAGACTAACTAAACCTGATTAGTTGGTCTTAGTCTATGACATGCGGCCCCACACGTCAGTCTGACCAAGTTAACGCCTTGTTGACCGTTGACGTCATGATGACATCAGCATACACTATTCTGGATAATGTTGATGTAAATTAATTAAATAAATTCTAAAAATGATTGAATATTTTAAAATTAATATAAAATAAACCGTAGCTCGGATGGAAAAACTTTGTACATGAAAGTTGCTCAAAAAGACGAGATGAATCCAGATACGCAGTCTGTTCGTCGATAACACATTCATAGCATAGCGAACCTGCATCTTTTCACCTCCGGTTCTTTTGTCCGGAAACGCGAAACACCGGGGATACTTTCCCGGATGTTTCCCTCTTTCTCAGGTATCACCTACTACCGCGTTAGGGCACACCTAGCGCCGTTACTTGTCATGTCATGCATCGTCATGCTTATGTTTGCATTGTGTTCAATGTTTCTTCCCCCTCTTCTCTCCGGTAGACTACGAGACAGACGCTTCTGCTGTGCCGTTCGACTACGGAGTTGACAACCCCTCCTTCTTACTAGAGCAACCAGGCAAGCCCCCCCTTGATCACCAGATATCGCCTATTCTCTTCTATACTGCTTGCATTAGAGTAGTGTAGCATGTTACTGCTTTCCGTTAATCCTATTCTGATGCATAGCCTGACATTGTTGCTACATCTGTTGATACCTTACCTGCAATCCTAAATACTTAGTATAGGATGCTAGTTTATCTTCTGTGGCCCTACATTCTTGTCAGTCTGCCTTGCTATAATATCGGGTCGTGATCACTCGGGAGGTGATCACGGGTATATACTATACATACATACTATATAGATGGTGACTAAAGTCGGGTCGGCTCGTTGAGTACCCGCGATTGATTCACGAATTGGGGGCTGAAAGTACATACTTTCCTGACGACCCTCTGTGTGGATCTTTTTGGCCGAGCAACATGGCAGGTTGAGGCCTCTTAGGTGAGAGGTGGGCCTGGCCCTGGTCGGTGTTCGCGGTTACTTCATAATAACACACTTAACTTGATCTTGGTATTTGATCTGAGTCTGGCCACTGGCCTATACGCACTAACCAACTACGTGGGAAAATATGGGCACTCGACGTCGTGGTATCAGCCGAAGCCTTCTTGACGTCAGCGACTGAGCGGTGCGCGTCAGATTGGACTGGAACGCCTGCTCTTGTATTAGGGAGGCTAGGTCTGCTTCCGGCCGCGTTCGCAACATGCAGGTGTGCAAAGGGCGATGGGCCCAGACCCCTCCGCCATAGGAGTTAGACCAACGTGCTGACCTCTCTGTTGTGCCTAGGTGGGGCTGCGACGTGTTGATCTTCTGAAGCGGGGAATGACCCAAGAAAGTGTGTCCGGCCAAAGGGGATCGAGCGTGTTGGGTTATGTGGTGCACCCCTCCAGGGAAGTTTATCTATTCGAATAGCCGTGTCCCTTGGTAAAAGGACGACCCAGAGTTGTACCTTCACCTTATGACAACTAGAACCGGATACTTAATAAAACACACCCAGACAAGTTCCACAGACAACCCGGTGATCGCTTTTCCACAGGGCAATGAGGGGAGGATCGCCGGGTAGGATTATGCTATGCGATGCTACTTGGAGGACTTCAATCTACTCTCTTCTACATACTGCAAGACGGAGGCTGCCAGAAGCGTAGTCTTCGATAGGACTAGCTATCCCCCTCTTATTCTGGCATTCTGTAGTTTAGTCCACCGATATTGCCTCTTTACACATATACCCATGCATATGTAGTGTAGATCCTTGCTTGTGAGTACTTTGGATGAGTACTCACGGTTGCTTTGCTCCCTCTTTTCCCCCGTTTTCCTCTTCTTCTCGGATGCCGCAACCAGACGGTGGAGCCCAGGATCCAGACGCCACCGTCGATGATGACTACTACACTGGAGGAGCCTACTACTACGTGCAGTCCGCTGGCGACGACCAGGAGTAGTTAGGAGGATCCCAGGCAGGAGTCCTGCGCCTCTTTTGATCTGTATCCCAGTTTGTGCTAGCCATCTTATGGAAACTTGTTTAACTTATGTCTGTACTAAGATATTGTTGCTTCCGCTGACTCTTCTATGATCGAGCACTTGTATTTGAGCCCTCGAGGCCCGTGGCTTGTATTATGATGCTTGTATGACTTATTTTACTTTTATAGTTGTGTTGTGATATCTTCCCGTGAGTCCCTGATCTTGATCATAGACATTTGCATGCATGTTTAGTGTACGGTCAAATTGGGAGTGTCACAAGTTGGTATCAGAGCCGACTGCCTGTAGGAATCCCCCTTCCACACTCTTTGACCGAAGTCGAGTCTAGTCACTACAAAAACTTTTACTAACATGGCTGTGTGTCTTACGGGCCCACGTCGCCATTTGGGTGGTATTAGGATCTTTTACTCCTCATCTATACTCTGGGACTCTGACCTCTCTTCTATTCAGGTTAAATGGTTTTGCTAACTCTAACTCTAGGTTCCCGTAACTATTTCTCCCGGAGAGCCCTCATTCTGGAAGATCACCTGCTTCGTCAGAAGATTCTGTGGATATCCCTCAATAATTTCCCAAGACCCTTGTGCTCATCCCTTTGCAATTCACTGCCGCCGATATATCCCTATGGATATCTGCATGCACTTGTCATTCTTTTGATCATTCCTCGTCGCTCTTGTTGTTACAAGATGCCTCAAACTATTCACCGTTGTCCCGAGAATCCTTTGAATGTACTGTCTTGAAATTTTATTTCGCATGAAAACCTTACGGGTTTTTCCTCACATTTATCAAGGATCCATTCGTCTCAATTCTTCATGTGTCTCACATAATTATTTGGAATACTTTTCGGTCTTTCAAAAATCCTCTGCAACCTGTTACTCTCGAAACTCTTGCCTGCTTGAATTATGGTTAATTCCATATGACTAGTAGTCCTCGTTAGCATCCCTTATCTTAGTCATTTTGAGCCTATTGATTCAATATGTGCGTACGCACGCATTCCTCAGGTTATCCTTTTTAACATTATCTTTCCGACTCGGACGTCATTCCGAAGATGAGTTGGTTCTCGGCAATTCAAACCTTTATTGATCGTCCAACTAAGTGTTTTCAACTTATCCATCCTTGATTAGAGCGTTTGCTTCTGATCCTTCATTTTGGAAACCATAATTTCTTTCTATTTAAGCATAAGACTAATCAGGTGATTCTTGAATCTGATGCCTCTACATTCTTTCTTCCTCTGAGTGAGTACCGATACTCACATCAGCTCCGTTGTGGATCGCCCAATCCATTGTTGGATTTTTATCCCATAGTGTCCTTCATATTCAATCACCTTGTGAGATCTTCCCTTGATACATAATGCTTTTGGTAAATTGTATCCTCTACTTGGCCAACCATGCTATGATTTCGAGCTTGTATAATTACTTCTGAAACTTGTGGTATATGATACTAAGATGCCCGATGGGTTGAACCTATGCCTTCCCCTAATCCGTAAGAACCCAAAAGTTTTCACAAGTCATACTCTTCCGGTGTTCTACCAGATAAAATTCCAACACTACAGTTATATCAAAGCGAGAGGTGAATGAAATGATATGCATTAAAGAAGTGGGAGTTGACCTTGAACTTTGTGTTCATGCCCATGAAAAAGATGTAGACCGTCTCGGAAGCTTCTTGAAAAATGATTATCCAGATGTATGATTCTTTCAGTATTCTTGAAATTGATTCCTTACAGTTATGGTTCCGACCATGCTGTCCTGATCAAAAATATCTAATGGGAATTCATTCTAGTGCCTCGTCTATTTTTGGCAAGGTTGAAGTATCTACTGTCATAGGTCAATGACCCGGTTCTACTTCTATCATGTTCTACCTTCGAGTATTACCCCCTGGTATCTCGAAGATGTCTTGCCATTGCATCACATCTTACTAACTTTGGTGAAGTAATGTCTTTCCCTATCATAATCACTCTATGGGTTCTGGATTGTTGTCAACCGAGGGCACCGACTAGTGAAATTATTCCCCACTACAAATCAAATACCCCTAGTATTTTTACTGGGAAATTCTGAACCCAATCTGGTCATTCCTAGACTATCGGCTGCATCCTGGTCTTGCTATCTTTAACTGTCCTACCTCGTCCTTCTCTGGTGCACGAATTCTTTAGTGAGTGAGCACGACTTACGTCGAGATTTCAACATCTTGGTTCTTGTCTTGAAAGGCAACTTTGGTTCCGAGCTTGCATCTTGTATATTGATCCTATAACTTGCCACTTCATCATTTCCTGGCTTGTTGCCGTTGCTGTTTGATTGCATCCTCTTGAAACCTCCCGGCAAATGTGTTGGATCACCTTCAACACCTTGACTTCTTCCGAGATGTCAATTGTGTTCACGATGAGAAATACCCTCCTCGCCCTCGATGATTTCTATTATCATTGACAACACCCTTGACTTCCTTTCATCGCGAACTTGTCCACATTATGAATACAACTTGCTCTCCAGCTAGTGTTGTGTTCTACCTTGAAGTATTACTGTCTTTTCTGTGAATGTTGTGGTATTGCTCCACCTCTTAGAAATTCTCGATATGGTGATACTTCTCACCATCACCATTCTTACTTGGTCCCCGTGTTGTTATTAACCAGGATACCAATATGCTAACGGTGTTGCTTGAGTTCTGGACTTCTAGCAACCCTATTGCTTTGAAGTTAACAATCGACAGTTCGTTCTTAGACTGTTGGTTATTGAATCATCACTCTAACATTGATCTTGCTACCTAAGGTCATATTTCGGGCACACCTTTCAGCTAATGATTGATGGTGTATGTTTTACTCGAGCATACAACATTATATCATTTGAATTGTCAAGTGTCATCTTCTTGTTCACATTATTGTGGAAATCCATCCGTTTGGAATTCTCGATGAATTGTCGCTGAGCCCATCAGCCACCTCCTCCTCCTCTCCTTGGTTTAACGATGAACTATTGTTTCAGGAACCCGCTCCCATAGTTCATTTCCAGAGTATGTTGCAACGCTGTCGCATCAAATTGTGTCGCACCTTTTTCTCTCAGGCATCCTGAGTCTAAGGTATCCTGGCACCAATCAGATCTGAACCTCGGTCAGACATGATGGTGGGAACATATTTCTAAGAGTTTTAACATTGGTAGTTTTATGTCCCGGTAAGGTGATGTCATGCCTAGCACACCTGGCCGGAGGACCTATTGTTATAGTTTCCTTTTCAGCAAGGCTATCCATTTTTCCATGAGGAAACTGTAAGACTTATTCCACAAGTTGTTCCTGATGAATCCTTGTGTATCCAAAGTCTAACCTTGCTTTAAGACCATGACAATGCTATCTCAAAGCATATCTCTGGTACTCCAATTTTCAATAAGAACAATTGTAGCAAAATGCTAAATGTTTCTTGATCAATTATTCAAACACTGTTGTATGGGTAATGTCATGAAATTTCTCTCCCCTTTCCAAATGGGTTTTCTACGTTATATCCTGTCATGGATATCACGCTCTTCTTGTCCTTGGAAAGCTTATACCCCTTGAAATATGTGTTTAAACACATTTTCCTTTCCATTGTTCTATTTAATCTGATAATCACATTTTCCTTTTTATTGTTTTGTTTAACCTTTCTTGTAATCTGACTTAGCTGAGCAGTGATAATTCCCTGCTTAGGTAAGCACCTCATTGTACCACTCTGTCATTAAGACCCTATTACTTTTGTTAATGACATTCCGGTAACCACCGATGGACGAGAACTTTGCCTATTGGTCCGCCTCGTTCAACAAGCGGGAAAATGGTTCTCTTCGTCCCTTGCCTTGGGTACCAACGTGTTTCCAACATAACCGACGGGCTATCCTCTGACATGCATTGTTATCATGACTATGCAAATATCACCGCCCTTCCTACTTTCAACCCACATGGGGGGCCCATAACCCACATGTCCACTGGATCGAAACCTGACTCTTCTTTACAACTCGGATTCTAATGTATCCTTTGCACCTGGCTTCGTGTGTGATTCACGAGATAAATGCTATGCCATTATTCATGCTAGAATCAAACACCATGTTATTCTCGTTGTTCAAACCCCCATTCCAACTTATGTCTAGTCATCGAATGATTGCCTACCCGTTTGAAACTTTTGTACCATCGTATATTGCACTCAGCGAATTCACTGAAATACAACTCGTGGGGTACCTTGTGTATTTCCCATTGAGTTCATCGTCAGATGCCCAGCTTTGTGGAGATGCGTTCTTCCAGAGTTTTTCCCCTTGGTCGCGTTCGTAGGACAATAGAGATACCGAAGAAAGGATGATGACTTGATCATGGTGACTTGAAGCAGAGAAATGAAGACATCAACGTAATGGATCGATCCCTTCAAGAGAGTAACCAAGACCGAGGAGAATCGTTAGAATTTCGTATCCAAATCCCTTCCCCCTTAGTCCCCCTCTTAAATCTCGGGACGAGATTTCTTGTAGTGGAGTATAATTGTCACGCCCAGATAATTAAGCTACAGTGAACCTCTACTAATGATGCCACATCACCTCGGTTACTGTTGATAAACTCGCGTCGGTTAGAAACCCAGTTCAAACTTCAAATTTAAAATCAAGACAAACATCAAAAGTTTTCAACTTTAAAACTAAAATGTTCGAGACGTGACAAATAGTACATAAGATATATTGGTGGAGAAACCAAGTCTTTATAAAATGGTTAAATAAACTAAAGTAATTTAATCAGTACCTAAAACCATTAATTAAATGCCTTTTATATTTTGTAAAATACTACATTATATTATTTTGGGGTGAAACTTTTGTGGTTGTGACATAATTTGTAACATCAATTTAGGTGCATCAATGGTGCTTTATTAAAACTAAAATAATTAGGAACTAAAAGAAAACAGAAAAGAAAAATAAGAAAAGGGAAAAGACTAAAACCAAAAAAGAAGAAGAGAAAAGCAACCCCCCTCTTACTGGGGTTCGGCCCAGCTGGCCACCGGGCCAACCAGGCTGGCCCAGCCACACCCCTACTAACCCCCCACCCGGCCGAACCCAAGCCTCCCCACCGATTCCCCACTACCCCACGATCCCCACCCCCACTCCCTCGTTCTGCCATATCGCCGCCACCACACTCAACACATGCACAGATCGAGCCAGGCCTGCACGCCCG